>NW_026294573.1:111876853-112256853 GCF_007827085.1 Peromyscus californicus insignis
AGGGAAGAGGGGCAGGAGAAAGCTGTGTTATATTTATCCTGTTCCTACAGTGTCCAGCAGCTGTATCTTCTACACTGGATTATTGTAACCATTTCATAACCTCTGGTTCCAACTAACAATCTTTATTACTCAAGCTAGGTGGGATTCTGTAACATTCATCCACGTCTTCCTGAGACACTTCACAATTCACATGGAAACTTTGCATGGCAGCCCATGTCTGAAATCTCTGCCTGGAGGAAGCAAAGGCAGAATTGGTGCAAGACCAGTGATATTCTGATCTACAGAGTGAGTTGTAGGACAACCTGGGCACAAAATGAGACCCTTTTGCAAAAAGCCAAGCAAAACAAATGACCTCAAAAACTTCAATATATGAATATGTACATAGTTTTAAAATACACATTTGTAGCATGAACCTTAGAAGGTCTTATTAATAAAAACTCTCTCCGGGGAAGCGACGGCGGTGAGGTGGTAAGATAAGGTCGTCGTGACTCTCTGATCTCTTTGGCTATTTACCTCTGTATTTGGCTCTGTGTTTCTTATTTACTAAGACTGTTTAGAATTTCATCTACACACATTTTGTTGTAAAGAATGACCACTCTCATGGTGATTTTTGGGTGCTGAAGTCTTATCTCAAAACCTACAGGAGGGCCCACGGAACCACCAAATACTCTACCCATCACACCAATGGGGCCATGGTGTGTCCTGCAACCCCAGGAATGAATAAACAAGGTATAAATTCTTTCCAAAAATTAGTATTCCCACTGTAATATTACTTGAGAAAAGTGATTTAATTGATACACAAAACCAGTTACTTCAAAACAGAAATTATAAATATGTTCAAGGAACTCAAAGAGGGGATGCATTAATCCCAGAATGAAGACTATGGAAACACAAACAGTTGAATGAAACAAAGAAAACAATTGAATGTATGGAAATGAAATTCAATAGAGATAGAATTTCAGAAGAAATGACAAACTAGAATAAAACCAGTGAAAAATTTAGTCAGTGAAATAAAAAACTGAGTGGAGGGGCAGGAAAGATGATTCAGTGGCTAAGTCCCATAGAAAAGGCAGGCCCATCAGAGAAAACTGCCTGGCTTCTCAATGGAGACTTTGAAAGCTAGAAGGGTCTCACCTCATGTTCTTGAAGTCTGAAAGACCACAGATGCCAGCTCAGACTATTATGCTACATCAACACTATCAGTTATAATTAAAGGGGAAAATCTTGCCATAATGAAAACAGATTTAAGGAATTTATGACCACTATGACAGTTCTACAAAGGAGATTGACTACTTGAGTATGAAGAGTAGGTTAAACATACCAAAATTGGCACAGAGAATAAATAAATAAACAATTCCTAGTCAAAAGAGGTCTAAGAAAACACAACCACAACAAAATAACAGGAATTAATATTGTTAAATAATAGCTCTTAATATTAACAGTTTCAATTCCCTAATAAAGAAACGCAGACTAACAGACAGGATTAGGAAATAGGGTTCACCTTTTTGCTGCCTCCAACACACCTCACCACCACCACCAGACTCCACTTTAGGGTAAAAAGATAGGGAAAAGTATTCCAAGAAAATGGAACTAATAAGCAACAGACATACATATTTCAATATCTGACAAAGTAGACTTTAAAACAAAGCAAGTCAGAAGACATAAAGACAGATACTTCATATTATTATAAGGAAATGATCCACCAAGAAGTATAATTCTAAATACTTATGCACCAAACACAGAGTAAATACACCAAACATGGTGTTTTACAAAAGAAACACTATTAGACCTAAAAGCCTAGATTGACCCCAACACAGTGATCGTGGGTGACTTCAGTCATTTCACTCTTGCCAATAGACACGTTACCCAGACAAAAACTTAACAGAGAAACTCTGGAATTAAGTGGCATCAAAAATCAAATGAGTCTAACAGACATTTACAGAACATTCCACCCAAACTTGAAAAATAAACTGTCTTCTCATTGGCCCATGGAACTTTCTCCAAAATGAATCAAATATTAAAACAGGTCTCAACAAATATAGGATAATTGAAATAACATCATGCATTCTATCTGGCTACAAAGGAACAAAGCTGGATTTAACAACAATAGAAATTACAGAAAGTGGGCCGGAGAAATGGCTCGGCGGTTAAGAGGACTGGCTGCTCTTCCAGAGGTCCTGAGTTCAATTCCCAGCAACCACATGGTGGCTCATAACCATCTGTAATGGGATCTGATTCCCTCTTCTGGTGTGGATGAAGACAAAGCATTCATATACATAAAACAAACAAATAAATGAATATTTTGGCAAATGGATGGAACTAGAAAATATCATCCTGAATGAGGTAACCCAGACTTAGAAAGACAAACATGAGCCTTCATTCAGTAACTAATGGAAGCAGATGCAGAGATCCACAGCCAAGCACCATGCCGAGCTCCAGGAGTACAGTCGAAGAGAGGGAAGAGGGATTCTATGAGCATGGGGAAATCTGCAGAGACAACCAAACCAAGCTAGTGGGAACTCACGAACTTTAGACCAACAGCTGTGGAGCTTTCATGGGACTGGACTAGGCCCTCTGCATAAACGAGACAGTTGTGTAGCTTGATCTGTTTGAGGGGCCCCTGGCAGTGGGATCAGGATCTATCCTCGGTGCATGAGCTGGCTTTTTAAAGTCCACTACCTATGATGGGACACCATGCACAGCCTTGATGCTGGGGGAGGGGCTTGGATCTGCCTCGACTGAATGTCCAGGCTTGGCTGATTCCTCATGGGAGACCTTACCTTTTCGGAGGAGGGATTGAGGGGTGGGTTGGGTGGGGATGGCTGAGGGGGCAAGAGGAGGGAAGAGAAGAGGATCTGTGATTGGTATGTAAAATGAATAAAAAATTTCTTAATAAATAAAAAAAGAAAAGAAAAAAATAATTACAGAAAGTACACAAACTCATAGAAACTAAACAACACAGTACTGAATCAGAGCTGAAGTTAATGAAATAGAAACAAAAACAATCAATGAAATGAAGGGTTGGTATTTGAAAAGACTAACAAGATTGACAAATCTCTAGCCAAATTAACCAAAATAAAATCAGAGATGAAAAGGGAGACATTACAACAGACACTAAGAAAACTCAGAGACTCATAAGGACATACATTCAAAGTCTATATTCCACTACACACACACACACACACACACACACACACACACACACACACACACAGGCTAGATCCTAGAGGAGGAGTCCATGCAAGCTCTTAAAAACGTGTGTGTGTGTGTAATATATGAAATATATCAAGATGAAGTATATAATTTAAACATACTCTTAAAATGAGACAAGAGCAGTAAATAAAAATTTTCCAATGAATAAAAGCCCAGGACAAGGTGGATACAGTGTAGAACTCCACCAGACCTTCAAAGAAGAACTAATATAACTAACATCAGTACTCCTTAAATTATGCTGTAAAACAGAATAGAAAGAAATCTCCAAATTCTTCTTACAAAGCCAGTATTACGAAGTCTGATACCAAACCAAACAAAGATTAAACAAAAAAATAAAATTAGAGGCTAATGTCTTTGATGAACATAGATCTAAAAATTCTGAATAAAATACTTGCACACCCAGAGATTCAGGGATAGTTCAACATACATAATCAATTAACATAATCTATAATATAAATAAATTCAATGGCAGAAACCACATAAATATCTCATTAGATGCAGAAAAGTTCTTTAACAAAATCCAACATTTCTTTATGATAAAAGTCCTAAAGAATCTAAGGATACAGGGGAAAATCTCAAAATAATAAAGGTAGTATACAACAAGCCCATAATCATGATAAGCATAGAAAAACTCATAGCATTTCCCGTAAAATCAGGACGAAGACAAGGTTGTCCACTCTCTCCATATCTGCTCAATTTAATACTTGAAGTCTTAGCTAGAGCAAGACAAGTGAAGGTGATAAAGGGGATACAAATAAAAAAGAAAGAAATCAAAGTATTGTTATCTGCAGATGAAATGGTTCTGTACATACAAGACCTTAAGGACTCCACAGAAAACTACAGCTGATAAACATGTTCAGCTGTGTAGCAGGATGCAAATTAAATAAGCAAAAATCAGTAGCCCTCTTATTTAAAAACATTAAATGTACCAAGGAAGAAATCAGGGAAACAATATCATTCACTATAGCCAAAAAACAAAACAAAACAAAAAACAAACAACAGAATACCATTACAAAAAAGATAATTAAGGAATGAAACATTTGAAATTTAAGACATCGAAGAATGAAGAAGATACAGAATATGGAAAGACTCCTATGCTCATGGATTGGTAAGATTAATATTGTAAAAATGATCATCCTGCCAAAACTAATCTACAAGTTGAACAGAATCCCTATCAAAATCCCAACAGAATTCTTCATAGAATTTGAAAAAATAATCTCAAATTCCATACAAAACCAAAAGCAAACCAACAGACAAAACCCCAAGCAAACCTGAGGCTAACCAAAACAATCTGGAGCAATAAAAGAACTCCTGGAACTATCAATAGCCTTGGCCTTGATTTAAAGTAATACTTCAGAGTAAAAAAAAATCTTTACCCACATGTCATACTTCAGTAATAAAAAATGGTATGATACTGGCATAAGAAAAAAAAACCCACATTGATTAGTGAGGTAGAATTGAGAACCTCAATATAAGTCCAGGCTCCTACAGCCTCCTGATTTTTGACAAAGAGGTCAGAAGTACACACTAGAGAAAAGCCAGCATCTTCAATACAGTTCAGTCAAACTGGATAGCTGCATGTAGACAGATCAACCTAGATCCTTATCTCTAACCTTGTACAAAACTCAAGTCCAAACATATCAAGGACCTCAGCATAAGACATGATATATCTACTCTACTTGAACTTATAGACACAGAAAGGGACTTCTTGTAAGGGCCCTGGTAGCCCAGGCGTTAAGACCAAGAGTAGATAAATGGGACCTCATAAAATTGAAAAGCTATGAACAAGCAGACTATGGAATGGGAAAAAAAGACTTTACCCACTAAATATATGAAAGGAGTTAGTATCTAGAATATAAAAGAACTAAAAATGGAAAATGTCATGAAAACAAATACATTTAAAAATGGGGGAAGAAACTAAACAGAGAGTTATTGAAAGATGAAATGTAAATGGCTGAGAAATGTTTTTAAAAAGTGTTTAACATCTTTAGCAATCAGGGAAGTGAAAACCAATTGAGATTTCATCTTAGCCCAACCAGAATGGTTAATATACAAAATGACAACAAATGCTGGCATGGAGGTGGGAAAAGGGGAGCACTTATTCACTGTTTATGGGGGTGTAGACTGATGCAGACACTATGGAAATCAGGGTGGAGTTTCCTCAAAAAGCTAGTAATAGATCAATAAGAGCTGTATATGATTCAGCTATACCATTCTTGAGCATGTACCAAAGTATTCTATATTCTACTACAGAGATACTTGCTCATTTATGTTCACTGCTACTCTATTCACAATAGCCAGGAAATAGAAACAACCTGGATGTCCATCAACTGATGAATAACATAAATGTTAACATTAACATAGTGGAATATTATTCAGCTGTTAAGAAAAACAAAAATATGAAATTTGCAGGTAACTGGATGTACCTGGAAACAATCATCCTGAGTGAAGTAATCCAGACTCAGAAACATAAACATCACAAATTTTCTTTCACATGTAGAAGCTAACATTGAATCTTTAGATAAGTATGTTTCATTTGGAATACCCACAGAGGTCAGGAAACTACTTAGGAGGAATGTGGGGTTGGCTCAAGGGAGGGGAGATATAATTTAGTGATATATAATGAAAGAGGCAGCTAATGGGGCGGTAAGAGGTAAAAGGCATAGAAAATGAGAGATCAGGGTAGAGGAGGGACTATGGGAAGGGGTATCTAACACTAAAGACTTTCTAAAAATATCATATGAAAACCTACTACTGTAGAAGCTTCCTATAATATGTACATAATAAAAAAATCTAAATTGAGTTACTCTATAATGGGGTGACAGCGGCTCTCCTAGACACCTTAGGCTAGCAAATAAGCTTACTGTCAGAAGCGGATTATTTCTTTTGGAATTTGTAACACAAATCTTAAAAGGTCTTATAATAAAAAAAAACACAGAGCCAGATATTGGGTTGAATGCTGAAAGATCAGAGAAGCAGAACAGCCAGCCACTAGCTTACCTTTACAAAATCCTCAGCCTCAAGAGAGTGAGTTCCTGTTTCTCATGCCTTATATACCTTTCTGTATCCTGCCATATTACTTACTGAGATTAAAGGTGTGTGTCACCACTGCCTGGTTCTGTTTCTCTCATGTAGACCAGTTGGCCTTGAACTCACAGAGATCCAGACAGATCTCTGCCTCCCAAGTGATAGGATTAAGCATGAGTGACCTATGTCTAATTTAGTGGCTGGCTCTGTCCTCTGATCCCCAGGTAAGCTTTATTGGGATACACAATATACCACCACAGGAATTGTTGGCCAACTGTGTCCCATTTACAAAAGTTGATGCTAAGATCTATTTTCGAAGACACCGTACAATTGCATCGAAGAACATGAAGAAATCAAGCTGGTATTGACCCAGAAGCTTCACCCTACTAGACAGCTTTCCCAGTGCTGGAATGTGCTACACATGATAGCAGAAGAGAAAAGCAGCCATCACTCTTATCTAACTGTGAACCCTGCAAACTACAACTGGCCTGGCAGGATATGCTCACTAATGCAATAGTGGTATGGATGTTACGGGAGCAGCCAAAGCATTTCTGGTTGGATTTAGGGCCCATTTCACAAGATAGAACCTACACTTAGCAGTTTTTTCAGGGCCAAGAACCTGTGGATAGATAGGCCGTAGGCCCTAGGGGAGAACCTACTATTTTTCATTCTGCTAAATGCATATAGTATTAAACTGACTTCAATAACACTTATACTCATGAGTTAATGCATCTCTTAACCCTCAGCAGAGAAGCATCTTCTTGCAATAGACAGTGATTAATACAGACTCCCACAACTGGTCAGTATGCAGAGAATAGGAGATAAGTAGAGTGCTCGGCCCTGAACGGGACATCTGCATCCTATTCCTCCTACCAAGGCTCAGGGATCATCATGAAATAAACAGAGGAAGCAGTTTAAGAGTGAGAGGGGGTGGATAACCACAACAAAACAGCGTTTTCTGGGCACACCAGGGAAGTTGCATAAAGTGAACTTACAGTGGTTGTGAAAGCATTGTACAAGACCTGGGCAAGCTCAGTTTTGACAAAATCCCAGCATGGAGGGGGGAAGTGGTGATGAACTCCCATCACAAACTGAAGAGCTATTGGAAACTGATGACTGCTGGGACAGGGAAAGTCAGTTCTCTTTAAGGGTGTGGCTCCTACAGGTTAACCACACTCAGGGGTGGCCTATACCAAAGAGTATCCTGGCAGCAATGGGTAGGTGTTTTTTAAAAAGGAGAACATTATATTGGGTGGGTAGGGAGATGTGAGTTGATCTGGGATGAGTTATTAAAGTTGTACAAAATTCTCAAAGAATTAATAAAAATGCTGCTTTGAAAAAATCCACAGAAGAGGGCTGGAGAGATAGCTCAGAAGTTTTGAGTATATACTACTCCATCAGAGGACCTGAATTCGATTCCCAGCACCGACATCAGGCTGTTCACAACCACCTGAAACTCCAGCTCCAGGTGACCTGACACTCCTGGCCTCCTCGGGCACCTGCATATGCACTCAGTGTGCACACACCCACAAATACACATCATTAAAATGATAAGAACAGATCTGTTTAAAAGCTCACAGGAGGATACGCAGCTTTCTGCGTTCTTCCCATGCATCCCAGTTCTGCACACTGAGGTTTCAAGAACACTTCAGTTGTGGGCTAGCCTCACTCGGGTCTTCCTTTAGGGACCAGATTGCATTGGGATGTGTAGCTGTCACCAGGAAATACATTTCCAGACTTCCACATAAAATTTCTAAGAAAGGATTCAGTCTGGTTTTTTATACATTATGTTTTATTCTGTTCATCTTTTAAGTGTTTGTGATTCTGGGGATCAACCCAGGGCTTGCATGGTAGGCAAACTCTGCCGGTGTCATGTTCCTAGTCCACTTTTCTTTTTTTGTATGTAGTGGAATCTCCATAGGACCTACAGCCAAGATTGACTCACCTGGAATGTGATCGCATCCATGAAAAACTCTCTAGAATAATACAGCCTTTTCCTGCTTGATCTTCAAAAGTATAAAATAACAGCAAAATGATTGAACAAATTAGGGTTTATTGCTGTGGATATCACTCTGTACAAATAAAACACTGATTGGCCAATAGCCAGACAGGAAATATAGGCAGGACTAGGAGAGAGGAGAGAGGAAAAGGAGAGGAAGGCAGGGAGAAGGGAACACCAGCTGCCGTTCAGGGAGCATCATGTAGAGGCAACAGGTAAAGCCACGGAACATGTGACAACATATAGATTAACAGAAATGGGCTTAGTATAAGAGTAAGAGCTAGACAATGGTAGGCCTGAGCTAATGGCTGAGCAGTTTAAATAATATGAGTTGGTGTGTTTATTTTATAAATGGGCTCCAGGACTGGCGGAGCTTGGCAGGAACTGGAGAGAAATTCTCCAGCTACAGTTTATACACATATGGAATGCAAAATAGATATTAAAAAGGAAGGATAAATACAACCTGAAAAGATGTTTGTGTTTCAAAGAATAAGAAAAAAAAAAACAGAACACAAAATTTTAAGTATCCACTATGTGAAAATATGAACATTTTTTTCCCTTGGTAGTTCTTAACGAGGTAACTAAGGTAGCAATGACTAGCTCATAGGTCTAAAAATGGAAGACAAAATCTATTTCTGCCTTGGATGATTTGGGCTAAGGTGAAGTTGCTGTCTTGGTTCAGGTCCAGACTTTGTCTGATTGTGTGCCCCGATCCACAGCACTTCATCCCTCAGGCTCTCTGTCTGCATATTTCTTCAGAATCTGGTCTGGAGAATCTTTGGTTTTGTACTACATAATTTCAACAACAATATTTAGTTTGTTATCTTTTTCTCCCTGTCTATTATTTCTAAAATCTGCGACAAGGTGAAGCTGTGACTTTTTTCCAGTGAGCTAATTACTGGAGAATATCCTTCAAGACAGTTGAGAGGGAAAGACATCACATCTCTGGCACCTAGAAGGGGAAAAACCAGGATATTTTGATCTGAGTTGATCGTCACTGGGAAGACTTGCTTCTATAACAGAAAAGACCTTCTGACTCATGCCCCATTCATGACAAGTGTCCTTGACTAGCAGAGTTAAATGCTAGTCTTAACTGTTTTGTAAGAGAGCAGTTGTCTAATTATTTCATATCTCCCCACTTCACAGATGTTATATATGTGGCCACACATCACCACTTGGAAGTTCTTTCATCAAGGAAACTGATTTTAAGTTCTATCTTCCAGCATATAACTAGAGTTTCATTTTTTGGGCCTTGCTTGCAACCAAGATGCAAGTGTGTGACCTGGCTTTTGTCATCACATGCAGCCCTACAAGACTGTAATGCAGAAGAAAAAGCAGGTGCCATACAGGAGCAGAGACACAAACATGGTAGCAGCTGCTAGGGTGGCTTTCTGGCAGGGGGCTATTGATGCAGTTCTAGGTGAGTGCTGGTGGTGCTTTTTGCTGCAATGTCCCTATAGTATAGTTTGGATGTGACAGCTTGCATGTAGCTTTGAAGCATGATTCTCTGTCCCTTAGAGATAATCTGTGTGCTGACACCCTTTAATACAGTCATTTCATTTTTAAATTAGCAGGAATGGACTGTGTTGTCTGCAACAACATCAGAAAACTTGAACAATAAACTTATTTTATGTTAGGCTAAAGGATTCAGATGATCTGTTTTTCTTATTCAGCCTTTTTTGTTTTTATCAACTTGTTGATATAGATAGGATCATATTAGGCCAGCGAGATACCTTAGCAGGTAAAAACACTAGACCCAAAAGCCTGATGACTTGAGTTTGATGCCCAGAACACATAGTGGTAGACCAGAACCAACTCCTAAAAGTTGTCATTTGACCTCTAGAGACATGCGGTGGCACTTAATTCAGTAAAAAAGAAAAAGAAAAAGAAAAGAAAAGTATATAATGACAAGACCTAAATTTTACTGGCTCTTGCTCCTACCCGCATAATGTCAGAGTCTCTCAGGATCACCAGGCTCGTCTCATGTACTCTGACCATAACTTCCCCTTCTATTGGCTGTGGCCTAAGACGACGTTGAGATGTTGGCTCAGCACCGAGGTCCATGCCAAGCATGACAAACGTACTGACTCTCTACGCTTTCGCTCTGTGTCACCTGTGTCACTCCTGGAGCCCCAGCACCACAGCCAAGGCCAGCCCATCTTACAGGCTTCCCTTATAAAATGGCAGCATGAAGCCCTCTCTCCTTAGGGTGAGATACGGGGCTGAGCTGAAGGATCGTGTAGGGTGCTGCCTGTGTTTTCCATTTCTTGATTCATTCTCCAGCATGTTCTCCATTCTACTCTCCTCATGCAAACAGGCTCATGTTATGCCAGCTTCTATCCGCTACCTCAGAATTCACTCTTGTGCATAGCTATCTATTGATGTCCTGTTCTAGTCTATCTATCAACAATGAGAAAATTGGTGCAGCACCACCCAGGTAGGAGGGAAAAGGTTGGTGGATGACTAATGAAACCATTCCTTAGAACAGAGTAGGAAGAAGAATCTGAGTACACCACCAGATTTAAGAGCTGGGCAACAGCCAGGATACCTGTTGCTTAAGGCCGTCCGGTAAGTTGTAGGTGAGGATGACTCTTCCATTTGGAAGAAGTCCTTCTTGTGAGGGTGAGGTTCTTTGTGTTTAGTTTCCTGGGCAAGTTAATTCATGACAAGTGAAGGAACACAGTCAGGGTTGCCTGGTATGTAGTCTAGGAGATTATCCGAGCCACTGTGCAGGTAACTTCCAGTTGTGCAATCTCCTCCATGCAAATCAGAGCCATGCAAATCAGAGTCATGCAAATAAGGGAAGTCCTGGTTGCTCAAGTTTGGATCTGGTCAAAGGGCAGAGTCACCACACACTTGCCTGTAGAACTGTGGTGTCAGGTTGCAATATATGACTGGAATTTGAGATTCCTCAACCATACTTTGGAAGATTCGCTGATGGAGGACAGGCTCCATTTCTTGGCATCCTATTAATAGACTTCCCTCCACAGTATGCCCCGAAGCAGTCAGTTTGTCCTGTGAAATTTGTGCCAACACATCCGTCTTTGCTAGAAAACCTCCTTCTGAGTGACTTCTTTGCCTCCACCCCAGGATATTTGTCTATTAACAGAATCTAGGCAGCTTTGGCAAGGAGATCCAGAAAGTGATCGCAGCAGTGAGCTTTAGGAAAATGAAACAATTAGGAAATTTCTCAGCAGATACTGCCAGTTTTCCCGGGGCACTGGTACTGGCATTTATTTTAATGACTTTAATCAGGACATTCTACTCACCCACACTCAGAAGCTCGGGATTTTAGAAATCAGCAGAGGATTCAGTGTATTGTAGTCTTGCTTTGCAGAAATTGTGGGGTGGGTTTTCTCTGTGAGGAAATGGAGCAGTAAACGTTGCTTCGTACCACTGCTTTCCCTGCTTTGTCATTTGGCATCTGTCCATCTGTAATTATTTTAACAATTCCAGTTTATGGTTCATTAAAGATCATAAAGCAATATTCTGCCCACAGACTGAGTTCTGCAAACAGCATTCAACATCTCTCCTCTAGAAAATGATAACAAAAAATGCCTCAGAACTCCACAGGAATAAGATTTCTACTGCTCTTTGGATCTGTGTTTTGATCCTGTTGGCAAGCAGTTTGCTCCTGTGTACCGAACTCACACAACTTCTTTAAGTGCACCAACGCTGAAGAAAGGGATCATGGGGGAAGGTGAAGGAGACATATAGGGATGTTCTTAGGAAGAGAGCATAAGCTACCAAACAGTCACAAAAGGATTTACAGGAAGAGACATTCTGGGAAATGTATAATCACTTTAAGTTGACTTCAGCCCAAAGATTCATTCTGAGGATGTTTAGGGGAGAAAGTATCTCAGAATCTTAGCTACTTCTCCCACTGTTTGCTGAATCCTAAAGCAGAAAAGAGAGCCATTTTGAGGATGACAAGCTGTAAAAAGAAAGCAAGACAGACAGAAGAGAACATACGCTTGGGACATATGCAAGAGACAGTTTGACTCAGAGGGAAGACCACCTCTGCATCAGCACCTGCTTCCAGCTCTGTGATGCAGTGTTCGCCCCTCTTAAATTCTCAACAACTAGATATACACATCATCCAGAGTGTTATACAGATACCAATTGAAATACGTAATAATGTATGAACTAAGCAACATATTTTTGTGTATGTGAAATAGACCACCAGATTATACTAACAGTGATTATACTTCAAATACAATGGTAAGAGAGTTGGGGGACAAGGAAAAAGACTGACCCCATCCACCTCTTTTTGTGGGATATGAAGTTTCATGCTTCATGTACTACACATGCTTTACTTATGAAGTTGAGGTAGGTCTAAGATAATGTACTATTTTGGGTAAAGTGTATAAAATACAATTGGAGTCCACGCACACGGATGGATTTCTCTAAGTCTTATGCTTTCTATTAATTTTTCATATTTTTGCCAGCAGTGTGGATGGATATAATGCAAAATGTATGAGAAAGCTAATAATTTCTTGAGTTCTTCTGACTATACCAAGTTGAGTAGTTTGCTCAAATACCAGCCTAGTTCTCCTATTCCCTGTGATTCCTTAAAAGAGAAGCCTGGGCCTACCCCCTCCAGTTAGTAAGAGGATCTTCAAGCCGCATGATGAATGGGGGAGGGCAGAACCACCAGCTCTCTGAGGCCCCTCTCAGCTTTTTGCACACTGTCCTCAATCAGCATGTCCAGTCCTCATTGATCCATCACTATGGGGATCACAGTCTTGAGCCCCAGTGCAGACAGATGTCTTTAAGAACAGGCAGGTCTAGCTCAGGGTCTTTATGTGATGGTAAAGGAAATGGTGCATATGCAGTTGGCTGGGCTCTGAGATCAAGGTCCCCTGCATGATTTCTGGAAAAAGATGCAGAGTGGGTGTGCTGGCTGGTTTTGTGTGCCAACTTGACACAAGCTAGAGTCATCAGAGAGGAAGGAGCCTCAGTTGAGGAAATACCTCCCTGAGATCCAGCTCTAATGCATTTTCTCAATTAGTGATCAATGAGAGAGGACCCAGCCCATAGTGAATGGTACCATCCCTGGGCTGCTGGACCTGGGTTCTATAAGAAAGCAGGCTGAGCAAACCATGATGAGCAAGATAGTAACTAACTCCCTTTCATGGCCTCTGCATCAGCTCCGGCTTCCAGAATCCTGCCCTGCTTGAGTTCCTGTCCTGACTTCCTTCAGTGGTGAACAGCAATGTAGAAGTTTAAACTAAATAAACAATTTCCTCCCCAACTTGCTCTTTGGTCATGGTGTTTCATTGCAGCAATAGAAACCCTCACTAAGACAGTGGGTATCCATAGCTTGAGTCAGGTGCCTCAACTCATAAGACTTTAGAAAAGGAAATATGTCCTGTGGTTCCTTGTGAGTGGGGAACAGGCAGGTAGGCCAAGGGACGCAGTGACACACACCTCCTGGAGCCAACATACAGAGGTGCTTGTCCTTAGGGCAGGGCTTCATTTGGTCACCTGGACAAAAAAAGCTCTGTAGCCCAGGCAGTAGTAATCAGACAAGCAAGACATGCCAGATCCAGTTCCTCTGTGGGGCTGTTGAAGCCCCAGTCAGCAGCTGAGGATGTGAATCAGTGTGTCAGTTGGTGCTTGCCTAGTGTGTATGAAGCCCTGGGTTTGACTCCCAGCAGGGCATAAACCAGCATGATGATGCATGCCTGTAATATAGTATTCAGGAGATGCACTCAGGAGAGACTTCCAGGCCAGCCTGGGCTGCATGAAACTATCTTGAAAAGAAAAGACAAAAGACATGAAAAGTTCTAGTTATTTTCCCCCACAGTGGAAAAAGGAAGTTCTTGTTCCTTCAGAGCTCTACCACGATAATTATGACATTATAAAGGAACTGAGATAAAGCAACCTTTGCTGCTTCCTTGGAGAACTGAGAGCCAACGCCAAAGAAGGAGCTATGCTTGTATCCACTTCCTGCATCATTGCACAACTGTCTTCAGACATGCAGAGAGTCTGAAGAAGCATTACAATGAAGTGAATGAGCTAACTATTTTGGTCCAATGTCCAAGGAATACTGTACTTGGAGGATAAAATTGCACCTGTGTGCCAGCAGTTCAGGCAAGGAAACCTAGTAGAGAATGCTTGGTTTTCAACAGAAGAGCAAGCAGAACAAGATACAGGAGCTGGGTGGTGGTGGTGCATGCCTTTAATCCCAGTACTCGGGAGGCAGAGCCAGGCGGATCTCTGTGAGTTCGAGGCCAGCCTGGTCTACAGAGTGAGTTCCAGAATAGGCTCCAAAGTTACACAGAGAAACCTTGTCTCAAAAAAACCAAAAACCAAAACAACAACAACAAAAAGATATAGGCATTTTACTTTTTTGTATGAATGTTTTGTCTGCATGTACATATGTGTACCATGTGACAGCCTATTGTTGTGAAATAATATTTTGTACACTGTGCAGATGTGTCACTTGGATTGGTTTAATTAAAAAGCTGAACGGTCAATAGCTAGGCAGGATTTTGAGGGCAGAAAGGACACTGGGAAGAAGGGAGATGCAAGGAGATATGGAGGAAACATGACATGTAGGAGATGAGATAACAAGCCATGAGCCATGTGGCTGCACATAAATTAATAGAAATGGGTTAACTTAAGTTATAAGAGCTAGTTAGAAACAAGCCTAAGCTATTGGCCGAGCTTTCACAATTAATAATAAGTCTCCTGGTCGTGATTTGGGAGCTGGCAGGTGGGACAGAGAGAGACTTGCTACAGCAAGCATCAGATCCTGTGGAGTGGCTGTGGTCTATCATGTGAGTGCTAGGAATTGAACGCAGATTCTCTGAAAGAAAAACAAGTGTTCTAAACTGCTGAGCCATCTCTTCAGCCCAAGGTCTAAGTATTTTAAAATGGCATCTAATTTTGTCCTTTGGCTTTGGTCATGTGCTTGCTTGTTTTAGCTCTACTGATGAGATGAGGGGGTAAACAGCCTACTCTCATGTTCTAAACAGCATCTGCTTAGATGACACAGAGGGCCGTCATCCAGGTAAATAGCGTTTGGAACTTGCTACCTCATACTTCTGTCTCGAGTAGATGAAAGCCAAGAACTACTATAAAAAGTAATTTGTGTCTAGCTCTTGGGGCAGGGAAATATTTGCATGATGACAAAGTCAAATTCTAAATTTCACCCAGCACTGTTTCCTGATATTGTTTATAAAGAAATTCATGTGACTTGTAGTAACTTTAGCTTCTTCAGAACAGAGCAGTAAGCAAGCCAGTTGTCATGAAGTAGAATTACACATCATTGCTTATCTTGGAGGAATGCAAAGGCAGGTCCAGGATTATTTATTTCATCAGCTTCACAGTCACAGAAATGACTCTGGCTAAACATGATCTATAGTAACTCTGCCATTTACACTTTCCTCTTTGCTTCCATTTCATGCTTAAATTTGTGTGTGTTTGTGTGTGTGTTGTACATTTGTAAGCTGTTTTTAACCAAAATATTCTTCCTTTGGCTTGTATCACTTTTATCCTCACCTAATCTTTCCCATTGTCTAACAGAAATGGGTTCACATAAGGCAGTGAGCAGGCTCCTAACTCAGATAAAAACAAACAACAAATAAACAAACATAAACACACAGTATGAGGGGAAACGGAAGCTCTTCCTACCCCAGTATTCCAGAAGCCCGATATCTGGGGCTCAGTGGTAGGACACTTACCTAGTGTGTAAAAGGCCTGGGGCCCCACTCCTAGACTACACAATTGAAGAAGAAAAGAAAGAAGCAAACTCTCAACCAAATTCAATCTGTAGGAGCTGTAGATGGCAACCACAATGCGGTAGAGATGAACTCCAGTTTGATGACTTGACAAAAGAGACCAAAGATCAAGAATTTCAGGATGTGCCGAAGGTGTGACACTTGGCCTGGTGCAATAGCTAATAGGAGCTTACTCAGTGCTCACTGCTCCAACCATTTTATGTATACTAACCCATTTAACTCGAACCACACGACTACTAGGCATAACCATTATTATCCCCAACTCTCAGATGAAGAAACGGGCACAAGATGGTACTTGTAGTAAGCACAGAGATGAACTGCCAATCCTCCTTCAAAGGACTTTGTGTTTATCCTCCTCTACCCCCTCCATCTATCAGTTCCTTTTGGCTTTGTCTCACCTGTTTGGCCCAAGGCCACAGTTTTCCTGTGAGTGACAGGGACAGAGACAAAGCATAAATGTCCAGTCACCTTAGCACAACATGGGACAGTACGGGTGGGTGGTAGTCACACAGACTTCCCTGCCTGTTAGCAGAATCTTTGAAGAGACTGCTAGGCATTTTGCCCAGGCCTCAGCTAGGGTTTCCTCAAGGCTCTTGATTTTAGTAGAGAGTGTTTCCCTCCTCAGGAAACCCTCACATGCAAACAGGATCACTGCCTTCTTTGCTTTATCTTTTTCCCTTCTCCTGTTCAAAGGCATTGATCACTAATAAATATTTGCACTCTCTCTTAGTTAGGGTTTCTATTGCTGTGAAGAGACACCATGACCAAGGCAATGCTTATATGGGAAAATATTTAATTGGTGTTGACTAGGGGCGGTGCTCCAGGGCATGGCTCAAACACAGCTGCCTCACTAGGGGCGGTGCTCCAGGGCGGTGCTCCAGTGCACGACTCAAACACAGCTGCCTCACTAGGGCCGGTGCTTCAGCACAGGGCTCAAACGGCCACCCACTACAGGATTGGCTTACAGTTCAGAGGCCATGATCATCATGGTGGGTGGCAATCAGGCAGACATGGTGCTGGAGAAGGGGCTGAGAGTTCTACATTTTGATCAGCAGGTAGCTAAAGGAGTCTGTGTCCCACATTGGGTGTATCTGAGCACAGGAGACCTCAAAGCCTGCCCCACAGTGACACACTCCTCCAACAAGGCCACACCTCCTAATAGTGCCATTCCTCCATATGGGGCCATTTTCGTCCAAACTACCACACACTCCAAACTCTATATCTGTTTCTTGAGAAGCTTCCCATCTCAATCCCATGACTGTAGAGATTGCTGACAGTAGGAATTGCTGAAAATGGACATTTCAGAACAAGATTGCAGTTCTTAATCTCCAAGACTCATTCTCCCTTAAAATAGGTATTCTTAGCACTAATTAAGGGGACTCAGCAGAGAAAGAAATCCCACTGAGGGTGGAAGTAGCTCACGATAGTTAAATGTGCCAAGTGACAAGCTGGGTGCTTTGTCTCTGAAGTGGAGTCTGTCAGCGTCCTGAGTTCACCTTCAAAAAACCCGAGGTTCATATGCTCAAGGAAAAATCTCAAAATTTTAATAGAAGCACACTGTCTCTGGAATCTAACTTAGAAGTATTGATAAAGCAGAATAGCATCTATGTATTATAAAACAAAATGGAAGGAATGTTATTTGTCTGTCTATTTTGTGTTGGGGAATGGAAGTACAGAATAGGTTCAGAGTAAGTCAGTGAAGGTGCCGGAAGAGCCCGGTGAAATGGGAGGAGGGGCCAGAGATAGTTTCAGTCCAAACTGTCAAAAAAAAAGCAATGGAGTTTAAGAACAGGGATAGTAAACATTCACTTTAAGTCCTTCATATCGCAGTGACATACTCTCCTCTCTTTCGTTTTTGTGGTGGTTTGAATAAGAATGTCTCCCACAGACTCAGATCTGAATGCTTGGCCACCAGAGAGTGGCCCATTAGGAGGTGTGGTCTTGTTGGAGGAAGTGTGTCATTGGGGGGTGGGCTTTGAGATTTCAGATGCTCAAGCCAGGCCCCATGTCACTCTTCCTGCTGCCTGCTGATCCAGATGTTGAACTGTCCACCCTTTTTCCAGGACCATGTCTGGCTACACGCCTCCATGTTTCCTGCCATGATGATAATAGACTAAATATCTGAAATATAAGCCACCCCAATTAAATTTTTTCTGTATAAGAGTTGCTGTGGTCCTGATGTCTCTTCACAGCAACAGAAACCCTAACTAAGACACCCTTTTCAATCTTTCAGTCAAGTCTGGTCTAGACAGGCTTAAGTGTGTGTATGTATAACTCAAAACAGGCTGCCTGACTCTGAACTGTGTATAGCTCATAAAAGGCTGAGCTGACCCTGTTGACAGAGGCATGGTGAGATAACCCTGAGTGTGAGTGGGATAGTTGGCCACATCCTCCTCATCTGCCTTATGGTGGTGAAGATGCCCTTCCCCCTTGTCCCTGCCACTTGTGGTGGGCGAGAGTACTGACTCTCCCCCTTACCAGCTGCAGCATTCAGGAAAGTGGACCCTGCACCTCACCTGGACAGCACAGTAGAGCTAATCCTGTTGATGGATGTGGGGGTGAGCCAGCCTGATGTTGTTAGCATGGGAGAGCTGTCTCCATTATTCATCTGTCATGTGGTGGCATGGGCAGGAGAGAGATGCCCCCCTCCCCCGGCATCAACACCTGAGGTCATAAGAGCTGGAGAGCTGTCCCTACCCCTCATCAGCTGCAGCACTTGGGAGAGTGGCCCCTGCACCTCACCTGGGCAACACAGCAGAGCTGGCCCTGAAGGTGTAGGTGAGAGAGAGCCGACCCTCAGGACATAAAAGCCAGAGAAGTAGCCCTGCCCCTTGCTCATCACTGTAAGGGGTGAACTAGCCAGGGCAAAGCTGGAGAGCTCATCCTGGTGGTGAAGACAGGGGAGAGCTGCCAGGCTGACCAACCCTGCAGCTACCCAGGCCCAGAACTAGAGTTATGAGTTGGCCCACCCCAACATCCACCCCATCTGTGGTCTGCTGGAGCATGGGGGGCGGGGTAGGTCGGTTCTGCGGACCCAGGGCTACAGGATCTCCACAGCACAGGGCAGCACTGGGATGTCCTGGAAGAGTCTCAATGAGGACCCAGTGTTGAGGGTGTAACAAAGACCAGGGGCCTCAAACCAGGCCAATGATTCTTTGCAATGAATGCCTGCACGAAAAAAAAAAATGTATGGATAAAGGAGTTTACTTTGTGACTCACCCTGTCACACTGCAGCTTCCATGATGAGATTTTCCAATTTTCCCTTTTCCCGCTTTTTTCTCTTAAATTTTATTTATTTATTTATTTATTATTTATTTATGGGGGGAGGGAAATGGGTAGGATCAGGAGACATGATGTGAAAGACACAAAGAACAAATAAAAAGAAAGTTGAAAATCATTTGGATGTGGGGGTCCGTTGGCGTGTCTCCTCTCTGCTCAGGCGCACTAGAGACTCTCCCAGACTCTGTGACCCCCGCGGTTAGGAAAGAGCTACAGGGAGAAAGCTGGAGGTGCCAGGTGTCGTGTGAGTACATAGCTGTGGACATCACCTGGCATGAGTGGCAGCATCTAGGTGCTGCTCAGGGGATCGTCTGCCGGGATGTGGTGTTGAGAATGACAACAATTTAGTGTTCTTAGAGAACTGAACGCATACATCTGAGCTGATCTTCAAATTGGAGCATAGAATTGGGCCGTGGAGTTTAACAGAAGCTTGATCTGGAGCCATCTAGATGTTTGAGAAATGAATGTCTCACTGAGACCAGCTAAGAAAATCAAGATAGACATCTGTGGCAAGTAGGAATCACCATCACCAACCCATTGAATGGAGAGGTGGTTGAAAATTTAAGGTATGTAGGAAAGCTCTTCATGGCAACTCTCAGTTGGCATCAGAGTCCACATGTAGGTAAGCCACCCTATAAATGTAAAGAATTCCGGAAAGTTTTCTATCACAAAACACCAGCACTTGGCATCTGAAAACTCAAACTAGGGAGGAACCCCATGAATGGAATGATCATAGGAAACAGATGTCAGACCTCTCTCTACTTTTGTGACTTTATCCAAATGAGAAACCATGCACAGAGGCCATTTAGTCAAGTACATGTGCTTTCAGCTTCAGTCCATGGCATCAAGTCACTTATACAAGTAATAATATACTTGAAGTTAATAAGTTAATTGCACTGATATGTTGTTCAGTGACAGTGTGCTTGCCAAACCTGCCTGTATGTTGCCTGTCCCTATCTAATCTATCTATCTATCTATCTATCTATCTATCTATCTATCTATCTATCTATCCACACACACACACACACACACACACACACACACACACACACACACACACACGTTTTTAAGAGCTTCCGTGGACTCCTCCTCCAGGATCTAGCCTGGTGAGTACCCTCACTACCTGATACTTGTTTTTCTGCTTCCTACCAGACCTAGACTTGGTCCCACAGCCAGTGTCCTGGCCTAGTCTGGCCACCCCTGCCTTGCAGCACCTGACCTCTAGGCTTCCTTGCCCTAGCCTAGTCCTAACCCCTCTTCCTGTGCCATAGACATTATCCAGAATTCTGCCAGGATCAACCCTACTTGCATCCACCCACAGGACCCTTTGTGTCCCCCCAACCACCCAAGTCTATTGCCAGACTTCCCACATCCTCCTCCAGAATCTAGCCTGGAGTAGAGTACCCTGACCTCTTCATGTACACCTTTTCCTCATCTACCAGATTTAGCCTGAGCCTTACAACCAATCCACTAGCCTAATATGGCCTTCTCTGCCTTTACTGCAGAGGAGCTCTGGGCTTAGACCAGTTTCCTCCCTACCTATCTACCATACCACAGGACTCATCATCATCATATCCAGCCTTTCCACCTAGACAGATCTGCCCCTACACTCCTGGCTTAGAACAGGAAGCACATCCTGTAACCAGTCCAGCACCCTCTGTCTACCTGACTTCATCCTACCCAAGCCATTCCAACCTCTAGACCCAAGCTGCCCAACATCTTCTCTTCTTTCCCAACCTGCTTTGTCTACAAAAAACTCAGAACTAACAAAGAAAGTCTACCCACCCAGTTATCATCCCAGGGATACCAATAATATGAAAGATCATGTCAGTTTTTTTCCAAACCATCAGTCCTGTAGAAATGCTTGCCAATGAGAATTACCTATTTGTACTCTAGACACAGAAGTTAAAAGGACCATAAACCTCTTCAAATAATTCAAGGCATTTAAAGAAGGCAAAGAAACAGCTCATTAAACCAAGGAGAAAGGACTCAAGGAGAATAAAGACCTGAGTGATGGCCAAGAAAACACAAACATAAGGCTGGTGGAAATAACCAAAACAATCCAGGACTTGAGGATGGAATTTAGTCAGGAGATAGAAACACTGAAGAGGACTCAAGCTGAAATGAAGATGGAATTGAAAACCCAATATTCCAATTAGAAAACTCAAAGAGAAGACTTGCAAGTAGAATGACTCAAGCAGAACACAGACTATTAGGTCTTAAAGAAGACAGGGGCGGTGGTGGCGCACGCCTTTAATCCCAGCACTTGGGAGGCAGAGGCAGGCGGATCTCTGTGAGTTCAAGGCCAGCCTGGGCTACCAAGTGAGTTCCAGGAAAGGCGCAAAGCTACATAGAGAAACCCTGTCTTGAAAAACCAAAAAAAAAAAAAAAAAAAAGATACCCAGATTATTTTGGGGTTGGGGATTTAGCTCAGTGACAGAGCGCTTGCCTAGCAAGCGCAAGGCCCTGGGTTTGGTCCTCAGCTCCAGAAAAAAGACAGAATATTAGGTCTTCAAGATGAAGTAGAGGATCCTGGCCAAATAAGCAAGTAACATGAAAAATTCAACAAAATAAACAAAAACAAAAAACACACAGGAAACATAGGACACCATGAAAAAAACCAAACATCTGAATATTAGGTATAGATGAGGGAGAAGAATCCCAAGTAAATGACATAGACCAGCTTTTCAACATGATCATAGAAGAAAACTTTCCCAAATGAAGGAGAAGACACACACACACACAAGTAGAAGAAACACACAAAACACCAAATAGACAAGGCCAGAAAAGAAAATCCCCAAGGTATATCATAGCTAACACAGTAAATCTACATCATAAAGCCAGAATATTGAATGCTGCAAGAGAAAAAAACCCAAGTAACATGTAAAGGAAAACTCACCAGCATAATAGCTGGTTTCTCAATGGGAACGTTGAAAGCCAGAAGAGCCTGGAGGAGTACATTCCAAATCCTAAAAGACTATTGTAGCTAGAGTTTTCCTGCCTGGCCCACGGTCAGGACAAATCTCTCTCACCCACCAGTCCCACAGCTGCTCAGACCCAACCAAGTAAACACACAGAGACTTATATTGCTTACAAACTGTATGGCCATGGCAGGTTTCTTGCTAACTGTTCTTATACCTTAAATTAACCCATTTCTATTAATCTATAGGTTGCCACGTGGCTCGTGGTTTACTGGTACCTTACATCTCACTTTTCACAACGGTGACTGGCAGCATCTCTCTGCCTCAGCCTTCCTCTTCCCAGAATTCTCCTCTCTGCTTGTCCTCCCTATACTTCCTGCCTGGCTACTGGCCAATCAGCATTTTGTTTATGCAGAGCGATATCCACAGCAGACTATGATGGCCAACCTTGAGTAATATATCCAGCACAACTGTCTGCCATGATTGAAAGAGAAAGAAAAACATTTCTACAACATAACAATCTAAAACATTTATATTCAACAAACCAAACCTAAGGAAAACAGGAAACATTACTTCAGGTTGAAGAGAAGAATGAGAATAGCAGAGATACTGTGGAAAGAAATATGAAGCCATAATTAACATAATCAACCACACATGACTGCCACTAACATACACTTGTCAATAATAACTTTAAATATCAATGACCTCAATTCTTGAATCAAAACACACATACTGCCTAAATGAATCAAGAAACAAAATCCATACATCTGCTGTCCATAAAACATTAAAAAAGCTTTTAGATGCCTGCTTTCATTTGTGCCTCAGATGACTTTCAAGTCAGTCAGCAGTGAGTTCATGTCAAATTATTTTCTTAAACTTAATTTTAAGTTTTCTCTACTTTTAGCTGCTCATCCTGTTCATTCATTAAATGTTCATTTAACATTACATTTCTTTAGTTCTAGTTTCAACTCCATGGCCATCTCACCTAGTAGCTCCCTAAGGGGTCACATGACTTCAGTTTCTGCTTACAGATGACTCACTAATTCGTATATATACTTCAGACCCTTTCTCTTTATTTTATCCATTGGGACTTGGGTCTTTTATTGTCATGTATTCCCAGTGGATACCCTACTACCAGAAGCCAGTATTTTTATAAAATCTCTCGCCCCCCGCCTCTCTCTCTCTCTCTCTCTCTCTCTCTCTCTCTCTATATATATATATATATATATATATATATATATATATATATATATATATATATTTGTGACGTGTGTGTGTGTTAAGTGTGCATATGTATATAATCTTTGCATATGTCTTTGCTGAGGCTCACAGAAGTAGAATGCTCAAGTGATTTACCATTTAAAGCTTAATTATCCGTGATGAGAGGGTCCAGAAGACATGTCCTTCACTAAAGCTATAAGAAACAGATATGTGAGAGGGGTGTGAGCATATTTGAAGAGGTCTGCCATTGCCTTTTGTATGCAAGACCTTATAATGCTCTATTGGATGACTTAAATGCAGTGGGGTCTAGTTGGATCTTGAGTAATGTGGTGGCTTGAATGAAAATGGCCCCCATAGGTTCGTAGGGAGTGGCACTGTGAGGAGATATGGCCTTGTAAAGGTAGATGTGACCTTGTTTGAAGTATGTCACTGGGGGTGGGCTTTGAGGTTTCTGAAGCTCAAGATAGGCCCAGTATCACTCTCTCTTCCTGCTGCCTGCCAATACAGATGTACAACTCTTGGTTACCTTTTCAGCACCATGCCAGCCCATGTGCCATCATGCTTCCTGCCATCTCTGAACTGCAGGACAGCCCCAATTAAATGCTTTCCTTTATAAGAGTTGCCATGGTTATTGTGTCTCTTCACAACAATAAAAACCCTAACTAAGACAGAAGTTGGTACCAGGAGTGGGGTATTACTGTGATAAGGCCTGGCCACACTTTTGTTTGGAGGAATGTAGACTTTGGGACTTTGGATTAGAGAAACAGTGGAGTTTAATGAGTTATCCTTATAGGAACATGGAAGACAATGGTACTGAGAATGATTTGAACTGTGTGGGCCTGGCTTAAGAGGTTTCAGAGGAGAAGAATGTTAGTATATGATGTAGAGACTATTCTGATATTTTGGTGAAGAATGTGATTGCTTTCTGTGCTTGTCCAAAAATCTTCCAGAGTCTAAATTAATGAGTTCTGGATTTGTTGCACTGGCAGAGAACAATCTCAAAACAGCCTAGTATTGAGACTGTCATGTGGTTATTAGTGCTAACTCTTATGAGAACCTATAATGAAAAGGAGCAAACTAAGCAAGGAAAAATATGAAATGTACAGTTTAAAGAAAAAGGGACACCAGGAAGTGGAATAGGGTTAAATCTTGTCTTAAAGGAGATAAACAGATTAAAGAAAAGCCTGATGTTAGATGGAATAAAGGGAGTGGCAACCTCAGGGCAAGACCCTACCCACCTAAGCTTCCAATTTCTGAAAAAGAATTAAGGAAAAGCTTAGGGCTGGATGTGGTAGTGCACACCTTTAATCCCAGCACTCCAGAGGCAAAGGAATCTTTGAATTCAAGGTCAGCATGTTCTACAGGGCAAGTTCCAAGACATCCAAGCTTAGGCAGTGAAGGAAATCATTAAACACAGAAAGCTGATGAAGATATAATTGAACTAGGTGGCCATGTTCCAACCCCAGAAAGTAACAGAGCTTGACAACTTTGGCTACGTAGTTCTGGCTTTAGAATCAAGGACACAAGAAAGAGATTGTGGAATCTCCCTCCATGACTAAGGAAAGCCACTGAGGCCAGGCATGTGTCAGGGGTGTCCCTGTATGGAGGCCTAGAAAGGCCATGCAGGAAGCTGTGAAGTTGAAGCCTGGATTGCCTTGGAGACCTCAAGATCTTGGAGCTATCAGAGCTATGGGATACCTACCAAGGAGAACTGTTAACAGGGAGTGGAAACAGCCCAAGAGAGAGAAGTGTTTGCAGTCTACAAGGCTTAAAGGAGTTGGATATCTGAAGAGAGTTTTGACATCAGAATTGGAGATGCAGAGTTTGGAGTTTGCCCAGCTGGTTTTTGGTCTTGCTTTGGCCCAGTATGTACTCACTATGCTCCCTTCCTTTTGTTTTGGAGCAGTAATGCATATCCTGTGTCATTATATGTTGGGAGTATGTGATCTGTTTTTTGATTTTGACTTTACAGGGGATTACAGTTAAGAGATTGCATGAATCTCAGAAAATACCTTGGACTTTGGACTTTAAACAAAGTTGAGATTGTCATAGGCTATGGGGGCTTTTGAAGTTGGACCGAATGCATCTCTGCATTATGATATGGCCACAAGCCTTTGGGGGGTCATGGAGTGAAATAAGGTGGTTTGAATAGAAATGACCCTTATAGACTCATATATTTGAAAGCTTAGCCCATAGGGAATGGCACTATTAGGAGGTGTGGCCTTATTGGAAGAAGTTGTCACTGTTAGGGTGGACTTTAAGGTCTCAGATACTCAGGGTATGCCCAGTGTGGTTCAGTTCTTTTCCTGCTGCCTGCAGATCAAGATGTAGAACTCTCAGCTCCTTCTCTAGCACCATATCTGCCTCCATGCTATCATGCTCCCACTATAATGATAATGGACTAAACCTCTGAACTGTAAATCAGCCCCTATTAAATGTTTTCCTTTATGAGAATTGCAGTGGTGGTGTATGCCTTTAATCCCAGCATTCCAGAGGCAGAGGGAGGTGAAGCTCTGAGTTTGAGGCCAGTCTAGTCTACAGAGTGAGTTCCAGAACAGCCAGGACAACACAGAGAAACCCTGTCTTTAAAAAAGCAACAACAACAAAAGAGTTGTCGTGGTCATAGAGTCTCTTCCTAGTACTAGAGACCCTAACTAAGACAGGGTTTTTTATATGTCAGATGATCAAATGGAGTTTTAGGCAAGAATTAACTCATGGTAGGTCGAGTGGGTCCCTGAATGCATCATTTAGTTTATTTTCAGTCCAAGAATTAATAACCGAGAAACATTTATTTAAAAGTCAGCAGAATCCTCACATCTCATATGAATTCCCTGACTTGTAGAACTAAGAATATTAGGATTGGAAATGCCAAATGGAAGTCATTAGAGTTGCCCCTACCAGTAAAATAGTGAACCAAAAGCAAATTGTAACCTTGGAGAGATTACAGAAATTAGTTGTCACCATCAAGGAGTGGAAAGATGCAGGTATGGTGGTTCCCATCACATTTCCCTTTAATTGTCTCCTATTTTGCCTGTGCAGAAGCTAGATGGATCATGGAGAAAGACAGTTGATTATCACAAACTTAATCAAGTCACAACTCTAATTGCATCTGCTGTTCCAGATGTGGATTCCTTACTTGAGCGGATTAATATATTTTCTGTACTTGGTATATAGCTATCGATCTTGCAACTTTTTCTGAATACCTGCTCATAAGGAACACCAGAAGCAAATTGCTTTCAGCTGGCAAGGCCAACAGTACACTGTTGTGGAATATTACTCTAACTAGGCAAATATGTGTTACGTTTGTTTATGTTGTGGAATATTACTTTAACTGTGTTAGGGTATATTACATTTGTTTATGCACATTTGTTTAATGATATAAAGATGTGTTACATTTGTTTATACTGCATTTGTTTAATTATATAAAAATGTGTTGCTGTTTTACCTTGCCTACCTAAGGCACGTGATTGGTCTAATAAAAAGCTGAATGGCCAATAGTTAGGCGGTAGAAGGATAGGTGGGGCTGGAAGACAGAATAAGTAGTAGGAGAATGAGAGAGAATGAGGGAGAAAGAAAGGGAGACATCTGGGGCCTCTCAGTCTCTGGTTGGACCCAGACGTCTCCCAGCCAGCTGGACACTGAGTAAGACACATAGAATGAAAGAAAGGTAAAAAGCCCTGATGCAAAACATCGATGAAGAGAAACAGGTTAACATACGTTATAAGAGATTGTGGGACAAGCATAAGATAAGGCCAAACATTCATAACTAATAATAAGTCTCCATGTCATGGTTTGGGAGCTGGTTGGTGCCCCCCCCAAAAGCCTGTTACAGTACACCTTTACTGTTCTACATCAAGGACCTATTCTCCAACACTGTGTCATAATGTAGTTCACAGGGAACTTGGCATCTTGTCTCTTTCAAGGTATCACACTGGTCTAGCATATTGATGGCATTATGCTGATTGGACCAAGAAAGCAAGATGTGTCAGCCATTCTGGACTTTTTGGTAAAGCAGATGAACAACAGAGGATGGGACATAAATTCAACCAAAATTCAAAGGCCTCTTCCTCAGTGGAAATTTTAGTAGTCTAGTGGTGTACATACTTTTTAAAGTGAAAGATAAACTTTTACCTAGACCCTCCCACCACCAAAAAGGAAGGTTAGCGCTTAGTGGGCTTATTGGATTCTGGAGGCAGCGCATTCCTCAACGTTGTGTTACTCTGGCCCAGACACCTGCTGGTGACTCAGAAAGCTGCTGGTTTGGAGTAGGGCCAGAAGAGGAGAAGCGACTCAACAGGTCCAGGCTGTTGTGCCACTTGCACTGTATGACTCAGCAGACCCGATGAGGTGTCAGCAGCAGATGTCTCTTGATGTTATCATGTTCTGGGCTTAAGGTCAGAGGGAAACTACAGCAATCAAACCCAGACAGCTTGATAAATGGTCCCCAAAATGAAGGTGTGGGTCATCCCGTCTTGTAAAGAACCAAGACTCGCTGAGGTGCTTGTTTACGATGAAAAACAAAAACAAAAACAAAAACAAAACACAGAATGAGTAGTAGAAGAAGGTACTTACTTATAAATACCAGCTAAGACCATGTGACCAGTTACAGAAATGAGGATTATAATTGTCATGATTATTTCTATACTATTTTGTTAAGAACATACAAGTACAATGACCAGATATTTGTGTTTTCTTTTCTCAATTTCTTTCCCATGTAACATTGATTGAGATAACACCTATAGGTAAGCCTTATAAATATGTGTTATCATATTTAACTTATGGGGCATTGAAAGACTAAGCATTCTTCAAGGGACTTTGTCATTTATTCTGGGGGGAAAGAGTGCATTTGAGGTTGTCTGTAGGATAGATATATTAGGTGTTATTTTGATCTTGTCATTGTCTTTATTTGGAAATTAAGCATGACGTTAGGAGGTGTAAATGGGTGTCAGACTGATAATGGGTGGACTTAGGATGGTTAATCTTGGTTGTCACTTGTGTATATCTAGAATCAATGAAAAGACATGTTTCTGGGTAGGTCTGGAAGGGTTAAGAAAAGGGAAGACAGCCGGGCGGTGGTGGCGCATGCCTTTAATCCCAGCACTCAGGAGGCAGAGCCAGGTGGATCTCTGTGAGTTCAAGGCCAGTCTAGTCTACAGAGCGAGATCAGGACAGGCACAAAGCTACACAGAGAAACCCTGTCTTGAGAAAAAAAAAAAAAAAATGAAAAAACCAAAAAAAAAAAAAAAAAAAAAAAGGAGTGGGTGGCATCTGCCCAGATGTAATGAATATGAGAGGCAGCTGTTATTTTCTGTCTGCTTGCCCTTCTCTCTTGTTTGTGAGTGCATCTGCCTTACCATTGTGGCTACTGCCATCCTTCACTGTCATCAGAACCTAGTGTGTTTGGCTTTCCAAAGCTGATCAGTACCCTTCCAGGATTCTTCCACGACTTCTGCACAGGACCGAGACTGCTGACACATCTAGCTTGATGGACCGAGCAGCTACCAGGTTCTCAGACTCTCTAGAGTGAAGACAGCCGTGGTTAGACTACTCACAGTGAACTGTGTAAAGTCAATCTGTTAATATGTGCTCATTCTCTTGGTTCTGTTTCTCCATAGAACTCTGCCTCATCTGAGAACTCAGGCTGCTCTCATATTCATAACCCTCTTCTTTCACCTGCGTGATTGTTTGGGCTGGTGGCATGTATCATTGTGCTTAGCTATAAATTTCTTTAATATGGCTATAAAATCCTTTAAATTTCGGTAAGCCCATTTAAAATTTTAATATAGTAACCTTCATTATAAAAAAACTTCTCCATAAAACAAAGCATACACTGAAATGAACCAGATCTAAAGTCTTTACATCTCAATGAACTTCTATACAGTTATAACAGCTATTCTTAAGCTATGGAACTTCACATTGGATTTTACACTTGCATTGTCAAATATGTTTTTATGCACTTATCTACCACCAAAATTGGAATATTCATGATAAATTTAGAACTAGAAAAAATTAACTTAAATCCTCTTTCAAACTTGTGCCCACAACCTGCATTTAGTTTAATCCTTATCCATAATATTTAGCCTTTCTTGATCTCTTTTCTACATGTTATGCTGTGCCTACATGTATATTTGTTTTCATATATATGCATATTATTTGCTAAGTTCCACATATAAGGTACACCAGGTGGTTTCTTCCTTTCTGAGACTGTGTGATCTCACATAATAATAGACCTTCTAAGGCCATTCCATTTCTTGCAAATTTTGTTTTTACATTTATTTTAGATCTTAATAGTATATAAATATACATGTATACATATGCGTATATAATTTTCATTGTCCATTCATCTGTTGATGGACATCTAGGTTGATTCCAATTCTTTGTTATAGTGAATAAGGCAGTAGTAAACATGGGGATGTAAGTATCTCTGTGGTAGGGTACGGAGATCTCTGGTGTCAGCCCAGGAGTGAAACATCTGTATCTTATAATCATTTATATCTTTAGTAGAACATCTGCCGGCTACCCTGGCTCTATCTAAATGTCAACGAAGAACATAACCAAAGTACTGCACACCGAAAGAGAAAAAAAAAGCAGCAGCAGAGTTCATAACAGAAGAGTCCACGCAGCATTCGAGAGGGCTGTTTATTCCTGAGAGAAAAACAAAAGCAATTGCATGCCATTCTTCTCCTTGTTCTGATCTGTAAATAAACTAAAAAAATGCCTGCTTTGGCTGGACAACCATTTTTAAGAGTATGATTCCTGCCGGGCGGTGGTGGCGCACGCCTTTAATCCCAGCACTCGGGAGGCAGAGCCAGGCGGATCTCTGTGAGTTCAAGGCCAGCCTGGACTACCAAGTGAGTCCCAGGAAAGGCACAAAGCTACACAGAGAAACCCTGTCTCGAAAAAAAAAAAAAAAAACAAAAAAAAAAAACAAAAAAAAAAGAGTATGATTCCTCCTTGCTGAATTAGGTGACATGGTCACACCAGGGCCCCTTCAAGGATGATGGTTGCTTTGATAATCAAAATGCTAATATTGATTGTGTTATCTGATACTATGACAACCAGAGACTTCTGTAGGAGAGCAAATAGATTCTGAAAGAGACAATGAATCTGGATTTCATCAAGTGTTACTGATGTGGCCTCATCCCATTCACTGTTTACATGTATCATTTAAATAGCCCACCATAGTGAAAAGGAGAACTGGCTTTTAACATGTTGGAAAGAAGTGTATCCTGAGAAATCTGTCACCCTGGGGAGCAGACAGGAGGACATGAGGCTACTTCCACTGTTCCAGAAGGAAAAGGAGTAGACATCACAAATTACCATTCTCTTTGCTAAATAGATTTCTGAAACATGCTGGTACTCAGTCTGAAGGCAGAGAACACAGGATAGCAAATTATTAGTTAGCTATCTTTTATTCCAGATTCGCCACACATGATATTTAAGCTTATATTCTATTTAATTTCAAATTTTCCCCTAACTCTGGAAAACCTAACCTCTCATGACAATGATGTAAATGATAAATACACTGGGGAATAAACTCAGAAAGACCAAGAGTTTAAAAAGAAAATCATCTTGGTCGATATGTTTCTTCCCCTATGGGTTTCTTTTCATCACATGCCTCTGGTGCCTCCATTAAAGCGCTGCATGCTGGGGAAAGAAGAAAGTGAAGTCTGTGTACTCAGCGTTCACTGCGCTGGGGCACAGTATCTGGTGGCTCAGCTGCTAAAAACCTGATGTTCAAACGCTTCCAGCAGGGACTTCTGCTGGTCAAGTTGTGGAAGAATGAAACCTTGGGGGCTGGGAAACAGACTTATGCATTTTTTTCTATTTCCTGTTCTCCCTCCTTCTTTTTAATTTCTGTCTCATTCATTGTGGTTACCAGACTAACCTAGTCTGGGCATATTAGACACCATTGGCTGGGAGTGGGAAGTGGGGTGGACTAATACCTTGACGTCGCTTTGCTAAACACAAACTCATTTCTTATTTACGTTTTGAGGCAGGGTCTCACTATGTAGTCCAATCTGAACTTAAACCACAGCCCTCTGACCTCTGTTCCTCGAGTGCTAGATGACAGGCATGCATGCACCACCATGCCAGGCCCTGACTAACTTCTCTGCCTCTAAACCAACTTGAAGGATAACACAATAAGCATGGTATAGTTTCTCAGAAGCTGCTTAATGAGAAACTGAGAACAGAGGGGCTGTGCCATTCACAAAGCCAGCAGGGCTGGCAGCCAGGGTCCTTGATTCCAGCCCAGATCAGCTAGGAGCAAATTATGTAAGCCAGGTGCAGCCATCCCCGGCTCTGGGTCTCAATTCTTGCCTTTCGACCTTGACTCATGGTGTGTATCTAATGTTTGATGAACTGATAAGTCTGTGTATGCTCAGTGTGATTAGAATGCAGGTTCTGGAGCAGCGCCACCTTAGAGCACAGTTACTCTCAGATAAATGAACTAGCTTTCTGCCCACTTCTCAACCTTCACACCTATAGAATAGGGATGACAGGCCCTAAGTTATAGGTCTGCTATAGGGGCTAAATGTTAGTACACTCACAGCCCTTCCACTAGATCTGGGCAAAGGTGTTGGTGGCACATGGTATAAAAAGAATGCTCCCTTTCTGAATGGAGTTTTCTGAATTTAGCCTGGTTACCATGCCTTACCTGTTGGGTTTCATATGGGCACTGTGAGTGTATTGTCCTTTTGAGGTGACAGAGTTAGGAGTGCCCTCTGTGTGTCATTACTGTGATGGTGATCAGTGGAAGAGAAGACTTCAAAACTGCCGGGTGCTTACTGCTTTCACTCCAAGGTCCGAACAATTGAGTACACACTTCCCCACATTCACTGACACTCTAATAGCCCAGATAACACTCATCGGATGGAATCAAGAGCCCTTTTGGTGGTCCTCCCCCAACCCTACTCCCATTTGGCAGGCTATCTCTTGATTGATTCTTTTTTTTTTTTTAAAGATTTATTTATTTATTATGTATACAGTGTTCTGCCTGCATGTATCCCTGCATGCTAGAAGAGGGCACCAGATTTTATTACGGATGTTTGTGAGCCACTGTGTGGTTGCTGGGAATTGAACTCAGGATCTTTGGAAGAGCACCCAGTGCTCTTAACCTCTGAGGCATCTCTCCAGCCTTCCTGATTGATTCTTAACCTTTTGATTTGTGCTGGTAAGTTTTTTTTGTCAACTCAACATAAGCTAGGGGCATCTGGGAAGATTGAGAAAATTTGCCCCCACCAAATTGTCCCATAGGCAAGTCTATGGGACATTTTCTTGATGAATGATTGATGTGGCAGGGCCCAGTTATCTATGGGTGGGGCCACCCCTGGTAGGTGGTCCTGGGCTGTATGAAAAAACAAACTGAGCAAACCTGTAAACAGCATTCCTCTTTGGTCTGTCTCTGCTTCAGTTTCTGTCTCCAAGTTCCTGCCTTAGCATCCCTCTCCGATGGACCAGGACTGGGACAAACAAACCATTTCCTTATTAAGTTGCTTTTGGTCATGGTGTTTATCATAGCAACAGAAACCTAACTGGGACATTCCTTATCTTTTCATACCCAGCCAATCTGAGCCCACTTGAGCCTGCAGAAAGTGCTGGGTCCAGTCTTTTCTATGGTGATCTCCACTTGTTAGCACTGTGGCCTGCCATCTGCTCTTACTGATACCTTATAGACAGCTTTCACTGTTGAGCTGTGGCTGCTAGTAAATACGACTCCCTGTGCCTCACTCACCCTTAGTGGTCCATCCACTTTGTTCTGCTTGGAAGGGAGGTAAGAACCTGGCAGAGAAGGAAGATAAACTGCTACATCAGAATATTTGGCAGCTAATCTGGATGGTTTTAGAATTCTAATTTTCAGGCTGTGCAAAAAAGTGGAATTTGCTAGGGGAAAATCCTTAAGCTTTAAGTACCTCTCATGTTCTTAGGTTTAAGCTAAGTAGCAGTGGCTGCTGCTTAATGTCTCTGTGTGGCTGGCGTTTGGCATCAGAACCTCAGGACCCGAAGACAGGTGATGGGGCCCGGCTTTTGCAAGTCGTTAGGCCTTACTTAAACCCCAAGCCAAATATGTATTTATCCATTCATTCACTCATTCATTCTTTCACTCACAAGCTTTATTGTGCACTTGCTGTGAGTGAGTCACAGTACATGATGCACAAGGCATGGCAGAACTTATGGAGAAGACAAATGTATAAATGTGGAAATTTCCAAAGTAGCCATTGTTGTTACAACAGCATAAACAAAATACCAGAGTCCTGAGAACCAAGCAAATAATTGTGCCTACAAGAACTACCAAGTGACAAGTGGTGGGTCTTGAATGTCAGATTGGGCCTTGGTGTGTGGTTGTGTGTTGTCTGACACTGTGGGGACAATGGCACAGGCCCTTGTGAGCAGGATGAGATCTTCCGGAAGTCTCAGCCTGTGGCTCTTGGAAATAAGCGTATTTATAAAGTGTCAGCTCTGAGTTGGAACAACCCCACCGACTTCTCATTTCCCTGCAGGAAAAAGAATAAGATACATTGGTAGAGAACAAAATATTTCTGCAGAATACTTAAATGTCCAGTCTTAAAAGTAGGTGCAAGAATTTTTAATTACTTCAACGACACTGTATTTAGCACCTAAATTTACTCCAAAATGTATGTAGCATGGTGCCACAACTCTCAAAGGTGATTGTGAGTGAGTCTCACACTTAGTTCATGTTGGTGTGGAATCCACTGACTGTCCATCTGAACTTGAACTCTTGGTGATCATCCTGCCTCAGCTTCCCCAGTACTGGAATAGCAGTTATGAGCCATCCTGCCTGGCATCCAAAAAGTCTTCTTAAAAAGAAGGCTTATGAGTAAATATGGAAAAATAGATACCAAATGCAAATGATAAGCTAACCCACTGGGAACACTCACAGACTGCTGTGTTTCGCATGTAAAATCTCTCCCCAAAAGTAATGTTACAAGTTTGGTTCCCAGGGTGGTTCTGTTGGGAGATGCTGGGACCTTTAAGAGCAAGGCTTAGTTAGAAGGTCTTTAGGTCATTGGAGTGTGTCCTTGATGGGCATGGTGTGATCCTAGCCTGGTTCTCTTTTTCCTTCTTGGCTGTATTAGCTGCTTGTCTTGTTGCCCTGACAAAATACTTGATAACAGCAACTTAAGGAAGGAATTTTTTACTTTGATTTATTGTTCCAGGGGCTACAGTCCATCATGACAGACAACATATTGCTTCAGGAGCAAGAGGTAGCTTATTGAATTCACAGATAGGAAATAGAAATCAATTGAATCCTTGTGTTCAGGTCAATGTCTCCTTTTAATTCATTCTGACACTCTTGCCTAGGAAGATACATTTAGGATGGGTTTTTCCAACTTAACCCAATTTAAATAATTCTGTAATGAGTCTTTTTCTGTCCTACCAGCCAGCTCCCAAATAATGACACTAAGGCTTCTTATTAATTATGAAAGCTCAGCCAAAAGCTTAGGCTTGTTCCTAACTAGCTCTTCTAACTTAAATAAACCCATTTATATTAATCCACATTCTATCACATGGTGCTACCTCTCTTCCATCTTGCACCTCCTGTTTCCTCTCCATGTCTCCTGGCGTCTTTTCCTTTCTCTCTTGACCTCGATCCCAAGCCCCACCCTACTACTTCCTGTGTCTCTCTGTCCTCTGTCCTCCAAAAGCTCTATGGCTAATTTTCCGTCAGCTAAAAGCTAGCCCCACCCTCTCATTCAAAGCAAACTTTATTGTCAGTCTCAGTATCATCAGAATTTGATCAAAATATCCCACAACACCCACAGTTAGAAGTCCTACAAAAACATGAAACTAACAGCCACAACATGTATGCAGATGACCTGGTGTAGACTCAAGCAGGCCCTGAGCTTGCTTCTTCAGTCTCTGTGAGCCTATGTGAGCCCTGCTTAATTGATTCAGTGAACCATGTTCTCCTGGTGTCCTCCATCCCCTCTGACTCCTACAATCTTTCCACTCCCTCTTCCCCAGGGTTCCCCAAGGTCCAAGAGGAGGGGCCAAATGGAGACCTCCTGTCTAGACTCTCTCTCTCTCTCTGCATCATGTCTGACTGTGGGTCTCTGTATCCACTCCAGTGTGCTGCCGGAGGAACCCTCTCTGATGATGACTGGAGAAGGCACTGATCTTTTTATCATTAGAATCATTTCATTGATTTTTTTTTTTTTTTTTTGGGCTTTTTCGAGACAGGGTTTCTCTGTGTAGCTTTGCGCCTTTCCTGGAACTCGCTTTGGAGACCAGGCTGGCCTCGAACTCACAGAGATCCGCCTGGCTCTGCCTCCCGAGTGCTGGGATTAAAGGCGTGCGCCACCACCGCCCGGTTGATTTTTATTTTATTAGACTCATTGTGTTTAGTTCTATCCACTCTCTGGTTCCTGGCCCCTCAAGCACTGTTGAGCTTGGGCTTCCTCTCATGGAATGGGCCTTGAGTTAAACCAAACATGGGTTGGACACGCCAACAAGTTCTGTACCACTATTGCTCCAGCACATCTTGCAGGCAGGGCAGATTGTTGGGCAAAGGTTTTGTGGCTGGGTTGGTGTCTACATTTATCTTTTGGTAGCCTGCAGAGTACCTTCCCACACCAAAGAAACTAGAACGTAGGGGTTAAGGCTCCATGCAGGCACCAGCCTTATCTCCCCACGTTCCATGAGCTGCAAAGACGTCCTGGCAATGCCCCTCTCCCCGCCCCCTCACATTCAGTTTACAGTAGAGCAACCTTCTGTCTTAGCACCAGTCTGGATTGTTTGGGATCTCCACGGGACCTCCTCAGTCAACAACTCAACTGAATGTAACTTAGTCCTGCCACTGGAAGCCTTGCTTGCCTACAAGAGATGGACAGTTGAGACTGTATCCCCCATACTAGGAGTCCTCATTAGGATCATCTTCATCGATTCCAGGAAGTTTCCATTGCACTAGATTTCTACACCACCTTCCAAATGTCCCCCCCGATTCCAGCCATCTCTCCCTCCATCCCATCTGCCCCCTACCTGATCCCTCCCACTCCCATCTTCATATATAATATAACTACATACACATAATAAACACACACATATATAATACATACATGTATATAATATAATGCATATATAATATATAGTATAATAGGTATTATATGATTATGTATGTATTATATGTATTACAACATTTGTGCCTTTCCTCCTTCTCTGGATGCTTCAATAAACTTTCTTTTTCATGCATACTTAGTGTTTTAACTATTAAATGCCATGGAATTTTCTTTTCTGGTCTTGTCTATTTGTATGGGTGTGTCTTTCCTTATTTTGGAGAAGTTTTTCCTATGATCTTGTTGAAGAGCTTGCCTATGTCCTTGACTTCATTTCATCTTGAGTCTTTTTCTGTGTTTCTATCTCCTGAATAAATTCTATCCTCAAGTCTTGGATTGTCTTTGTGGTTTCCATCAGCCTTGTGTTTGTGTTTTCTTGGGCATCATTCACACATTTGCTCTTCTTACATTCTTTCTCCTAGACTTCATGAGCTGTTTCTTTGTATCTTCTTCAAATTCCTTGAGGAGTTTATGATTGTTCATTTAACTTCTGTGTAGCTAGAGTTTTCCTGCCTGGCCCACAGTCAGGACAAATCTCTCTCACCTGCCAGTCCCATAGCCACTCAGACCTGACCAAGTAAACACAGAGACTTATATTGGTTACAAACTGTATGGCTGTGGCAGGCTTCTTGCTAACTGTTCTTACAGCTTAAATTAATCCATTTCCATTAATCTATACCTTGCCACATGGCTCGTGGCTTACCGGCATCTTCACATGTCATCATGGCGGCTGGCAGTGTCTCTCTGACTTAGCCTTCCACTTCCCAGCTTTATTCTCCTCCTTGTCCCGCCTACACTTCCTGCCTAGCCAATGGCCAATCAGTGTTTTATTTATTGACTAATTAGCAACACATTTGCCATACAGAACATCCCACAGCACTTCTGTATTCTGGAGTACATCTAGGTAATTCTCATTGGCAAGCATTTCTTCAGGACTGATTTTAGAAATAAGATACTGGCTTGATCTTTCATATTGTTGGCACTCTTGAGATATATCTGTGAGATCTATGCACGTGGACTTTCTTTGTTAGTTCTGAGTTTTTTTTTTTTTTTTTTTATAGACAAAGCAGGTTAGGGAAGAAGAGAAGATGTGGGCATGGGTTGGGTCAGGTAGTTAGAAGGGACCAGGCTAATATACATGATGTGTCTTGTGTTCAAAGCCTGGAGAGTGGGAGTCAGAGTGGAAAGGTTGGATATGATGTGGGAGAGTCCTGCAGTTTAGGAGGAGAGGCAGGGAGGCTACTGGCCAGCCCAGAGTTCCTTTGCAGTGAAGGCAGAGAAGGCCAGACTAGGTGCAGTGGTTGTGAGTCCCAGGCTAAAGCTGATAAGTTGTAGAAGGTGTGGATGGGGAGGTCTGGGATACTCACTAGGCTAGGCCCGGAAAGGAGATAGGAAATCTATTTATCTAGTTGGGTGGGAGAAGTAGCCCAGAAGGGACCTGTGGATGGTTGTAGGTAGGGTGGGTTCCTGGTGGAAGCCTTGAGCTTAGTTGCAGAGCAGGCTGAGTGGTCAGATTAGTCTGGGGCACTGGCTGTGGGATCTGGGTTAGAGCTGGCAAGTTGTGGGAAAATGAGGGATGATTGGTTGGGGCATTCAGTGCCCTAGACCATGGAGAAGGACGAGGAAGTCTGTGTATGGAGTGGAATGGTGGAGGTGATGCCAATGGGTCCATCATGTTTTTCCAACAAAGAGACCTAGAAAGAAACTGATCATAAAACAAAAATGCTAATACACAATACTCAACTCCTCTTGGCATTTTATGAATGGACTTGGGTATTTTACTCAGGTGTTAAGTGAAGTAAAAACACCATGGCTGCTTTAAAAAATGGTTTCCTCTCTTCATTACCCCTTGTCAGCTCCTGCCATATTCTATACCACAGATTCAGGACCACCTCTGATTAAAGTGACTGGCCTAAAGACGCCCTGACTCCTGAGAAAATGGGAAGTGCTCATATCTACTAAGAGAATAGAAGCAATGGTAGAAGGGAGATTTAGTTATTGTATAAAAGTGAATTTGTGGGGGTTGGGGATTTAGCTCAGTGGCAGAGTGCTTTCCTAGCAAGCACAAGGCCCTGGGTTCAGTCCTTAGCTCCAGAAAAAAAAAAAGTGAATTTGTGAACACACGATAAACGCTCAATTAAAAACAATGATCCCCAAAAGGCAGAAAAATTTTAAGTAGAATTTTTTTTTCTAGAACCATGGCTACAATCTGGCCATCTTATGATCTGTATTCTTCTAGTATTTTCCTTTCCTTTCAGCCATAATACAGCCATCCAAATTAGGAAATTAATATTAATACACTGCTACCATCTGACATTCAGATCTTATTTATGTTTTGTCAGATTTCTTCATAGAAAAAATATCCAGTTCAAAAATCACACGTGGCCTTTAGTTGTTATGTCTTTTTTAAAACTATTTTGACTGCTTTATTAAATAACACTAAATAGTGTAAGTTTTAACTACTAAATGGCACTTTGAATGGTGAAAACACAGTATGTTGTCATACTTGAATGCTTTTCTTTTTTCATTTATTTATTTTACATCCCAACTGCAGCTTCTTCTCCCTCCTCTCTTCCCAATCCCTCCTCCCTCCCCTCCTCCTCTCCTACCAACCCTCTCCTGAGCTGTTTCTGTTCAGAAAGGGGCAGGCCTCCCATGGGTATCAACAAAGCCTGGCATATCAAGTTGCAGTAAGATTAAGCTCCTCCCCTTGTATTTAGGCTGGGCAAGGCGATCCAATACGAGGAATAGGTTCCCACAAGCCAGTCAAAGCATTAGGGAAGCCCCTGCTCCCATCGTTAGGAGTCCCACAAATAGACCAAGTCACAAGACTGTCACATATTTGCAGAGGGTTTAGCTCAGTCCCTTGCAGGCTCCCTGGTTGTTGGTTCAGACTCTGTGAGTTCCTGTGAGTCAGACTAGTTGTTTCTGTTGGTTTTCTTGTGATGTCCTTGACCCCTGTGACTCCTATGCTTTTCTAGCACAACTCCAGTTGTTATGTATATTGCAAAACAGCCATGAAGGAGGAAGTAACAGCTTTTTCATAGTCTTTTTTAATCTTCTAGCAAGAAGGCTAGCAGATGATGAGGCCCCTCGACTTTGTACCTTCAGAACTGAAAACTAAGTAGGTCCATTTCTTTGTAAAATAGCTTTCCTTATTTCACCATAGCAGTGAAAAATAGATCAGTACAGGCACCTGACTCCATTGCCAGAGCCAGCCGCAGAGCATCTTCAAATCACTCCCTGTTCTTGTATCTCCCTTTACAAAGACCCTTGTGATGATTATGTTAGGGTCACCTGGAAAATCCAGGCTACCTACCCCTGATCTCAGGGTCATTGATGACTCTTGCAATTGTTCTTGGCTATATATTTAAGGTTTCAGGGATTGAAATGTGGACAGTTTTGGGAGTCTATCATTCTACCTTCCACAGGATGAATGTATGTGTATATATACATATTTCCTTATCTAAATAAATATATTTAAATTCTTAGTTTACTTGGGTACCTCTGATTCCAGTTCATTCTACATCTATTTCAATACTTTTTTTTTTAGTTTTTTGAGACAGGGTTTCTCTGTGTAGCTTTGCGCCTTTCCTGGAACTCACTCTGTAGACCAGGCTGGCCTTGAACTCACAGAGATCCACCTGCCTCTGCCTCTGCCTCCCAAGTGCTGGGATTAAAGGCGGGCGCTACCACCGCCCAGCCTATTTCAATACTTTCAGTTCCTCCCTGTAACAGTGGGAACCTGCCTTTCAATCTCCTTAATATGTGACTTATTTGATTATTCTCCTCTGCATAAGCAGCCAGCCTGTGACATGTTGGAGGGTATCCTCCAACTCTGCCTGGACTGTGATTCTTCACTCCTGGTCACCGTTTATGGGGATGCTTTCTTCAGCCCATTGGACCCTGCCATTTCAAGCCAGGCTGCCCTGCACGAACACTGTCCTACTCTGTTCCAGCTCTGACCCCACACTGAGAAGCCCTCCTATGTGGACACCCTCTCATTCTATTAAGGCCCCAACACTAGCCCTGGACCCCATCGCTCTCTCTGGAAGGTCTAGATGTTACCTCACCACACTCCATCTAATGGTTTTCTGGTCCAAGTTATTGGGACAGAAAAGAGAAGCCCAAAAGGTCAGAAGACAACTTATAGGAGTTGCTTCTTTCTTTCCACCTGCGGTTTCCGAGGATTGAATTCAGGTCATCAGGCTTAGCAGGTGGTGCTTTTGCCCGCTAACCTATTTCCCCAGCTTAATTGAAAAAAAAAATCTATCTTTTGAGACTGAGTCTCCTGCAGTCTAGGCTATCCTCAAATCTGCTGTGTAGCCGAGGATGACCTTAAACTTGTGATCCTTTTTCCTCCATCTCCCAAGCACTGGGATTATAGGCTTACACTACCATATCTGGTTTTCCAAGTGACAATTTTAAGAGGGAGGAAAGGCACTGAAATTTTCATGCAGAAAGGGAATGGGAATGCCAAGGTACTGAGGTGGGAGCTGAGAGGGGCGCAGCCGAGGACTTGAGGCGACTGTGACTTTGTTCACATGCCTGTTTGCACGTATGAGGAGTCCACTCAGACTTTTCTGGGCTGGGAATAATGCCTCCAGCCTGGCGCTTATCAAACTGCTTTTGTTGACAAGCCATCCTTCGGCTCCAGTTGTTTTCATGCAGACTAAGAACACTGAGTCAAAGATAAACAATGAACTGAATTTAATTTTCCCCCTAAGACTATTAAATGGAAATGTCTTAGATCCTCTTAATCTAGAGAAAGCTCATTACATTTGCCCTAAAAAACAAACAAAAATCCAACTCTGATAGAATTTGTTCAACACTTTTTTGCATATATAACCTGCATTCTAATTATAATAACACCCCCTTTCTAATCTTCCTTCCATTTCTATTTACCAACCCCACTTCTTCACAAGTCTCTTTCCCACATTCATGAGGTGCTGTTTTTGAGACCCACCAAGTGTGACGAGGTGTGTGACCATGGCTTTGGAACTATTCATTGGAACCTGGTGGGCTCTCCGTGGGTACTCAACTGAAAACAGGCACTGTCTTTTCCCAGAAGTAGTTATTAAGGGAGCGCTAGAGCCCTGTAAGCCCCTCTACAATCTGCAATTGACTGTTGATAGGCTCAGCCTCATGTAAGCCACTGCTGGCACTCACAGCTGCTGTGAAGTCATGACTGCATTGGCTGTGCCATGCCTGGAAGACAGATAACTGCTCTTTTAATCTCTTCTTTATGCTCAATCTCCTAAAATCACTTAATTTATCTACCTCCTGAGAAGGGCACCTCAAAATAGACTGAATCTTAACAACGTATGACATTCTTTTCTTTTCTTAGGGAATAGGAAACATGGCTCAGGTTTTCTGTCCTCACTCTGCACTCAGGGTCAGGATGTGATCCAGTAATGATTGAGTGGAGCTGTTTCTCGGGGGAGCAAGCTTAGCTTTACTGTACAGCCATGTTAAGAGCAGAAACTATCGATTCAGTTCTGGGTGTCTCCCTTGGCTTCCTGGTGACTTTAGGAGAATCTTTAAATGCCCATGTTCATTCAGTCTGGCATCTGCCACACACAGGTTATGGTGCTCATCCACTTGGCTCAGAGGGGTATTGTAAGGGTTGGTTAACAAACAGGGTGGTCAGGAAACAATGAGATTAAGGAAAAGAGAGAGAGAGCCCATGAGTCCAGAGATCTCTTTCAATCAGAGGCAGTCTTTCTCCTTTAGGAATGTATGCTGACAGTGCTGGTTTTCATTTTGTTTTGTTTGTTTTGGTCTATTTCTCTGTCTGTCTTACTCATTAGATAAATTATTATTTATGTCCATTATTAATTACACCCATAATAATACGTTTGACTTAACAACAAGGAAATCATTTACTACACCAGTTGTGTGTGTGTGTGTGTGTGTATACTTCCTTGTGTCTTAAAGTCTGCATGTTGGAGTGCAAAAAACCCAAGTGTCTAATTAGGGCTTTTTTGTTGTTGTTGTTGCTGTGAAGAGACATCACGACCATGGCGACTCTTATAAAGAAAACATTTAATTGGGGTGACTCATGTACAGTTTCAGAGGTTCAGTTCATTGTCATCATGACAGGGAGCATGGGTGGCATGTAGGCAGATGTGGTGCTGGAGCAGCTGAGAGTCCTATATCTTGCAGGCAACAGGAAGTCAACTGACCATCACACTTAGGGAAGCTTGAGCAAAAGAGACCTCAAAGCCTGGCTCCACATGACACACTTCTTCCAACAAGGCCACACCTCCTAATAATGTCACTCCCTTTGAGGGCCGTTTTCTTTCAAACTACCACGCCAAGTAAAAACAAAATTATGGTGAGATCAAACAATGGTACATAGCACTGAGCCAGTTCATATATCTATTGATACTCTGATAATTATTTGTTTGAATAGTGACTTTTCACCACAAAGCTGTGCGAGAGAAGGTGAATAGTTTCCTGTCTGTGAAAGATCTATCTTAGTTTTGAAAAGGAAAGGCTTCACATTAGCTGACTTGCTATAGATGGTAGTCCTGCTAAAGTCATGATACTGCACTTAATGAATTTTCACATAAGGCTTCCTACTGAAAAGAACATTAACTCTGTATTACCAAAGACATGTTCTACAAAGTCAGCACCATCAGATTCTGTTCAGTACAGGTGAGTTAGGTAAGACTACACATGACCTCAAAGTAACTAAAAATGTTTATTTCTTATGTCTGACAACCGCAATTTATGCATACCTGATGCAATATACATTATATTGGCAATTTGTTGTGTGCTGTTTAAGTCTACTGAAATCAGGCTCTGGGAGCAATGACCTTGTCCTGTCTCCTCCAAAGTCTTCTGTCTTAGGCCAGGTTAGCTCCCTGACTCTGTAACAGGAGGAGAGAAGAACAGCTAATAGCCCAAGAGTAAGAACATTGCACTCCCGAGAGTATCTAGATGATGAACTCTTCCCATCAGAGGTCACTATTGTTTATCCCACAGCAGAAAAGAGCCTGCAGTGGGAAGAGCAGGTGGAAGTTCCCATAGGAAGCACAACTGTGCAGAGAAAGCTCAGTCAGGAACTCTAGCTGGCCAACTTAACCTCCGCAGTCAATTCCTGCAGGGTGCTTGTAAGCCCCGGATTTGATGACCTTTCTTTTATTTGTGCTCTCAATCAGACTACAGCAGTCATCTCTGCTGGAGACTGTGACTGCCTGATTTGTTATGTTTGCCATCTAACTGCTACCCATCTCTATCTACTTCCCAATATTTATTCTTTTATTTTTGTTTGCTACATACATCATAAACTCAGCCACTCAAAACCAAAGCACAGCTATCAGGGATCACTCTCTGGATCTTGGAGAACATACAGACAGAGCTCTTTCCCACAGTGCCCCTAGATGGTCATACCTTTGGTGTCATTATATTTGAATTTGGGACAGCAGGAAGATTTCATGTTTTATTTTTATTTATTTATTTTTTTAATCAGCCAGAGCTGTCATCTAAGTTTAAAGGGTCAAGGGAAAAATGAACGATACAAAATCACACAACACAGAGTGGTAAATAAGGCTGCTTTGTTCCCAGTTGTTAGCTTTGGTTCTGGGGAGGGCTTCTGGTTGTCTGCTATAGGAAGACTTTCGGATTATTTTCAACATATGCAAACCATGCAAAATTTCTATCACTACTCCAGTCTTGGCAATCTCTAGCACACGAACTTGATGCCTCTTTTGTTCTGAGTATGACATTGTCCATGGGTACTCCATCAAAGCATGCTTTGGGACCACTGACCTGGGGGAGCACTCTAGTATGATCTTTGCAGTTCTGTGACTGTTAATGCTTCTAGAGGACAGTCAAGGCTCCCTCCTGGATTTCCTTTTCTAGGTTGTTACTAACTCTATCGAGATCTAGGGTACCAGCCAGCCAGATAAAACAGAGGGTTGCAGACACAGACGCTCTTGTGTTTTCAGCAGAACAGTGTGGCTGCTGCCTGCCCTCCAGCTCGCTTTTGCTCCCTCACACTGTTTTCTCCTGTCTGAGAAGGAAGAATGATGCAGTTCAAAAGATTTCCTTGAGATTTCAATAGAACTCATGAAGCCTCGAGTGTTCAAAGCAACGATTTTCACAAATCTTTACCTGCCTGTGATTGATGTTGGTTGATTTCTGTTTTCTTGAGAATCCTGAACTTGAAGAAAATGGGATTTTATTCACTGGCCAGTTTTTAAAAACGGAGTCTTGGGGTTGGAAAGATGCCTCAGGGGTTAAGGGCACTGGATGGTCTTTCAGAGGACTTGGGTCCAATTCCCAGAACACACATGGAGGGTCACAACCCTCTGTAACTCTAATTCCAGAGAATTTGATGTCCTCTTGTGGCCTCTTTGGGCACCAGGCACTCACATGGTGCACAGACACACATGCAGGCAAAACACCCATATACATTACATTTAAAAAACAACAAAATGATGTTTTTTCATGCTAGTAAACTCATCACCCTGAGAACGGTTAAGCACAGAACTGTGATAAGAGAGGAGAGGTTGAGCTGCGGTGAAAATTGGGCCAAGGAAGATCGGGATCCCCGAATGCTGACTGTGGTGCTAACTCACTTGTCCACTACCTTGGGTCTTGTCAACGCTGCTTTCCCAGGACCTTATGGCTGCCCTCTGTGCTTGCTTTTGCTCACCTTGTTCCAGCTTTTTTTCTCACATTAGTCACAAGTCTCAGTGCGGACTGTAGTGTGTATAGGGGGAGCTGTGTTTGATGGTCTAAAGGTTTCATAGCTGTCCATTGGAAGGATCCTGCAGATACCTGGGGGCCTTTGAATGCTGTGATTCCCCTTCTTTCACTAATATCCACCTACTCCTTTGTGGATTAGTCGTCTGCTGTGTACCTACCACTGTGTTAGGTGTTGCACTAGACACTGGAAACAGTACAAGCTCCAGACTTATTTCAGCAGAGAAAATAGAGGTAGAACAAACACACACACAGATGAAAGTTGATTTGTCAAATGAATGCAAAAGAAGGTGGAAATGTATAATTTAGATGGAGGTGAGGGAGCAGGCCTCTCCACACTGAGAACTGAGTAGGAGATAAGCACAGACAGGAACACTCCAGAATGACAGGATGCTGTATATAAACTTTGTTGTTGCTGTTGTTTTGCTTTTTTTTTTTTTTTTTTTGAGACAGGGTTTCTCTGTGTAACAGCTGTGACTGTCCTGTAACTTGCTTTATAGACCAGGCTGGCCTAGAACTCACAGAGATCTACCTGTCTCTGCCTCCTGAGTGCTGGGTTCAAAGGTGTGTGCAACCACCACCCAGCTATACAGAATCTTAAAGGTGGAAAAAACACTGCAGATTCAAGAGATACAAAAGACAGTACAGAATTCGGAGGCTTAGCTCTTGAGAGGGTGAGTCAGGAGGATCACAAATTCAAGGCCAGAACCAGGCACTTAGTAAGACCTTGTCAGAAAAGAAAGGGGGAAAGAAAAAGAAAGAAAGAAAGAAAGAAAGAAAGAAAGAAAGAAAGAAAGAAAGAAAGAAAGAAAGAAAGAAAGAAGGAAAAAAAGGGATTTTGGAAGTCAGGTAGCAAAGGAGATACAGCCTAGATACACGGGTAGTGGGTGTGGCTTCTCGGGCTCTCATAGATTTCCTATTCTAACCCATGTTCAACGGGAAGCCAATAGAGTGATGAGCAGGGAGGCACCATAAGGAATGGCTGTTTTAGCTCTGCTGCTGTATGGAGAATGGATCAGTTGGGTAGAAATGAAGAGACTAGTTAAGAGATTGCTATGGAAGTCCAGGCAAGCTAAGGCCCTGCCCTGAAGGTTTTGACAATGAAGATAGAGAGATGAGTGATACTTTATTCTCATGGTCAAGGTAGAATGCAAAGATCTTACGGTACACTATGACCTCTGAAATAGAAAATCTTTAAAATTACATGGAATGTACAGCTATAACTATAACTTCTGTTTTGGTCCCAACCTTGTAATAAGATGCTGCATATTTTCTTTTTCTTCTTTCTGCTTTGTCTTTGGGAACAGAATCTCTTCATGGAGTCCTGGCTGTCCTGGAACTCACTGTGTAGACCAGATGACCTCAGATTCACAGAGCTCCTTCTGCCTCTGCCTCCCGAGTTCTGGGATTAAAAGCATGTACCACAGTGCCCAACCTTTAATATTTTCTGATATCTCCTAAGGAAGAAAGCAGATCATGCATTTTCTCTTGATGAGCCCAGCAAGTGCATACATTGGGTTACCGTTTGCAGTTATGTACTTTACAATATTGAAGTTAGTGTTCTCTCAGTCGTGATCATTAATCTTTTGTCTGCTGTGGTTATGTTTGTTTATTTAAGACATCAAGCTGGGAGAATTTCACTAGATGTGAGTGTCCTTAGTGAGAGGGTCCCAACAGGACAGTACTGGGATGTTGTGTTAGTTGAAATCAAGACGACGCACACAGCAATGGCACCCCGAATTTGTCCCACAAAAGCTCCTGGGTGCTGCACAAACCCATCTCTAGAAGAACGGTTCCCTATCAAAGAAACCCTCCTTTCTTGCGAAGGAGCTCACTGCAAATTTCGCAAATGACAGAGTAATGTGAATATATGCATGAACTTAGACTCCAAAGAACTGAAAAGGAGAGACAAGGTCTATAAAAAAATTCCAACTTTGTGCTCCAAAGTCTCTCACTCTCTGCACACTGTCCAGTTGTTGGTCTCTGTGTTCATTTTCATCTACTGCAAGAAGAGGCTTCTCTGTGAGGCGTGGATCTATGAGTACAGCAATATGTCCTTAGAAGTCATTTTATCGCAGAATAATAGTAGTAGGTTCTCTCCCAAGCCTATTACATATTCAGTCTCTGTTTTTTGGGCATTTTATCAGTGTCAGGTATGGGTCCCTCTCCACCCCCCATGGAATGGACTTTAAATCCAATCAAAATGTGTTTGGCTACTCACATTACATCATCAAACCTATCCCTCAAGGCTCAAGGGTCTATGCCAAAGAGGAAGTGGAAGGAAGATTGTAAGAGCTAAAGGTAGTAGATGGCTCCAAGGAAATGGTATCTTCTAGACACAGCAGGGTTAACACACATATGAACTCACAGCGCCTGTGATGGCGTGCACAAGACCTTCACAGGTTCAAACCAGACAAAATCCTAGTACCAAGAAGGGGAAATGACTATAAAGTCTCACCCCAACCAGGAAGCCATTTGCAACTGATAGGTGCTGGGAGAGAAAAAAAAAAATTAGTTTTCTCCAATGGACTGTCACTGTATATGCTATCAACCACATTCCAGGGCAGGCCCCATGTCCAGGAGTAGTTGGCCAACACAACATGAACTCCATGTTTCTTGTTTTTATTTTGGTGTGTTTTGTTGTTTGTTTTGATTTTTTGTTTTTGGAAACAGAGAAAATAAACATGAAGTTATGTGGGTAGGGAGGATCTAGAAGGAGTTGGGAGAGGGGGAAACATGATAAAAATATATTGTTTGAAAAGAAGTTAAATAAAAAAAATGAATTGGAAAATAAAAGAATTCCAATTTGTTAAATGTGACTGGAGAAAGTATTATGGATAAAACTGGTGTTAAATGTGTTGTGGTGTGGCTGTACTTTTAGAATGTAGAAGACCAAAGTAACTAAAGAAAACCTACCTTTTCCTCTTCCAATCACTTCTCTGTTGTAGCTACAACCTAGGAAAACATTCCAAGATGAAGACCTGAGGGACACCCTACGCTGTTCTTTGGAAGTTCTTGAGTTGCTCCTTTTTGGATGTGCAGCATGTGATAACACTGCATTTCCCCAATCCTAAATGTTGGCGGGGGGCAAAAGACAGGGGTTAGAGGAATTCTAAAACTAAGAATCTTGAACTCTTGCCTTGTTCTTTTGAGACTATATTCAAGGATCCAGATGTAGGACTCCATCACAAATATCTGAATGATGAGCAGAGCCCGGGGAATTTGCTGTCTCTATGATAGAGGCAGGGGCTGTGGGTCTTCTTTTTGTATATGAGGGCTCCAAAGACATAAGAAAACAAGCAGACGGGGAGGAGGTCACTGGAAAGCCCAGCCAAGCAGAAGCAAGTCAGAGGAGTTCATGCAGTTCTTTATTCTGAGTGGTTCTAACTGTGATGAAAAGACGGTCACAATCCTTTGTGTTAGAAAGCTTTTGCACAGTTTTTGCTCACTAATAATCAACAGATCTGTTGTCATTATCAGAACATAATGGAATGCTTAGTTGAAGCAACACCAAAATATAATTCAGTGCTAGCGAATCACTCAGAGGACTTGGCTATCAATTTAAGAGAGAAAGAAAATCTCTTTTTTATTCACCATGGAAGGAGAGAGTCTGGTCTTTCTAATTAGAAAAGTCATAGTTTCATTTCATTTCATTATTTCATCAGCTGTGTGAACTCAATCACACTCCTGCTGGAATGTAAATTTCCTGAGTTTCCACTCACTGATGAACCAGCACACAGTGGGCACTCAGCTAGGACATATAAACCAGCACACAGTGGGCACTCAGCTAGGACATATAAACCAGCACACAGTGGGCACTCAGCTAGGACATATAAACCAGCACACAGTGGGCACTCAGCTAGGACATATAAACCAGCACACAGTGGGCACTCAGCTAGGACATATAAACCAGCACACAGTGGGCACTCAGCTAGGACATATAAACCAGCACACAGTGGGCACGCAGCAAGGACATAGGACATTGATGTCAGTTGTGTTTTCTGAGCCTAGACTGTTCCACGTTAAAAAGAAAACCAGTACCTCAGAGGTCATCATGAAGACAACGGAAACTGTGACAAGGTACCTGAGCAAAGAAGACAGTCGGGCCACTGAGTCCTGGAGTAGGTAATTGTCATATTGCCTCCAGGTGCGACTTGTTCAAGTCTCCTTTTCTGTCTTTCAAGTATTTTTATTTTGGTTTGTGTTTTTTACCAGTTTGCTGACAAACGGTTTATGTTTCTGTCCTAGCAGAACCACCTTTACAGAGACTTTAGCTTCACTGAAGAATGCAGACAGTTCTTTGTTAAAAGCCATTAGCTAAAAAAGAGAATCCTGTTTGTTACATGTGCTGCCATCAGTCAACCTCTCAGCATGTGCTGAAAGAAGCCCCTCCCTCTCCCCCAGAGAAATACAGTATGCTGTTCTCTGGGGACGCCCGTGCATCTAAACAAATGTTCTGGACGAAGGACAAAAGGGTGTCCTTTTATCTCCACGGCTGCACGTCACCCGCAGTTTCTTGTTACAGCTGTGCTCAGCTGCTCCCAGTTTTTAAATAAACCACATGCTTCCTGGACTTCTAGCATTCCCAGGCCTGTTTCCTCTGCCTGGAATTCCTATAACCTTGCCTGTCCTTATGTATCATCTGTTCATTTTTTTCTCCTGAGTGCTGGGATAGAATCAACGGTCTCATGTACTGAGCTGAGCTCCAGGCCCTAGGTCTCATCAAAAAAAAGTTTCAGTTTCAAAGATGCCTTTTCCAGTCTTTCAGAATAGTTCTGATCTCTCATCTTGAACTCACAGCTTTAGTAGTACTTTCACATAAATAATTAACAATCAAAACCAAAATTCTTTTCCACATCATAATTTCTGCCTTTTTTGCTTTAAGAGATCTCAAAGATGTAGTGATATTATTTTCTCAAAGTCAGGAACCACATCCTTGCACATCTTGATATTGCACTATGAAAATGTATTCCTAACATGCCTATTTAGATTATTCTTTAGTTCAAAATTATTTATTCTGCATCATATTTACATGTAACTGAATGAGTTACTCTCTGGAACAAAAAAAGACATATTCTTGGAGTAGTTTAGGAGGATCCACCAACTATCCCATTCAATAAGCAAGTGTAAACTGAAGTACGGACAAGCCATTTCTTAGCTCTACTCAGTACGCACAGGCTCACCTTGCAAAGCTGAGCTTGCTTCTGTTGCTGAGGACATTTTGTTAGCATCTATTAATTTTGCAACATTGGGTTTCATTGTGATGTTTTCTTACATGCATAAAATATACTTTGATTATAATTACCCCTCAACCCTCATTCCACCCCCCTGTTTCCTTTGTCAGGGTCCTTTTCCTGAGAAGGCCTTTTCATGTCATGAAGGCACTTAATTTCTACACCTCTAAATGTGTGTCAGTTATTCCATTTGGTTCTTTTTAAAAATTTATTTATTTATCTGCATATCAGTGTTTGCCTGTATGCATGTCTGTGCACCACACATGTACCTGGTGTCCTGGTAACTGTGGGGCCCAGAAAAGGCTGCCAGATCCCCTGGAACTGGAGTTACAGTTGATTTTGAGCTGCCGTGTGGATGCATGAACCTAGGAATTAAACCCAGGTCCTCTGGAAGAACAGACAGTGCTCTTAACCACTGACCCATTTTTTCAGCCTCTCCATTGGGTTCTTTATTCAAAAGACACCAATCTAGTCAAACAATGGGACAAAAACTCTCTGTATAGTTCATGGACAATAGATAATGCTCTCCAATGTGAGGGTAATTTTCTGCTAACTACTCTGCTCTGTGTAGTCTACCATTTGACTCTAACCCTAGGGTAAGATACAATTGCACTTTACATTGAAAATTTGACTATCCAGAGCAGTTAGACAGACACGACCTTTAAGGAACTAACTGTGGCTTTATGTTTGCAGGTTAATTTTTCCTTAATAGCTTCAGAGATCAAGTTAATGTTGACTTTTCTCAAAATGTTTGGATGATCGCCTTGAATTAAGTTCAAATGCGGTAATTCAATACATTCTTTTAACAGAGTACTAATGTTGGAGGAAAAAAACTGCCTTGTAGGTTTAGTTTCATATATACCAGAGTCTCTCAAAGAGGAACACACATTTGGAGCCAAATGGAATCCTATGCTGAGTTAAAGAATTTAGCTAGCTGAGCACAGTTGCTGCTTTGGGCAGTAATTCTGGAATGGGAGCCCTGGCAGGTGGGCTCAACATTCCTAAGTCTCAACAGACTCTAGACTCCAGAGTGTAGCTAGGCATTTCCCCCTCTTCTACTGGGTAAAAAGAGGAATTTGGTGTTAATATGCTTTTGTTGTTATTTAGGACCTGCATTTGTTTAAAATTGAACTTTATATACATTTTGATCAGATCGCTTTCCCTGTTCATCCCGCTTCTTATTCTTTTTCTTAGAACAAAACAAACCAGAACAGCATACACAAACCCAAAGCATAAATACATACACACTACCCCCACCACCCACAAAGAGTCCATTTTGTGTTGACCAAATATTCCTGACCATAGGGCCTACTTTGGGTTGTGGTTGATATACCTAGTATCCCTCTATTAAAGGAAACTGATTGTCTCTCCTCGCCAACAGCTACCAATTGCAAATAGCTTCTTGGATAAGGGTGGGAGTTTGTGCCCACTTCTCCTTCTCTGTGATGGGATTTTGTCCATCTTGAACTTCTCTATGCTGTCGCAGTCTTTGTGAATTTATGTGTGCATCAGCCTTTTGTCTGGAAAACAGTGTTTCCTTGGGGTTGTCTCTACCTCTGGTCTTACAATCTTTCTGCCTCCTCTTCTACATAGATCCCTGATCCTTGAGGGAGGGATTTGATACAGATATTTCATTTAGGGATGTGTCTTTGTTAGGGTTTCCATTAGGGCCGCGATGAAACACCATGACTAAAAAGCAAGTTGGGGAGGAAATTGTTTATTTGGCTTACACTTTCACATCACTGTTCATCACCAAAGGAAATCAGGACAGGAACTCAAGCAAGTAGGAACCAGAAGGCAGGAGCTGATGCAGAGGCCATGGAGGAGCGTTGCTTACTAGCTTGCTCATCATGGTTTGCTCAGCCTGCTTTCTTATAGAATCCAGGACCAGCAGCCCAGGGATGGTACCATCCACAATGGGCTGGGTCCTCCCCCATTGATCACTAATTGAGAAAATGCGTTAGAGCTGGATCTCAGGGAAGCATTTCCTCAACTGAGGCTCCTTCCTCTTTGACTCTGGCTTGTGTCAAGTTGATATAAAACCAGCCAGTACAGGATGAGTGCTCCAAAGTCTCTCATTTTCTATATGTTGTGCAGTTGTATTCCTGTGTTAGTTACCATCTACTTCAAGATGCTTTTCTGATGAGGCTGAGTGATGCTCTGATCTATGGGTGCAGTAATATGTAATTAGGAGTCATTTTATTTGCTATATGCCTTAAGTAGAATAATAGTAGCAGATTTCCCATAGGCGGTGACCTATCTAATCTCAGGTTCTTGGCCACTTTAGCAGTGTTATAGATAAGGGTTCCATTTCATGGTGTAAACTTGAAATACAACCGAAAGGTGTTTATTTACTTTGTAACATTTGTGCCACTATATCTTGCAGGCAGTTTGATATTGTAGCTTGCAGGGTCCTCTCTGGGTGAGGTTGATGATTACTTTTCCCTCCAGGAACTTGTGTAGTACCTCCCAGCACCATGGATGCTAGTCAGGATGGGTGAAGCTTTTAGATGAGCACCAGTGCAGTTTTTCCATGTTCAATAACTTATGTGGTGTCTTCAGCAATAGGGCTAGGCTGTGGAGGATAACCAATAGCCTTGGCAATAGAGCCTATGATGTTTGGCCAATGACTAAATAATAATGTAACCCATTCCTGGGACTGGGGGTTTTGTTTGGGAGTGTATGATGACTAGTTGGGGCATTGTCTCAGCCATTTTATGATAACTCTGAAAGCATTTAATTTGGAACTCATAGTTCTGGAGGCTAGTAGGGTCCATGACCACCATGTTGGGGGGCATGACAGCAGGTAGGCAGATATGGTACTATAGCCATAGCTAAAAGATTACATCTGATCAACAAGTACAAGGAAGAGAGAGAGAGAGAGAGAGAGAGAGAGAGAGAGAGAGAGAGAGAGAAAGAGAGCTAACTGAAAATGGAAAATGGCATGGGCTTTTGAAACCTCAAAGCCCACCCCTAATGACAGACCTCTTCCAATAAGGCCACACCTCCAATCCTTCCCAAACAGTTCCACCAACTGGGCATCAAGTATTCAAATGGATCAACCCATGGGGGCCATTCTCATTCAAACCACCACATATATGTATTTTAGGAAGCTTCTACATTACTAGAACTAAAGGCCTTTTCAAAAAGCTTTTAGTGTTAATTATCCCTCCCCATATTCTGTCCTCTGCCTTGCTCTCCCATTCCCCTCCCCATTTAAACCTATTATTCTAATTTCCTGGAAAATTTATTTTTTAAAAAGTAAACAATAGATACATTGTTTTAAAAATGTCACTGTACCAAATATTTTCTTATCTCCTAATTCCGTCTCTTTCTCTCTCAGTTCTAGGACTTACACTCAGGATCCTACCCATGCTAGACAAGTGCTCTACCACTGAACTATATTCTCCAAACCCTTAGGTTTGTTGAAACAGAGTTTCACTAGGTGTCTCGGGCTGGCCTGGAACTCACTACTTAGTCATCCCAGGCTGGTCCCAAACTTGTGATCTTCCTGTATCTGCCTTGCATGTGCTCATATTACAAGTGTATGCCATTATGCTCAGCTCTTAGTCTTCTTTATTGTAAGGTAAACACATCAACATTTCAATTTTTGGTAATGCTTTTTTTTTTTACCATAGTTAAAAAATTGGTGATTTTTTTAACATTTCTGTTTCTAAATAACATGCTGTCATTGCTTTTCCTTTTCCTTCCCAACAGGGCCTTGTGTAGCCCATGTTTTCCTGGAACTTGCTATGTAGCTGAGGATGACTTTGAACCCCTGACCCTCTTGCCTTCACCTCTGAAATGCTAGGACCAGAACTTAGAACTGTATATCATCACGCTGGTGGTGCCTAGTTTATGTGCCCAGCATTGAATCCAGAGCTTTGTGTATGTCTACCAGCTGGGCCACATCCCTAACCCTTAATAGGTGCTGTTGAAGGAAGGCCTAGAGGCAAGAGCATTTAGAAAAGGAAAAGAGTCTTCACTTGCTGAGGATAATCCAGATGGCTGAATCACCACATTAAAAACGCACGCCTAATGAAAAATAAAACCCAAGCACCCCACTACCAAGTTTACATGTTATACATGGTAGACATGTGAGGGAGTCAGTCTTGACAAGAAAATAAAATATAATCTGGAGAAAGTTGACTGGGGAACTTATAACCTGGAAATTCAATGTTGCATGATGGGTATGTAAAACCATCTAAATGACGTCTGCTTGAACCAAAGTTGGGTACAATGATGAATTAATAATGTGAAGTGTAGATTCTAAATAGCTTGTGTAAGGTGTATGCTTTGGTTTCAGGAAAGGGGGATGGTGGGAGCCAGGAGTTTGAAGAGATTTTGAGGACTCACAGACAGCGAAGGCATACATTATTTACTCTAAATCACAGTTGCTATGCAGGCAGTTAATGGTAGGCACACACACAGGCAGCACAAAGGTAGACATAGGCCTTGCTTAGTCACTGTTCTATTGCTGTGAAGAGACACCATGACCACAGCAACTCTTAAAAAAGAAAGCATTTAATAGGACTTGCTTATAGTTTCAGAGGTTTAGCACAGTATCATCATGAAGGGGATAATGGCGGCACTCAGGCAGACGTAGTGCTGGGGAAGCTTAGAGTTCTACTTCTGGATCCGGAGATAGCAGGAAGAAGAGAGCCAGTGGGCCTGGCTTGGGCTTTTCAAACCTCAAAGCCCACTCCCAGTGACGCACTTCCTCTGAGAAGGCTACACCTACTCCAACAAGGCCACACCTCCTCATCCTTTCAAATAGTGCTACTCACTAGTGACTAAATATTCAAATATATAAGCCTGGGGGGCATTCTTATTCAAACCACCACAAGGCCATCCACAAACATATACAGGCAGGCTGGCAAAGGTGGAGGTCAAGGTTAAAGCTAAGGCTCAGGCCTGTGACCTCAAAGCCATATGTCCTGGCTAGTTTTATGCCAACTTTTATGCCAACATAAGTTAGAGTTATCTGAAAGGAGGGAATCTCAATTGAGAAAATGCCTCCATTAGATCTGGCTGTAGTGATCAATGAGAGGCCCAGCTCATTGTGGGTGGGGCCATCCCTGGGCTTGTCTTCCAGGGTTCTATGAGAAAGCAGGCCAGGCAAGCTATGCGGACCAAGCCAGTAAGCAGCACTTATCTGTGGCCTCTGCATCAGCCCCTGTCTCCAGGTTCCTGCCCTTCTTGAGTTCCTGTCCTGATTTCCTTCAGTGATGAACACAGATATGGAAATGTGAGCCGAATAAACCTTTTCCTCCCCAACTTGCTTTTTGGTAATGATGTTTTGTTGCAGCAATAGTAACCCTAAGACATCTTATTTATATAGAACCCACACAAAAGTGGTACTCTGCCAGGAATAGTTATATAACAGATTACATCACTGTTCACTTTTGAGGTTCCCCGGACATCTGTTGTGAGCCATTTTTGCTGACTCATAGCTCCCTGGATGTATTAGTTACTTTTCTATTGCTGTAATAAAACACCAGTACCACGGCAACTTTTAGAAGAAAGAGTTTATTTGGGTTCATGGTTCCAGAGAGATGAGTCTATTACCATCACAGCAAGGTGATAGTTGTAGCAAGCTGAGCCCTCACATTTTAAATCACAAGCCAATGCCAGAGAGAGTGAACTGGGAATGGCTTGAGGCTTGAAAGCTCAAAGCTGGCCTCCTGTGACACACTTCCTCCAGCAAGGCACCACCTCCAGCAAAGAGCATCACCAACTGGGGACCAAGTATTCAAACATCTGGGACTGGGTGGCATCTAATTCAAACTACCACATTCATTGTTGACCATATTTTAGCTGATTCCTACTAGTTATCCTCATCAGTGCTGTGTTCTCTTAACATAAACTGGCCCTTACAGGTTTCTGTACCCTGCCCTTGACTTAACACTGAGAGGATTCCTGGGTCTGAAGATGAGGGGAAACTGAACATTTCCCTTCTGACTATCTTCCCTTCATTAAGAAAATAAATAATTGATTGGTTGCTAGGTCATATGTCTTTGAAAAACTCAGTGAAGGTCCTGTAGAGACCGTGTTTTCATGTCCTTGTATCTCATCAGTGAGGATGTTGACGTTCTAGAGTGACAGGTGTCTAATATCAGTACTTCACTGTTAGAAGAGGAGGGAAATCAACAAGGTCACATTCTGAATGCCACCACCTGTAGATAGTTCTAGAGATGGCCTGATGGTCACAGAATCCTAAGGTGTTTGATAGTTGATTAGGATACTATTTAACTTGCTACTATGGAAAAGGGACTGAGAATTGATAATTAGAACTGGGCTTTCAATGCAGGCTTTGAATAAGAAGTTGGTTGTCTTGGATCACTTATTTTCTTTTGTAAGACTTCAAATTCTATTACTAATGGAAAGTATGTTCCTTAAGTTTTAGTTCTAATTACTCCTGTATTTTTCAGTCAGTACACCTATAGCATATCCCATTTCCTTGCCTTCTATATCTACCCAATACCAATAAGTTCAAGTGAAAAGCTTACTACTTGTGATATCATCGCATGCAAGTAATTTCTACTTCATTTGTTACCTTTCTTTGCCTTCTTTCTCTTCCTTCCTTCCTTCCTCCATTCCTTCCTTCCTTCCCTCCCATTGTCTTTCTGTCTTCCTTCCTTCCTTCCTCCATTCCTTCCTTCCTTCCTTCCTTCCTTCCTTCTTTTCTTTCTTTCTTTTTGAGATAGAGCTCAAATGTAGTCTTGGCTGGCTTGGAACTCACTATCTAGGCCAGGCTGGCTGTGAACTCACAAAATTAGCCTTCCTCTTTCACCTGAATCTTAGAATTAAAGGCATGCATCACCACACCTGACTTTGTTTTATTTTATTTTATATGTGTGTGCATATTTTGCCTGGATAAGTGTCTGTTCATTCAGTGCCTACACAGGCTAGAAGAGGATTCCTGAACAGGAGTTGCTGATGGTTGTGAGCCACTATGTGGGTGCTGGGAATTGAACTCTGGTTCTCTGGAGGAGCAGCTATTGTTCTTAACCACTGAGCCATCTTTCCAGCCCCTTGCCTTTATATAACACATTTCCGTTTGAATCTGAGTAGAATTTGTGACTATGACACATTGCAAAGCAGGAAGGATTTTTAAATAAAATTAATATTTTAAATTAGTAGACTTTCAGATGAAGAGATCATCCAAGTAGTTCTTTGCTAATCACATGCATCAGTTAAAGCTGGATCTAGAGTCAGAAACAGAGATCAGAAGGATTTTGTAGAGAGTCTTTTTCTGTACTACTAGCCAGCTCCCAAATAATGACACAGAGACTTATTAATTATGAAAGCTTGGCCTTTAACTTAGGCTGTCTTAACTAACTCTTAAAACTTAAATTAACACATTTATATTGATCTACATTCTGTGTTACCTCTCTTCCATCTTGCACCTCCTGTTTCCTCTCTGTGTCTCATTGGCATCTCCTGCACACATAGATTCCTCCTCCTTTTCTTTTCTCTCCCCAGAAATCCTGCCTGTCCTTTCCTGCCTAGCTATTGGCCATTCAGCTTTTTATTAAACCAATCAGAAGGTGCCTTAGGCAGAGACACATCTTTACAGTGTAAACAATTATTCCACCACAGGATTTGTTGTAACAGGAAAATGGTTCAGTGAACTGTTTCTGGTTGTACAGATGGGGTGAACCTCATGGGAAAGCATATAGGCCTTTAGTAGCAGAGAACAGGTCCTAGCTGGTATCTAGAGGAAAATGGGAGCCTCTCTCCTACAATTATAAGGAACAAAGTTCAGACAAATCCGTGCAGATTGGAAGAGAATTCTGAGAGCCTCATGAGACTACAACTCAGCCTATACCTTGATTTCAGTATTGTGAGAACCTGAAGTAAAAACCCAACCACAGTAGATTTCTGACCTACAAAACTGGGAACTGGGAAATAGGTTATGGTCTTAAGTCAAGAAGTTTGTGGTCATTTGCTGCACAGAAAAAGAAAATAAATATATTCTGAGCCTGTGTTGTTTAGAAAGCAGAACTGAGGCCAGAATCCATGTTCTACAATTCCACTACTTTGTTAGCAGTGCAGTTCTGCAATTGAACAGGAGTAAGGAGAGGCCGGAGCTAGACAAGGAGGACAGTGCAACGTGAGAGTGTCTATTAAGGGCAACTTACTTTTTGATCTTGGAGAACTATGTGTGTGTGTGTGTGTGTGTGTGTGTGTGTGTGTGTGTGTGTGTGTGTATCTGGATAGTACTCTCAGGTAACAAAGGGGGCACTGTTGGCTCATGTTTCTCTTTGGTCATAGATTCTCCCCACTGGGTGTTAACTGCCTTTCACTTCCTGAATAGCACACAAGTGTGTGTCTTGAGGTGTGTGTGTGGGTGGTTTGTGCACATTAGTATCAACTGGAAAGCCATAGGCAAAAGGTGAGGGGGAAGCCTATAGTGAGGCATGTATAACCAAAACTAGCTGTCATTGGCTGAGCTAGAACTGGATGCCGAGGGCTGTAGAAAAGAGAAGTCTGAGAGGCTGAAGTAGCACATCTGAGGTGTCCCTTTTTATGTGACAAAGCCGAAGGAGTGATTGAAACGTTATTACTTTTTGTTTTGTCCGGATGCTTTCTTTGACAACTGCAGTTGTGAAATCTATCACAACGTTTTGCTATAAACAGGACATCTAATCTTGCTCTCTGCGGAACTGCAACCTCCAGAGCAAATTCCTCATTATCAACTCTCTTCACAGGAAGCATGACAGTTCTTCCTCAGAATTTTTATTTTTTCAGACACGGTCTTCTGATATTTTATTTCCTTTGGTGTTTGGTTTGGAGGGTGTCTGAAATGTTAGATGCAACCCTCTGATCTATAAGGCGCTTCCTAAGAGTAAACACACATTCATAATAACAACTCTTCTGAAGTTCAAATTACACTGGCCTTTGCCTACACTTGCTGCGCAGCATCTCAATTTCTCCTTTCAACCTCTGTGCAGGGGACAGGCAAGCCTTTTTCTTCTGGATAACAACATTGTTATTATTATTAGTAGTAGAATTACTGAGAACAGTTTTTCTCAGAAGTCTCTCAGCAGATTTCTCCTTATAGTCTCTTGGCCAGAACAACGATGCCTTTTAAACCCTGAGCTGCATGGAAGCTGTAAAAGGCACTCTTTGGCCATCCCATAGGTACCTTATAACAACAAAGAAGAGGAAGGAATGGTTATCAGAAGGCAAGCCAGCTATGGCTTTCCTGTTTTCTTCACTTCCAACAGTCCTGTAACCCCGAAACTTTACCTCACTAAAACTGGAGATGATGAATCTTCTTGCACACACACACACACACATACACACACACACACACACACACACTCACACATACACACACACCCCAATTACAGGACAGGCAATTAAAAACATAGTGTCTCTGAGTGTATGTACAAATTGTGCAGGTTCCAGCAGAAACCAGAAGAGGGAGTCAGATCCCCACCTGGAACTGGAGTCACAGGCAGTTGTGAGCCACCTGATGTGAACTCTAGGAACCAAACTTACTCTGGTCCTCTTAAAGAGCAGCGAGTGTTCTTAACCAGTGGGCCATCACACTAGCCCTAAGGACAGGTGATTTCTATTCACAATTCATCTTACCTCTTATGTATTTATTATTATGTTTACTTTCAGAGAGAGACCTTAAGTTCCGAGGGAAGCTCTCTCCCTGTGGTGGTTTGAAAGAAAATGGCATCCAAAGGGAGTGACACTATGAGGAGGTGTGGCCTTGTTGGATGAAGTGTGTCACTGTGGGGGCAGGCTTAAAAGCCTTTTGGTCTCTTTTGCTCAAGCTTCCCTCAGTGTGACAGTCAGTTGACTTCCTGTTGCCTGCAAGATGTGGCACTCAGCTCCAGCACCACATCTGCCTGCACACTGCCACGCTTCCTGTCATGATGATAATGGACTGAATCTCTGAAACTGTAATCAAGCCACCCCAATTAAATATTTTCCTTCATAATAGTTGCTGTGGTCATGATGTCTCTTCACAGCAGTAGCAAATCCTAACTAAGACACTCACATAATGTTGACCTAAGATGGGGGTTGCAACCTTTATCTTGGCAACTTTAAAAGTCTTTTTAGTTTGAGTATTTGCTGTTCTTTAGGTTGAGTTACTTTTTGTATTTATTACTTGGTTTGTCCTCTAAGTCAGTTGACATTGAAAATGCCAGGAAACAAATCAATTGCAAATTCATTTGGTAAGTTGTGTATAATACAGTCCAGATTAAGTTTCCACAGTAAATAAATTTATTACTTAAAGCATCAAAAATTTCTAATTTTAGTTCTTTTGGATAGAAATATTTCTCTCTATATGAAAGTTTTCCACATGCCCCATTGCTTATGTGGAGGTCACAGGGCAACTCCCAAGATCCAGTTCTCTCCTTCCACCATGTGGATCCTAGGTACTGAAGAAAGATCATCAGGCTTGGTGTCAAGCACATTTGCTTATTTATTTATTCATTTATCATTTCTTTTATTTTACATCCCAACCACAGTTTCCCCTCCCTCCTCTCCTCCCATCCTCCCTACCCCCACTCCCTGGTCCACTCCTCTGCTTCTGTTCGGAAAGAGGCAAGCCTCCCATGGGTATCAACAAAGCATGGCATATCAAGTTGTGGTGAGACTAAGCATCTCCCATTATATTAAGACTGGGCAAGGCAACCCAGTATAAGGAATAGGGTCCTAAAAGCCAGCCAAAGTGTTAGTGACAGCCCCTGCTCCCATTGTTAGGAGTACCACAAATAGACCAAACTACACAACTGTCTCATATATGTAGAGGGCTTAGGTTGGTTCCATGCTGGCTCCCTGGTTGTTGGTTCAGACTCTGTGAGTTCCTGTGAGCCCAGGTTAGTTGTTTTTGTGGGTTTTCTTGTGATGTCCTTGACCCCTATATTTCCTACAATCCTTCCTCCCTCTCTTCAGCAGGATTTCCTGAGCTCAGCCTAATGTTTGGCTGTGGATCTCTGTGTCTGTTTCCATTAGTTACTAGATGAAGGCTCTCTGCTGACAATTGGGGTAGTCACCAATCTATGAGTATAGCAGAATATCATTAGGTATTGTTACATTGACATTTTTTCTCTCCAATCATGTTTGGTAATATCTTAGGTCTCTGGGCCTTCCAGTCTTTGGGTCCTGGCCCTGCAGGCAGTGTCAGGGATGGGCTTACTCTTGTGGTATGGATCTGACAGTGGACCAGTCATTGGTTGGCCAATCCCACAATCTTTTACATCACCCTTACCCCTGCCCTCCACCATCCCATATGCAGGACAGGCTGTAGGTCAAAAGTTATGTGGCTGGATTGGTGTCTCAATACCTCCACTGGAAGTCTTGCCTGATCACAGGAGATGGCCAGTTCAGGCTACATATCCACTATTGTTAGGAGTCTTATCTGGGGTCATTCTTGTAGATTACTGGGAGTTTCCTTTGAACCAGGTTTCTACCTGACCCCCAAATGTCCCCCCTTTCCAGTCATCTCTTTTAGTACTCTCCCCCTCCATCCACCTCCCAACCTGATCCCTCTTGTTCCCATCCCCACCCGCTCCTAGTCCACTCAGGAGATCTCTTCTATTTCTCCTCCCCAGGAAGATCCATGCCTCTCCCTTGGGCGTTCCTTGTTACCTAGCCTCTCTGGGTCTGTGGATTGTAGCATGGTTATCCTTTGCTTTACAGCTAATACCCACTTATGAGTGAATATATACCATGTTTGTCTTTTGTGTCTGATTAACTCACTCAGGATGATTTTTTTTCTAGTTTCATCCATTTGTCTTCAAATGTCCTGGTGTCCTTATTTTTAACAGCTAAGTAATACTCCATTGTGTAAATGTACCACATTATTTTTATCCTTTGGTTGAGGGGCATCTAGGTGTTTTCCAGGTGCTGACTATTATGAATAAAGCAGTTATGAACACAGTTGAGCAAGTAAGATTGATAATAAATAGGACCTCATGGAACTGAAAAGCTTCTGTAAGGCAAAGGACACTGTCAAAAGGACAAAATGGCAGCCTACAAACTGGGAAAAGATCTTCACTAACCCCATATCCAACAAAGGGATGATCTCCAAAAAATATAAAGAACTCAAGAAACTGAGAAAGAAAAATAAAAACAGAAAAATAAATAATCCAATTTAAAAATGGGCTACAGATCTAAACAGAGAAATCTTAACTGGGCAATTTCAAATGGCTAAGATACACTTAAAGAAATGTTCAACATCCTTAGCCATCAGGGAGATGCAAATCAAAACAACTCTGAGATTCTATCTTATACCTGTCAGAATGGCTAAGATCAAAAACACTGATGACAGCCTATGTTGGAGAGGCTGTGGGGTAAGGGGAACACTCCTCCACTGCTGGTGGAAGTGCAAACTTGTACTGCCACTTTGGGAATCAATATGGCGGCTTCTCAGAAAACTGGGAATTGATTTACATTTATTTATTTTTTAATATCATATGGCATTGCAATGTGTAAGCATTTTGTGTGTGGGAGCAATCTAGGGTTTGGGCTTGCTCTTTCATTATAACCCATTCCCGTGAGAACTATTAATTTATTCTAAAGGCAGTTCCTCCAATAACTTAATTACAAGCCTCAGTTCTTAAAGGCTTTATTGCCTTTAAATATCTGCACACTGGGGGACACCTTTTTTTGCAACACCTTTTTTTGTGGGGGAGGACACTATTAAATCACACTGTTGTGCAGGGGTGTGCTCTGAGCCAACTGCTCCTATCATCAGGAATTTGGTGGGGCCTGCTTGTTATAGATTATAACACTTGGGCTTGTTGACTGTTGAATTCCCTCTTTTAAAGAGGGGTTGGGGGGGTCATGGCACCCTCAATGGCATGTCCAGTCATTCCTTCCAACAGTTACATATAATTCTGCCCTGATTTTTTGTGGTCTTGCCTTCTTTAGGAACAGCTAAGGGATATAGGTGGGGAAAGATTAGGGGAGGGCCTCCATCTATACAATCATGGTGGAGTCATCCTCCGTGGTGGATACAGAATTTCTTGTATGTCTGCTTTAAGATCAACCATGCTCCTGCTGGTTACATATCACCCATTACTCTGTGAGTTAGCCTAATAAACTCCTTGATTTCCAGAATGAACTTTGGTGGAATTACACTTTGGTTTGCCATTGGGACTATAGTAGGAGGGGTAAAAAAATTATTTATGTCTCCCCAAGGGAAGGGATTTTATCAGCACACAGATAGACCATAGCACGGGAATTTCTTGCTTCAAAATAAAATAGCAGTAATTGCTAACCTAAAGAGCATTCATGTTAAGAACTATGTTAATGGGCTGGAGAAATGACTGCTCTTCCAGAGGACTCAATACCCACATGGCAGATCACAATTGTCTGTAACTCAAGTTTCAAGGGATCTGACACCTTCATCTGGCCTCCACCAGATATGCACATGATGCATGGTCATACATGTAGTCCAAAACACCGATACACATAAGATAAAATAAAAATTTTAAAGAACTATGTTAGAAACTTTGTGTGTATTATGTTGCTGACTCTGTTCAGAAACACTTCTAGAAGTTTCTGAATATTTTCACATTTAAGATGTCAAGTGAGCAATGAAATCAGATTGTATTTTATTCTTGCTTTTAGTCTGATCTTAGCTGCCAGGTTATAATGTCTGTTATAGATACTTCAGTGAAGATCTGCAAGGAAAGGAGGGGACAGGGTTTTAGGAGAAGAAAAGCAAGCCCAACAAAAGGTAATGTGATAGAATATAGTGTATTTGAAGTGGTATCCAATAACACTGTCTTCTGAAATCACCAGTCCATGCCTAAACAAGACCTGAACGGGGTAGGCACTGATAAAATGTGATAACACAGAAGGGGGATAACATGGAAGGGATACCTCGACCCTAGACAAAGAACTGCAGGCAATAAGGAAGACGAGAGTGGGAGAAACAGTCTTCCCCAGAAAAGAGCACACCAATTGTCTTCGTTATTTTTCTATTACTGTGATAGAACACCATGACCAAGACAACTTATAAAAGAAAGCATTTCATTTGGGGCTTAGAGTTTCAGAGGCTTACAGATGGTGGAACAAAGGCATGGTGTCAGAAACAGCTGAGAGCTCGCACGTTGATCCTCAAGTTGAAGGGAGGGAGGGAAGGAGGAAGGGTAAGAGAGAGTAGAAATTGTGAATTTTAAAACCTCAAAGCCTTCCCCCAGTGACACACCTCCTCTGAGAAGACTATATCTCCTAATCCTTCTTGAACAGTTCAAGCAATTACAGACCAAGTATTCAAATATGTGAGCTTATGGAGGCCATTCTCATTTAAATCACCATGCTCTTCCTCCCAAGGGTTCCTGGCCATATCATAATGCAGAAATGCATTCAGTCCAGTTTCAAAAGTCCCCATAGTCTTTCACAGTCTCAACACAGTTTAAAAGTCCAAAAACTTTTCTGAGACTTCAGGCAATCTCTTAATTGTAATTCCCTGTAAATAAAATCAAAAAGCAAATTATAGAGTTTCAAAATACAATGGCACAGAATATACATTATCATTCTAAAAGAAACGAATGGGGTCATAGTGCAAGGCCAAAATGTAGCAGGGGCAAATCCCAAATCCTGTAGCTCCATGTCTGATGCCAGAAAGCTCAATTCTCTTCCCTTCCAGCTTTGCTGACTGAAACACATGTCTCCCTCTTGGCTGGTTCCACTTTCTATATGCAGCCCTCCTTGGTATATATCCCCACGGCTCTACCATCTTCAACATTTTGTGGTCTCCAACACCATCCAGGCTTCACTTTCTAAGTTTTACTCAATGGCTTCTCAGAGCCTCCATGCAGGGACTTCCCCACCACATACCCAGCCTCAGTGGCTCACCTTAACCACAGAGGAAGATTCCCCAACCCCTTTACTCATGGATCCTCCCTTCATGACTCTAAAACCAGAACTACATGGATAACACTGACCAGTGCAACTCCCCACTCAGGATGGAGCCTGGTCCCCTTGAATCACATTTGTAGCTTTCTTCTGTTGTTGCTTTTTAGAACAGAAAATTCCTCAGTAAATCCTAAGTCAGGTGCTTAGCTGGATGGGGTCTTGCCCTGAGGGCACCCCTCCCTTTATTCCATTTTGGAGCAGGCCTTTCTTTAATCTCTTTCAGCACAAGCATTGGCTTCAATATTAAATTTCCTGGTACTCTCTTTCTCCTCAAACTGTACATTTTGTATCTTTTTCTTTTTGGCTCCATTTGCTCTTTTTTTTTTTTTTTTTATTGTAGACCTACATAAGAGTTAATACTAATAACTACACAATTATTGACTTTGTTGTTGAAATCTGTCTTGAAATATTGATGCTGTCTTGAAATCTCCTCCACCAAGGAAATTATTCTAATCCATTTCAGTTTAGCTTCAGGCAGATTCCGAAGACAATGGCAGAAAGCATCCACATTCTTTGACAAAATATGACAAGGATGGTCTCTAGCTCAGTTGCTGATATTGTTCCCCTCTGAAACCGCTTGAGCTGGGCCTCCATTGTTCACACTATTTTGAGCACTTTTATCGTCCAACATTCCACTAGAATGGCCCATTAAGCCTTGCTTACATTACTCAACTGTTTTCCTAGTCAAAAGTACCAATCTTCTACATTCCTCTAAAAGACAGTTGATTATTGATCCTCAAGTTGGGGGCAGAGAAAGAGAGAGAGAGAGAGAGAGAGAGACAGAGAGAGAGACAGAGAGAGAGACAGAGAGAGACAGAGAGAGAGACAGAGAGAGAGACAGAGAGAGACAGAGACACAGAGACACAGAGAGAGAGACAGAGAGAGACAGAGAGAGAGACAGAGAGACACAGAGAGAGAGACACAGAGAGAGAGACACAGAGAGAGACAGAGAGACAGAGACACACAGAGAGAGATTGTTATGACTAGAGACTTTTGAAACCTCAAAGTCCACTCCTAGTGACATTTCTTTCAGCAAGGCCATACCTCCTAATCCTTCTCCAATAGTTCTACCAAACGAGGAACAAGTATTTAAACATGAGCCTATGGGGCCGTTCTCACCCAAGCCACCACAGCCATCCAATGCCAAATGGTCATTTATGAAAACATACACATACAAATAACATTATACAGACTGGGCAACTGCATTTATACATATACATATATGTATACACACATGTATATACACACAACGAAAACTAAAGAAAAAGTGGCCATGAATTTGAGAGAGTAAAGAGGGTAGGGTACATTGAAGGGGCTGGATGGAGGCAAAGGAAAGGAGAATAATATAAATATATTATAATTTTAAAAAATATATAAAAAGATATAGAAAACACCAGTTAAGTTTGGTTTTTTTTGTCTGTTTTTTTTTCTGCCCTTTCTTTTATTTTCTTACCTTGTCTTATCTTTCCTTTCCTTCCCTCATTTTTGTTTTCATTTTGAAACAGGCTCTCCCTATGTAGCTCAGGCTAGCCTTGAACTTCCAGCAATCCTCCTGCCTCAATGTCCCAAGTCCTGGGATTACAGGCATGCTCCACTGTACCTGGCTATAATCCATTTTTTTTTATTTTGTCTTTAATTATTTCAAGAGTATGTCAGTATTGTATGGTGGCACATGCCTTTAATCACAGCATTCAGAGGCAGAGGCAGGTGGATCCCCAAGTTTGAGGCCACCCTGTTCTACAGAGAGAGAGTTCCAGGACACCAAGAACTACACAGAGAAATCCTGTCTTGAAAACTCAAAAAACCAAAACCAAACCAAACCCCCAAAAGAGTGATTATTTGATGAGAAAAACTGTGGACGTATATTCACTTCCAGAGAGGACCTTAGGTCTCAGACTGATGCCCCACCCCAGGACGCACACTTTCTATCTCTCGGCTTCCTTTATTATTCCTTCTATAATCCATGGTCAGCTGTCAGCTTCAACAAGCAACATTGATTAATTAGTATGGGTTCTCTGTGCCTTTGGGTAATTTAAAAAATTATACCATGACAAAATGACTCCATTAGAAAACAGGGAGGCTCGCTCATTCCTTATATGGGCACGGGTTAAAATTTATGTGCATTTTAAAAACACACTTTGAAAGTTTCTGGAAAGAAGGTGCCTCTTTCACTGACCCATCTACCAGGCTGATTAGCTGATTAGAGCTTCAATGATCTTTGGAACTACTGAAGTTGGAATGTTGCAGGTCCAGAGCCTAATTTATAGTTTGTCTTGGCCTGTCCTTCCCCTCTATTATCCACTTCTTTGCCTTCTCTATGTGCTTTAACACCCTGTGGCCATCGGGGAAACCCTTTGAAATGTATTAACTTAGCAGACCATAAGCTTCCACCAGCTCATGATGGCATCAGATAGCATTAGGGGCTTACAACAGAGGGCTCTCTGCTTTGCCATAACCCTTCCATCTGATGTTTCCATTGGTGTAGCTGAAAATCATCTTGGTTTATCACTGTCTGTAGACGAAATTCTAAACAGTCTTTGTAAATAAGAAACACAGAGCCAAATACAGAGGAAATAGCCAAAGAGATCAGAGAGTCACGACTACCTTATCTTACCACCTTGCCGCCGCCATCTCTCACATTGCCCCAGAGAGAGAGAGAGACCTTCTTCCTGTGTGACTTGTGTTTTTATTGCTTTCCTGTTCTGCCTTCTCATTGGCTCTAAGCCCAGACACATGACTTCCTTGTCACTGCCTGTCTATACAGACCTCCAGGTCTCTATGGTTGGTACTGGGATTAAAGGTTCGGGTTACTACACTTGGCTGTGTCCTTGACCACGCGGAGACTCTGCCTGCCATGTGATCCGGGTTAAGGGTGTGGGCTACCACCGCCTGACTGCTGTACCTGGCTTGATATGACCTCTGATCTCCAGGCAATCTTTATTTATTAACATACAAATAAAATCACATTTAAGCACAAATAAAATATACCATAACTGTCCTTGTTCTATTTCTAGAAAAACCTCGTGAAATTTCTACCTCATCCAAACATGGAATTTGGGGTAATCAGCATAAACTATCTCTTCTCCCCCTTAAGGTGAGAGTTGTGTTTTTGTATCAACAGTGCTGTTTTGTGTCTACATAGATCTTAGTCTTTCCGTACCACACACTCATTTCAGCTAAAGAGTACTTTTATTTTTCTTAAGGCTTCTTCAAAATGTTTCAGAGCCAGTTGCATAACATTGAAAAGTAGTATCTTCAAACTGATTTCAACTCTCGATTCCCTTTAAAATGTGGGGCATTTGTAGTGATCTTCACGAGTCATCCTCCATGGGGGAGGGATCAGTTTCATCATCTCAAAACATCCTAGCAAAAGGCTAGCCCATTCACATGTGGTGACCTGTAAAGCAGGGTCCTTCCCTGGCAGCTGGGATGGTAACACAGGCGCAGGCAGAGAAAGGTTACAGCACTGGGAAATGCCGGCTAAGAGGCTGCCTAAGACAGACAAGGGAGAAAATGGCACGGCCATGCACAAAGTTTGTGCAACCCCAGCAGGCAAGAGGGGAGACTAACAGAGGAAGAGTCGCTCCACTATGGCATAGAAACTTAGCAGACGAAGGGAAGGGTCTCCTCAAAGTGGCTCTCAACCTGTGCGTCACAACCCCCAAGTGGGTCTCATATCAGTTTTCTATATTACAATTTATAACAATAGCAAAATTACAGTTATGACATAGCAACAAAAATAAATTTATGGTTTGGGGGTACAGCATTAGGAAGGTTGAGACTCCCTCAGAGAGGCTGAGTGGCTAGTAGGGGAGAGTCCCCTCTGGTACAGCACATAGGCTGAACAGACCCTATCCAGGTAGAGGCAAGGCTGGGAGCACTGGCTTACAAAGATCTGTATTGTTGCCGGAATTTTTGTTTCTTTTCCTACATGCTGCTTTGTTCAATAAGTAAGTATTTCAGTAGGTAAGCCAGTGAGCAGGAATCAATAGGAAGGGAGGTGGGACCGGGGGAAGGCACACCTGGCTGCTGGGTTTGATGGGCTGCCTGCAGGCTTCTGTACAACTTGTTTAACAAGCCTCTGATCAGGGTAGAGGTGCCAATGGAAAGCAATGGACCACTTCTGGGAACGGTGGCAAAGTCATCTCAGAGACAGTGGGGAGCCTAGGGAATGCAATAGCCTGATCCCGGGGAGAACCTCACACACCCAAGCCTTTGCTTTCCTGTTGTGTTGCTCTGCATTTCAGCTAATGCCACCAAACTATTAATCCCATCCTTTGTTAGCCTTTGTTCTAAACTTCAAGTCCCGGACCTATTGAGGTAAAGGTTTATTTAAAGAGCCAGAGACACAGCATTCCCCTAGACTTCCCAAGTGTCCTCCAGCTTTTCTGAGACACATGAATGTGACTGAACAGTGAGTGGCTCCGTAGCTTCTTGCAAGAGACTCCTCATGGCTGCCTACCTCACCTCCCATCCTCCCACCAGTCCCTGTAGTAGGCTTTCTTGAACTGCCAGACCCCAAATCATGACATGGAGACTTATTGTTAGTTATGAATGCTCAGCCTTATCTTAGGCTTGTCCCACTAGCTCTTATAACTTATTTTAATCTGTTTCTCTTAAGCTACGTTTTGCCTCCAGGCTTTTTACCTTTCTTTTACTCTGTCCTACTCTGTGTCTGGCTGGCTGGTGGCTGGTGGGCATCTCTCTCTTTCTCCCTCCTCTCTTCTCTCTGAAGCCTAGATTCCTCCTCCTACTTATTCTCATTGCTCACCAGCCCTGCCTATCCCTCTACTGCCTAGCTATTGGCCACTCAGCTTTTTATTAGCCCAATCAGGTGCCTTAGGCAGGCAAGATAAAATAGCAACACATCTTTACATCGTTAAACAAATGCACCATAAACAAATGTAACACATCTTTGCCTAGTTAAAGTAATATTCTACAACAAGCCCCCCCATAGCAATCTATCTCTCTGAACTGATTTAGTTTTATTTTTAAAATGTAAGAGATTTTATTGGAAGTTTATTTCAGTATTATGTGGTGGGAGAGCTCAAACCCAACAGTCTCATTTTTAGTGAATCCCAGATAACAATTAATCTATTACTATTATATTAGTCTTTCTTCTCTAGAAGGGCATCAGTTTCATATGTAAGTCCATCTCTCTTACTATCAAGATAGAAAAATGAAGGAGTAGGTTTTTGTTTGTTCTATTTTATACTTTAAATGAATCAGGAGATTGTGGATCTCTGTCTTCTTCTATTGGCACAATCTGAGTGAGCTGTCCTTCATGTCTATTTTTATTATTAAGACATAGAGGGAACCAAACAATTAAAGAGATACTGATATGAAGCAGAATAAAAATGAAGACCTTTGACATGGGGGTTGGGATGGTTGTTTGTGGGAGGCCAGCCTCCACTTTTCTCAGAGTTCCTATGAGGAGGAGAGAGGGATAAGAAAATATTATTTAGAAAGATAGCAAAGAGGAGAAAGACAAAAGCACAGGACAGCTTCGGGAGCACCTGGGTCAATACCCAATGGCCCCTTCTGCCTCTTCAAAAGGGCTTTTTATAACAATGCCAAGTGGCGGGACAAAGGACCTCCCTCTTGCTATTTCAAAGCACACGGCACAGCCAAGTGTAGACCCTTCCAAACACCTAGTAAACACGTCCATGGTCAAATCCTCTCCTTATGCAGCCCTGCTGGGTAAAGCAAGCTCAGATTCTCAGACCCTGAGTAATTTGGGCTCCACAGTTGTTAGTCACACTGTTAGGGTTGACACACTGGTGAGAGCTGCCAATACAGTCAGGTGCATATTTGATTCCAATGCCCTTGTCACCACATCACAAATGTAAACAGAAATGTATACATTTGATTTAAATAATTTTGCTTACCATAATCTATCTAACATACTGTTTCAGGGCTGGATATTGTGGCATATGCCTGTAAATTCAAGCATGTGTATTTTCACCCAGGGGTCTTGATTGGGTTTGTAGCCTCTGCCAGTTAAAGGGTTAAAGGCTGGAAAATACTGAGAGTGACAGGCAGCAGCGGGGAGAATCTCAGCTCCAGCGGCTTTGATTAGGTGAGAAAACACACAGAGCAGAGAGGACATGCAGATTCCAGAAGTACAGGTTCTCCTTGAGGTCTGTGAGCTGTAAGGGCACCCCTATGAAGTGTGTGTGGGGGGGTCTTCCTTCCCTAATTTAGGGTTGGTCACTTTTTTTTTTTTTTTTTTTTTTTTTTGTTTTTCGAGACAGGGTTTCTCTGTGTAGCTTTGCGCCTTTCCTGGAACTCGCTTTGGAGACCAGGCTGGCCTCGAACTCACAGAGATCCGCCTGGCTCTGCCTCCCGAGTGCTGGGATTAAAGGCGTGCGCCACCACCGCCCGGCTAGGGTTGGTCACTTTAAACAAAGACAGTGAGGCTGGTCTCCTGCATCTTAGGGGTAAACATGCCCACAGGCAGGAGAGCCCTACTGGCAAGAGAAAAAGCCTGCCAGGCTTAGGCCTTTGTCTTCTGTCAGGAGTATGAGGAGGAAGCTAGAAGTTTTCCATCTTTATTAGCTATTAGTGGCCCCTCTATCTGCCTCCTACTGGGGATGTCTAACTCCCAGACCCTAGACAAGTAACACTCATGGGAGATTGAGGCAGGAGGATAGAGTTGAAGTCATCCTCGGTTGTATGGAAAAATCCTGTCTAAAAGAAAGTAAAATATTATCATTTCAACCAGAAATCAGCATAGAAATTATTAAGGAGGGAATGTCTTTGTTTTGTATTGAACTGAAACCTGCCACGTGTCTTCCAAGTACAACAGAAGCATGCTGGGAGGACTGTGGTGAGTCTCAGCAGCTGCTCAGGAGCCTGTTCTGGGCCCCAACCCTGGGGCCAGCTCTCCTCTGTGTCTCACCGGTTTTGTTGTGAAACTGGGGCTAAATATTGTGGAAAAGCACTCTTTGCTTTGTGAATTTTAAAGACATGCTGTTGACTTCCTTTCCAGCTTTAATCTTTATTTCCTCTTGGCTTGTTTTCCATGTAACAATGTCTTAAAAACTGATACCGGGTGGAAGTGGTTTGGGAAATCAGATTGTGTGGACGGATCAAAGGGAGGCTTCTCTATGTAGACAGACCTCTTCTCTTTCTCATGTACTGTTATTAGAGTTCTCAGGGTCAGAGCCTGAGTGCTTGATGATCTAACAAGTGAGGCTCAGCCATTTATCCTCATTAGGCCAATTAAACAGACGAGTTAAGAGGCAAAAGCAGAGATGATTTATTCAATGTAGCTACATTGGGAAGAGCAACAAAGAGGTCTATTATTATCATCACCTCATACCCCCGAGTCCGCCTTCTGGGTCCTACCATGAAGTCTAGGCTTAAATAAAAGGCAAAGAACATACAGTATACATTGCTGAGTATTCCTGGTCAATGTAGTGTGCCCGTCACTATTGTCTGGGCTCAGTCTCCACTGTGACGTGGTCTGAAAAGTTTCCAGAACTGTGTGAAATCTCTTCCAGGTAGGTAAGTTCCTCCTCTGGCTGGCACCAGGCTTCAGTTTTTTCCTTCTTCCAGAATGAGATTTCTGGGAAAATTCCAGTTTCTTGGAGACTATTGTTTTAATAGTCTGATAGTCAAACTGAGGGACATAGTATCTTTTTAGAATCTTTTCATTCATGCCAGGAAAATTACAGTACACTTTCTCCCTCCCTTCCTCCCTCCCTTCCTTCCTTTTTTCTTTCTTCCTTTCTTCTCTTCATCCTTATGGTCTTTTTTCTATGTGTAGCCATGGCTGTTCTGGAACTCGGTAGATCAGGCTGGTCTCAAACTCAGAGATTTCCTCTGCCTCTGCCTCTCAAGTCCTGGGATTAAAGGCATGTGTTACTACCACCTAGCCAACCTTATGATCTTAATACATAGCCCAGGCTTGCATCAAACTCAGGATTCTCATGCCTCAACCTCCCAAATGCTGGGATTCAGGTATATGGCACCATGTCAGGTCAGGCCACACTTTATTATAAATTATCATCCTTTGCTATAAATTATTATCATGGTGGTACATGCCTGCAGTCACTCAGGAGAAAGAAGCAATAAGCCAGCAAGTTTGAGACCAGCCTGGGTTGTGTGGGGAGTTAAAGCTGTTGGAAGGCAGCTGCAGGATGGGGAGAGGCACTTCCTCAGAACAGTGAACACCTCAAAGCCACAGGAGCCATGGTTGGGTGTTGAAGTAGAAGAGAAAAGAAGGGACAATATCACCAGCAGAGACAGCATGATGGGGCTGTGAAGAGGGAGAGAAATTATAGACTTTATAAAAATGTTGTTAGCTTAAGGGGAAAGAGTGGAAGAGCTAGCCCCCATGGACAGCATGGTGCATTTGTGGGGTGCACAGAAAAGAAGGGAGGGAGTCCAGATGACATGCTAACCAGAGATAGGGAGAGCAGGAGAAAACCCTTAGTTCTACAACTTCTCAGTGATGGCATCTGTTGACACAAGAATCACAGCTCTCATCTGAAAGGGAATAAAAGGTAGTTTATTCTATTGCCATTTTGAGTGACCACAACCCAGGAATATAGATTTAGGTTACCACAAATTCCATGTTCCAACGTGGAAGCATTTTTATAGGTTTTTTTAATTTAATTTAATTTAATTTTACAATACAATTCAGTTCTACATATCAGCCACGGATTCCTTTGTTCTCCCCCCCTCCCGCCCCCCTCCCCTTCCCTCCAGCCTACCCCCTATTCCCACCTCATCCAGGGCAAAGCCTTCCCTGAGGACTGAGATCAACCTGGTAGACTCAGTCCAGGCAGGTCCAGTCCCCTCCTCCCAGGCTAAGCCAAGTGACCCAGTTTAAGCCCCAGGTTTCAAACAGCCAACTCATGCAATGAGCACAGGACCTGGTCCCACTGCCTGGATGCCTCCCAAACAGATCAAGCCAATCGACTATCTCACCCATTCAGAGGGCCTGATCCAGTTGGGGGCCCCTCAGCCATTGGTTCATAGTTCATGTGTTTCCATTCATTTGGCTATTTGTCCCTGTGCTTTATCCAACCTTGGTCTCAACAATTCTTGCTCATATAAACCCTCCTCTTTCTCGCTAATTGGACTCCCGGAACTCCACCCAGGGCCTAGCCATGGATCTCTGCATCCAGTTCCCTCAGTCATTGGATGGGGTTTCTAGCATGACAATTAGGATGTTTGTTTGGCCATCCCATCACCAGAGTAGGGCTGTCTCTTGACCATTGCCAGCAGTCTATTGTGGAGGCATCTTTGTGGATTTCTGTGGGCCTCTCTAGCACTTTGCTTCTTCCTATTCTCATGTGGTCTTCATTTACCATGGTCTCCTATTCCTTGTTCTCCCTCTCTGTTCTTGATCCAGTTGGGATCTCCCGCTCCCCTAAGCTCTCTTTCCCTCGAACCTTGCCCTTCATTACCCCCACACATGTCCAGGCTGTTCATGTAGATCTCTTCCATTTCTCTGTCATTGGGTGAACCCCGTGTCTTTTCTGGGGTCCTGTTTTCCAGATAGCCTCCCTGGTGATGTGAGTAGCAGTCCAGTCATCCTTGTTCCACATCTAGTATCCTCCTATGAGTGAGTACATACCATGTTTTGTAGCTAGAGTTTCCCTGCCTGGCCCACAGTCAGGACAAATCTCTCTCACCTGCCAGTCCCACAGCCACTCAGACCTGACCAAGTAAACACAGAGACTTATATATTGGTTACAAACTGTATGGCCATGGCAGGCTTCTTGCTAACTGTTCTTACAGCTTAAATTAATCCATTTCTATAAATCTATACCTTGCCACGTGGCTCGTGGCTTACCGGCATCTTCACTTGCTGTTTGTCATCCTGGCGGCTGGCAGTGTCTCTCTGACTCAGCCTTCCACTTCCCAGCTTTATTCTTCTCCTTGTCCTGCCTATACTTCCTGCCTGGCCACTGGCCAATCAGTGATTTATTTATTGACCAATCAGCAACACATTTGACATACAGACCATCCCACAGCAATGTTTGTCTTTCTGAGTCTGGGTTACCTCACTCAGGATGGATGTGGAGCTAGGGGAACTCTCCTCCACTGCTGGTGGGAATGCAAACTTGCATTTTTATAGTTTTACAGAACAAAGAAAGCCATAAATCAAGGCAAGTTGAAAACGCATTAGTGGGTAGTTATAGCAAGATGGGGGAAGCCTTTCTAGAGGCCTAAGATGCTATCTGATGACATTCCTAGTTTTGAGGTTGGTGGGAACTAGTGGTCTATTAAGTTAATAGACTCTAAAGGTTGATATCTATTAGCCACAGGATGTTAGTTCTGGCACAGAAATGGACAAAGAATGGCTGTTCTGGAGGGCTAAAACTAGCCTAAGATAAGGGGTTTAGCCTCTGGACCTGCAACATTCCAACCTCTCTACAGTACCCCAGTTCTGATCAGTCACTCTCTGCAGACACAAACCCCAGGCATGCTGTGCAAGCTACCTTACCACTGAGCTGTACCCCTTGCCCCAAAAGCTAAAAGTTTGAAAAACTTGTATTTACAATTGTGAACGTGATGACTCTGGGACACACAGAACCTTTTCTGATGAGATCAATACTCATATTAACAAGTGTGATCGACAGAACCCACTGTATGATGCACAGCCAATATGAAGGACAACTACATGGTCGAAAGAAATGTCTGAAGTACAAGGGACACTTGTGCATCTCACTATAACAGCAAGAAAAGGTCTATGATTTCAGATTTCACAAGCAAGACAGCTTTACGAAGTTGCTACCTGCTGAGTTATGGTAGTGTGTCAAAGATTATCCACCATTATCTAAAAAGTTGTTGGAAACACAAGAAAAAGCATGCTTTAGAGTGCTAAGACAAAACTTTCTTCATATACTTTAAAACAGCAAACTACAACAGATAAAATGCAAAAGTAGATAAAAAAATCTAATTATATGTAGCAGGCCATTGAAAGAACTTATAAGAACGTCCAAAAAGTCATGATAGCATTTAAACAAAAATAAGGTGAACAGCCATGTTTGCCTCATGTTTGTGCATGTAAACATAGGAAGTTGATATTTAGAGACTGACACAGAGCAGAGATGCAGGGTGAGGAGAAGAGGGTAGGGGCAGGGGCAGAAAGGGGCATGGTTCCTCATGATTTCTGTACCTGGTCTGGTCTCCTTTAAGGCCTGGACATACTGCTAAATTTAAAGTCCTTGCATTTCTGTGTAAACTTGCTTTCTACTGAAGCTTATTTCAAGGGAGCTCATGCCTCATGCAATGTTCTTAAATTCCTTATAGAGTGGTCCAGGGATACAGGGAATGACTTTAAAATGTTTTAAATTGTTTTTCCTCTAGTCAAGTGCAGTTGTGAGAAGGGGAAAGTGTAGAACAAAGAATTTGCTCTGTTGCTGATGGAATAGCCATTTGAGAAACTCATGCCCTTTGCCCCAGCTAAGAGATAGCTTTTAACAATTTTCCATAAGTCAATGCAGTTTTGTCTGTGGGCTGGCATCACACTGGATTAGTGAAAGCCTTTCTTAAGGCTTCCCTGTCCATTTCTAGGTTAGGAGTTCAATGGGGGTAGCTGCTTCCATGGAATCGCTGACAGACCATAGAGACTCCGTGATGAGCAGCCTAGAGTGACTTCTCTCAGACATCAAGGACGAGGACAATATAGTGGCTCTTTCTCAGTCCTATTTTAATTTTGCAGACAAAACTAAAGCACATTTTGATCAAATCTTTCTATTCGGGTCTCTTGCAATGTTGACAGGGGGTGGAATTTTTAGCCTTCTGGTTGTACAGTGGCTAAAGGCAGAGTGACATACCTTGACCCTCCTCCCTAGTTCCTTTCCATTTGTAATTGTAAAATCTAGTGTCTGTGCAGGGCTCCTTTGCCTAAAAACATGTTCCCTAGCCTTCCCTTCACCCCACCGTGTGGCAGTGGAATTCAGGTGAGATTTGATGGCCAGGTGTAGGGAATAGCTGTTTCTGTCTATATGACCTTGTAACACTGCCCCTAGAGATGTAGCAGGTAACTGTCCTACCTACTTATGACCTTGAAGTACCCGCCCCTGGTGCGTGGCTTGAGGCTACCCTTAAGACCTGAGATGAAGTAGGGTTGCTCTCTTCTCTCCCTCGCTCGTGGGCTGGATGGTACAGACCTTCCAGCTGCAGAACAGCGTTGGGCTGTACCTCAGCTTTCCAGGACCCTATGATAAATTTCCTGTGCTGTAGTGAGTCCCCCACCCCCCCAATAAATCCCTTCACCTTTCAAGCAGACTCCGTGGATTTCTCACATTAACCAGGGGAGGATTTAGGGGACCCCAATATTTCTGCCAACACATTTCTGTGGGCTGTGATGAGTCCTTGCACAATCAACACATTTCTGTGGGCTGTGATGAGTCCTTGCACAATCAACACATTTCTGTGGGCTGTGATGAGTCCTTGCACAATCACCCCCTTACCTTTATATGTCCATAGCTACTCTCACCTCCCAAAGCCCTCGCTTCTCCTTGCGTGCATGTGTGGGTCCAGCTTGTCTCCTCTCATAAGCCATTCTGTGCACAAATCCTCAGATGTTCCTCCAGAGGTGCAGGGCTCAGCTCTTGGCTTCAGGCATTTGGCAGCACATTTAGTTTACTTAAAAAGTCATTATTTCGCCCTGCCAATTGACTTCTTTTCCATTGAGAATAGGAATGTCTGTTATGCTTCTCTGTTTCTTCCATGTCCACTGTATTCCTCAGCAATAGCCGCTACTACTATTTTAGCGAGTGTTAGAGTGGGATTGATGGAGGTGCTGTGAGAATAAAAGAAAGCCAGGCACCTCCAGGGGCAGAATTGTTCCTCTGATCAGAACGACTGGAGGACTGCAGCTTCTCTGTGGACGTGGAGACTGTGCAGACGTGGTGCCATGGGCTTGGGGAGTTATAAGGTGGTAGGGGCCACTTACAGTTCAGTTCCCTGCAGTCTCCACTTCAAGAGGTATGTTGATCCTGTAATCAGAAGTGCCTGGAACCTACCAGCCCACAGATGTCATCAGGGATGCCAACTTTCTGGTCCATAGCGTCACAGTTCACCTGAGGCTTTCACATCATTAACCCTTCAATGGGAGCATCAAAGGATTTTGGGTGGTAACAGGTGATCCAGTAATTAGCTCTCCTTCAGAACCTCTGTTTACCACGCTTTGCTGAAAGCCAGGGTCTCCAAGACAAAGCAGTGGCCTTCTGTGTATGCTGATCATTGATAGTAAGCCATAGAACACCTCATGCATGACGCCTGTTTGTTAAGATGTCCTTGACATCTCAGGCTAGTTAAGAACCTCTTCTTTGCTCTCTCCCTCCCTTCTGTCTTTGTCCATGAGCATACTTACCATGCAATCTGTATTTTTAAAATTTTAATATTTTTATAGAAAAATTCAAACATACATAAAGTGGAGTATAATGCCACCCCCCCCCACCTGTCATTCTGGTTTATCTATCTCTCCAATTATTTTTCCTGGAGGGGAAATTTAAGTTTCAGGTACAGCATCATTCCACTCATTAATGCTTCGTAATCTGTATTTAACTGATAAGAGCTTTCTGAAAAATATAACTACAAAGCTATTGTCGTAATGAACAAAGTTAACAAGTCTCTGATGTCACGTGATACCTGGACTGTGTTCATTTTGTCCAGTTGTCCCCAAAGTGTCTACTTATAAATCTTTTTCCTAAGTCAGGTCTGAGGCTGCATTTGATTGTTATATATGTGTATAAGAATTTCTCCCCCTGACCCCCAGTTAACAGTTTCCCCTCGGTCCCTGCTCTGCCTGAGTTTTTAAAGAAGTCAGCTTAGTTATTCTGTTTCTGGAGTCTGCTTCCCACCATCTACTCCTGTGGTCTTTGTGGCATGCTTTGTAGCCCCCGTGTGCCTACAGACTGGCAGTTTGGTTTAGGGGCTTGATGGATTAGGATCTAACTTTTTCTGTCGAGAATGTTTGACTGAGGGCCAGCAAGATGGCTTAGTGGGAAAAGGTGCTTTGCAGCTAAGCCTGCCGACCTGAGTTTAATCCCGGGCACCCACGTGGTGAAAAGAAGAGAACGGATTCACGCAAGTTGTCCTCTGACCACCACACGTACACCACGGCTTGCCCAGGCACCCCCACCCCGCCAGGGCACAGCCTCATCTCTTATACTGTATCTCATGGTCAGTTTTCTTGTCTTCCCTTTTTGACTTGTTGTTTCTCAAGATAGACTTGGAATTGTGCCAACAATTCAGATTCCACAGTGCCTAATCCCTACTGAGTCCTTAGTAACTGAAGGGGTGTAAGAAGTTCTGCCCGAGTAACTGGGGAGCAAGCTGGTTCTTATGGATAAGCAGGCGTTTGCTAGGCAGATGATGCAAAAGACATTCCAGTGAGCAGGCTCAGGAACATCCAGGAATCTGCTTAGCCCTCGTGGGATAGGTCCTGCGTAGGGACAGGAGAAGTACTGGTCATAGAGCAGTGGCATTCACCTTAGGCTTGGTCATTGTGTGTGCAGAGAAAGCATCTCATAAACAAGTGTGGAGGCAGTCTTCTATGGTCTTTATGTGCGTTTCAGATCCACCGGGAGCCAGCCAATGGATTTTACGTGTTAGACACCCGGTGGTGGGGCACGAGTCGTCTCCTGTATCATCAACTCCACTTATTTACTCAGTGCAAAGAAGAGCGGGCCGTTGCAGAGGGACAGTTCCAGATTGAAGTAAAACTCCAACTCTAATTAGCTGTGTGACCTTAGTTAGACAAGGCATCTAAAAATCTTTGAGCCCCAGTTTCTTGTTTAGTGCCGAGAGCAGCGTACCTCGCAGGCTGTTTGTGAGGATTGCACACCTTATAATGGTGCTTCTTTCCAGATTAAAGCATGTTCTGATTCTGTTAGGGCCTTCTGGGATCTCTAATTAGGTCACTGAAAGAAAATGGCACAGAAAGGACCTTGCTAGTCCTATACAGTAGAGGGCAGTCTATCAAAATTACTCACCACACCGCTGTCCTGGGAGAATACACCAGGTTCCTCCCCATCTCTGTTGGTAGGGACAGCAGAGCCTGGCTTTGGGGGCCAGCAGTGTTAATTGAATTTGTTTCATCTGCAGTACCACAGAGCTCAGTCAGAGGTTCTGAAAGTACAAACCACAGCCTGAGCCAAAGAATAATTGGAATGCATCCCCTGCTGCCACACAGAGGGAATGGAGTGCCTCCATGGCTCAGCCCACCCCTGGCCGGAAGCATTGGCCCTGCATCGATTTGTGTCTGGCAGTGAGACTGTTGCTTCTGACAGGGTTTTAGCCACAGCTGCTTTCAGGTTTCCTGCTGAGAACACATCCAGGCCACTCAGTGTGCTGAGTCGGCGAAGGATGGGCTGCCCAGGGTCGGAGTCCGTTTCTGCTGCCTAGATACGGTTATGCTCTCTCTGTCTGACAGCGTGCAAGCTTGGGCTGGGTCTGAAGCTTTCTTAGCTAAGCTCAGCAACTGAACAGACTCTTCCTTTTGCTTTTTGGAACCCCCACTTTCTCCCTAGTTAGTGTTAGAAGCTTCAGTCTTTTCCTCAAAGACCTCTCTCTTTTTTAGAGTTGTGAAATATGAGGCAGTGAGAAGCTCAGAGGCACCGTATAAAGCTGAGGAAGAGAACAGCCTAGGAACCATCAGGCCAATGGAGAATATGAGATGACATTTCTCACTCTCAAACACCCTCTTCCACGTCCTATTATGCCTGCCTTCCTTCTCCTAGAGTTTAACATGATTGTTTCTATCTCTGCTTTTTTCTCCCCCCCCCAACCTATTCTGCTGGTTTCTTTCATTCTGCCTGGTAGATTCTGTATACTTGTATATGGAGCCATGGTGTACCCGTTTTTTGTTGATTTATAGTCCAGATTGCATTGTTAGAACACTTAGCAATATGTTCATTCTGTGCTTACAGAACATTTGAACTCTGTATTTTTGTCTCTGGTTAATGATGCTGTTTGTTCTGGTTGCTTGGTATTCAAACTCCTCATAAAGGAAAAGTTGTGATTCCAGTGGAAACTTGAGGCTTTCAGAGCTGCTGAGTGGCAGGAAGCTGGTTTTGTACTTAGGATGACACTTCAGCCACTTTGTGTTCATCGATGAATGGTGGGTGCCTGGGGAGGCCATTCTTATTAGGATTCTTCCTAAAAATCAAGACAGAAAAGAAGCAAGAACATTTCGGGCAGGCCAAAGGGAGCAACTTGAAAGGGTGCTAAACTGGAGATCAAAGAGCCCTTCATGCTGCTGGCTTTTGATGTTACCATAACCATAGTAATTAATTAACTTATCTTCAGAGCTTGCTGCGTTTCTGCACCCACAGCCTCCTAATCAGCAATGCTGTGCTCAAGGCCAATACCACCATCATTAACAAGTTCTGCAACTGGCAAGGACAGGGTCTTTGGCTGCAGCAGGCTGCTAGTGCTGCTGTTGGAAAGATGCCACCCTCCTCCCGCCCCCAAGAGCTTTGAAGCCCCCTTATGAGGCTGTAAAACCAGAGAAAGTCAGAACTCAGAGTCCTCCTAGAGATTATCTAGGCCATCTCAGGGCAGCTGGCACACTTGCTGGAGAAAGTGGAGGTTTAGTAGAAACAAGCGCCTGCTTTCATTCCATAAAAACTAATGAGTAGTTGCTGGGCATAGTGGCACACACCTTTAATGCCAGCACTCAGAAGGCAGAGGCAGATGAGTTCAAGGCCAGCCTGGTCTATGTAGTGTGTTCCAGGCCAGCTGGGACTACTTAGTGAGACCTTGTCTCAAAACAAACAAACAAAGGACTAGTTGATAGCCAAGGCCTGTTTAGCAAAGAACTGAGCCTTTGACAGAAGGGCCAATTCAGCCCTCAAGGTAACAAGATCAGAACAAAAGACTGAGGGGTCGGGAGGGGAAATGCAGGAAAATGGGGGGCGGTGTGTGGCATAGGTAAACTCATCTGCAGTGACAGGGGAGAAAATGGCTTCAAACAGAGCGGGGATGTTTAGGGGAGCCGGGACAGCTTTAGTCTTGACCTGCGTGGTATTTGCATGACTGAAGTCATCGAACCGGGCACTTGTATTTGTGCACTTTCCTCAGCTGAAGTTATGCATTAAAAAGGCTGTTAGGGAAGCTTTGTCTACACTGCCCATCTGTGCTTCACCTCCAGCTTCCTGACGGGGCCAGTGTCCTAGGAACAACGCCACTGGTTCTTTTGGAGAAGCAGCCCGTGCTCTTAACTACCAAGCCATCTCTCCAGCTGGTGATAGTTTATCTTAAATTAAAAAAAATATATATTGGTATGTATAATGTGTGTATGAGTTTGGGCATGCACATGCCGCAGCACATATTGGAGGTCAGAGGATGATTTTCAGGAGTCTGCTGTTTCCTTCTGCTGTGTCCTGTGACGATCAAACTTGGGTTGTCAGGTGTTTGCTGAGGTATCTTGCTGGAGCTGCTTTATATTTCAATTCTAGTATTCTCATAAAAAAAAAAGAAGATGTTCTGGGTGGTGGTAGCACATGTTTTTAATCCCAGCACTCTGAAGGCAGAGGCAGGCAAATCTCTGTGAGTTCCAGGCCAGCTAGGGCTACATAGTGAGACCCTGCCTCAAAAAACAAAAAGAGCAAGTATTCAGTGTCATATCCTTCCTTTAACAACTACCCAGGAGCGGTACTATGTGCCTGTTATTACACCATTCTGGAGGCAGAGGCAAGAGGGTAGCCATAAGTTTGAGGTCACCTTGTCCTATATAACAGGTTTCAGGCCAGTCATGACTGTATATCAAGACCCTATCTAAACACAACAAAAACAAAACAGAAATTGAGCACCTTCAGCTTTTAAATGCTGCTCATTACCTTCAAATGGGCTTTACTTTTTCTTTTCTTTTTTGGGGGAGGGGGCTTATCTAGAGTTCATACTGTTTCTTTGGGGAAGGTTTATCTAGTTATGGCGGTAATTTAAATGTAATTGGCCCTCATAATCTCATAGGGAGTGGTGTGGTCTTGTTGAAGGAAGTGTGTCACTGTGGAGGCGGGCTTTGAGGTCTCAAATATGCTCAAGATATCACCCAGTGTTTCAGACCACTTCCTGCTGCCTGCAAGATGTAGGACTCTCACCTCCTTCTCCAGCACCATGTTGCCTGCATGGTACCATGTCCCACCATGATGATAATGGACTGAACCTCTGAACTGTAAGTGAGTCACCCCAATTCAATGTTTTCCTTTATAAGAGATGCCTTGCGCATGGTGTCTCTTCACAGAAATAGAAACCCTAACTAAAACAGAAGTTGGTACTAGGGATGGGGGTGGTGGTGGTAATTGCTGTGATAGGCCTGACCATGCTTTTGATTGAATGAATAAGAACCTTGAGATCATGAATTAGAAAAGCTGTTGAAGGCTTTAAGCACTACTTAATGGGCCAAGCTAGTAGGAGCATGGAAGACAATGGTGCTAAGAGTTATTTGAGCTGTGGAGGATTGGCTCAAGAGGTTTCAGAGGAGAAGAATTTTAGTATGTTGCCTGGAGATTGTTCTTGTGACGTTTTGGTGAAGAAAATGGCTGCTTTTTGCCCTTGTCTGAAAAGTTTGCCTAAGGCTAAAGTGAAAAGTTTTGGATTAATTCTGTTGGCAGAGGAAATGTCAAAACAGCCTAGTGTGGACTCTGTTGTGTGGATATTAGCTGTTACTCTAATGAAGATTTATAATGAAAAGGAGCAAGCTGAGAAGGTTAAAATACAAAATGTAAAATTTAAGGAGAAAATGAACACCAAAAAGTGGAATGGAACCAAGTTCTGTGTTCAAGGAGATAAACAGATAAAGAAATGGAATAAAAGGAGTGGTTACCTCTGGGCAAGATCCCACCCAGCTAAGCTTCCAACTTGTGAAAAGAAATGAAAGAAAAGCTTAGAGCCAGGTGTGGTGGTGCATGCCTTTAATCCCAGCACTGGGAATACAGAGGCTGGCAGATCTCTGAGTTTGAGGCCAGTTTGGTCTAACCATTAAAAACAGAAAGTTGGTGAAGATGAAATTGAACAAGGGGGCCATGTTCCAGTCCCAGTAAGCAGCAGAACTTGGCAGCTTCAGTCACGTGCTTCTGGAGTTAAGGATAGAAGAAAGGGGCTGTGGAGTTTCCCCCCATGACTAAGGAAAGCCACTGAGGCCAGGCACGTGTCAGGAGTGTCCCTGAATGGAGGCCTAGAGAGGACATTGCATGAAGCTGTGAAGTTGAAGCCTGGATTGCCTTGGAGACCCCCAAGATGTTGGAGATGCCAGAGCTGTGGGATACCCATTGAGGAGAGTGGTTAATAGCAAGGGGAGCCAGTCCAAGAGAAAGAAGTGTGTTTTAGTCAATGAAGCTGAAAGGAATTGGAGATCTGAGGAGCATTTTGACATGGAACTGCAGAATTTGGAGTTTGCCCAGCAGGCTTTTGGCCTTGCTTTGGTTCAGTATTTCCTCACTATGCTCCCTTCCCTATGTTTTTGGAACAATAATGTACATCCTGTGCCATTATATGTTGGAAGTATGTGATCTGTTTTTTTTTTTTATTTTGCTTTTACAGGTGATTATAGTTAAGAGATTACATGAATCTCAGAAGAGACTTTGAACTTTCGACTTTTAAATATTGTTAAGACTGTGATAGACTATGGGGACTTTTGAAGTTGGACTAAATGCGTTTTGCATTATGATATTGTTGTAAGCTTATGGGGACCAGGGAGTGGAATGTGGTAGTTTGAATGTAATTGGCCCCCATAATCTCATAGGGAGTGGCATTATTAGGAGATGTAGCCTTGTTGAAGTAGGTGTGGTCTTGTTGAAGGAAGTGTGTTACTGTGGAGGTGGGCTTTGAGATCTTATATGCTCAAGATACTACCCAGTGTCTCAGACCATTTCCTGTTGCCTCAAGATGTAGGACTCTCAGCTACTTCTCCAGCACCATGTCTGCTTGCATGTCACCATGTCCCACCATGATGATAATAGACTGACCCTCTGAACTGTAAGTAAGCTACCCCAATTAAATGTTTTCCTTTATAAGAGTTACTGTGGTCTTGGTGTCTCTTCACAGTAATAGGAACCCTAACCAAGACAAGATGGTAGAGGTGGGAGGGTCACTTTGGCTGTATAAGTGAGCTCTAGGCCAGCCTAGACTACATGAGACATTTTATTTTGGGGTCTTGATATACCCCATGCAGGTAGGCAAATACTAAAAGAACCAAATATGATGAGGAAGGAGAATCCTAAGCTCATGGCCAGCCTGCACCTTTGGCCTAGATATAGTAGAGCATCTGTTTAGCAAAAACAAAACACACACACACACACACACACACACACACACACACACACACAAAAAAAAAAAAACAACCCAACAACAACAAAACCAAAAACAAACCCAAAAATTCCCATTCTCCAACCCAAAACAACATGAGAAATACTTTTAGGCTTCAAAAAGTAATATTAATAATAAAAACAGAAATTTAAGAATTTTGATGATTTTATAAGTGTGCATTATTACAAAGGTCTGAAGATAGTGCCTTTTATAAAACTGAGCAGTTTCAACTTTATAAAGGCATGCTTAAATCACTGGAAAAATTTCAAGACTCTTTCTAGTTATTTTCTCTATTTCCACAGAAACTGGAAATTCTGCATCATTATAATAATAAACATTTTTTTGCCTTCTTATAAACATCAACCTCCATATCCTTATGTAAAGCAATTTTCTCAATGTGTAGGTACTGAGAAAGATTTCTAAGGTATGTAGGAAACTGTGGTAGAAGAGTGGAGTGGAGTGGAAAACAGAACATTCATTACTTTATGACATAATCTCAGAGGGGTTCTCCTTGTCTTTGTGCAGATGAGAAATACATGTTTATGACTTAAAAGTCTCACAGCCTTTTCTCTGTTATATAATGTCATCTGGTAAAGTCTGTGATGTTGCCTTGGGTTAGCCTGTTACACCATTTGATTGATGAGGACTGGTTCCTTTGGACCTCTAAGGTGAGACTATTATTGGGGTACAGGGGAAGAAGATGCTGAATTCTGTGACTTCTCAGGATTGTCTTCTGAGATATGGGGCTTTCCAACATTTTCCATATTTTAAAAGATATAAAATGGGTAGAGCCCAAGTGACAACACATCCCAGTGATGAAGGTCTGGGGCAATCCTAGACCCTTGGCTTTTAGGGTTTATACTTCCTGATAGTCTTCCCTTCCAACATATTCACAACTAATATGAGACTTACTTAGTTATATTCATTTTATAAAATCTTGAATTTAATTTCAAAATCTTTTTAGATAATTGGTTAGCAATAATAATAACTAAGTATTATATATTCATGAAAATTAAGCCGGGCGGTGGTGGCGCACGCCTTTAATCCCAGCACTCGGGAGGCAGAGCCAGGCGGATCTCTGTGAGTTCAAGGCCAGCCTGGGCTACCAAGTGAGTCCCAGGAAAGGCGCAAAGCTACACAGAGAAACCCTGTCTCGAAAAACCAAAAAAAAAAAAAAAAAAGAAAAGAAAATTAGGGGGGTACTTCTATGCTGGATGTCATGTGTTACCATGAAAACTGGGGTTCTTTTTCATGAGTGCTTATTTTCACTAACAAAGTAATTTTTTAAAATGGACTTAGTAGGAATCTCAATGTCAATTTTATGAGAATTTAGAAAAAAAATCCAGGGCAAGCAAGCTGGAAATCTTCACAGCCATTGGAAAGGAGATGGAGAAGAGGAAGAGAGAAAGCCAGGCCATTTTTAAGCAGCCACATGGCACAAGGGGGCATGGATAGCTTAAGAGAAAGAATAAGAAAGTCCAGACTTTGGAAAAATAGATATGGGGAAGAAAATGTTATATTTTTCTGAGTAACTCAGAAAAATGGGCAGGCTTAGAAGTTCTATACATGGTGTCTCCTTAATTGACTACACTAAACTCAGGGTGTGATTCTGGAAGGAAAAGTACATTATCCCATTTAGGGGATAATTATTCCTCTCATCTGTTTAGCATGGCTGGAGGTAAACCAAACTTCCTGAGAGAGATGATCTTCTGGCCAGGTGGTTGACAGCACCATGCAGGCAGAAGTCAATATTGTGTAATATCCTAATCTTTGGAGCAGATCAGAATGTCGTGTCTCCACTCAGGGCCAGGACCCTGATAACTCTACCTTTTCATGTGGCATTTTAAGTTCTAAGGAGGAACAAATGTGAAGCGTACCTTTCCAGCATCACCAGGGGAACATGAGGTAGAATCCAAAGAGAATCATGAGGGAGGTCCATCCTCAATAGTCTCCAAGCCTGCTAATCCCTGTAACATTCCACTTCAAGAGTTGAGACCCTAAAATCATGTAATATATAGACCATTTCCACAGTGAAAATCTATAGGTGCATTTCAAAGCTGCTTACCAGAAGAGAGCAGATCTTCAGTCGGAATGAGATCTCTGGCCTCCAGCAAGAACAGGACTTCCAACTTTTGACCTAGGACCAGATGAGAACTGCTGCTCTTGGGGTTCTTGTTCGAAACTTCTTGGCCATTTTCTATCTACTGTCCTCATCATCAGCATATAAAATGTATAATAAGTGTAACATGAAAAAAAGTGATAAAATAAAATAATGTTTTTGAGGATTCACATTCTTGTTATTTACTGACTCCAAAGTCAGGGTTTTTTATTTTTGTTTTTAATTAAAATAAAACAAGAACCAGTGTGTTTCCTTGAAGTACATCCTGGATGGCCAAAGATTACAGTGTTCTTTACAAGAGGCAAAACATTTGCACAAGCAAGAAAGACACTATCAGAATCTAAGTCCACGACCTTCTGTCAAAACCCCTGACCTGGGAGCTGCAGGAAGTTGTAAATTCTAAACTACTAAAAACTCTTGATCTTTTGGCTCTTTAATAAATAAACATTTTATTATTAGAACTCAACATGAAAATTTTAATTGGTTTATCAGGGTGTCTTTTGATAGGCTGCTGGCTAAGTCTCCAAACTGTTGTTCTGGTTGGTATCATTGCAGACTGATGGTTTGCTGACATGCGGCTTCAGTTGTGTTGCAGACTGTAGAAGAATGTAAACGTTTTCTCATAGAAAAAAAAATAACTTATGGAAAAAAGTTTTAGACTAAAAGAATAACAGCAGAAAAGGATATTCCTCGAATCAGCTGATCATAAGTTGTCAGTCGCAGCTTTTTACAATGTCCTGTTAATTCCCACACCTGGGTTCACATTTGGCTGGATGTTATGGCCTAGGCCTAGGTGAGCACACAGGGCCATGCTGCCCTCCTTTCTCAAGTATGTCTTTAGGAGAAGACCTTTGTTATTTAAGGCCACTCAACAAGTTTCCAAGGAATATCTTTCTATTTTATTTTATAAGAGAACACTGGCATGGGGTGAAGAAAATGAGGCAATATTTTTTTATCTTCAGCCAAAGGTTTATAAAGTACAGCTAAACAAACTTTGTAGGGGATAAACAGACTATAACCCACAGCTCCAGAGAAGCTAGCTAACAAGGAAGACCCTAAGAGAGACACATGGATCGCCCTGGGAAGGGGAAATAGATGCGATCTCCATAAGTAAACTGGGGATGGCAATAGAGGGGAGGGGATGAGAACACGAGGGAACAGGATGGTCAAGCTGGGGGAGGGACGGAGTGGGAGAGCAATGAAAGAGATATCTTAATAGATGGAGACATTATGGGGTAAGGGAGAAATCTGGTGCTAGGGAAATTCCCAGGAATCCATAATAAGGATGGCCTCAGCCTAGACTACTAGCAATAGTGGAGAGGGTGCCTGAACTGACCTACTTTGGTAATCATATTGGTGAATACCCTATCTGTCATCATAGAGCCTTCATCCAGTAACTGATGGACGCAGATGCAGAGATCCACAGGCAAGCACCAAGTCACGCTCTGGGAGTTCAGTTGAAGAGAGGGAAGAGGAATTATAAGAGCAAAGTGGGTCAAGATCATGATGGGGAAATCTACAGAGACAACTGAACCAAGCAAGCAGGAACTCACAAACTTTAGACCAACAGCCGTAGAACCTGCATAGGACTGGACTAGGCCCTCTGCATATGGGAGGCAGTTGGGTAGCTTGGTCTGTTTGAGGAGCCCCTGACAGTAGGATCAGAATCTATCCCTGGTGTTTGGGCTAACTTTCTGGATCCCATTACCTATGGTGGGACACCTTGCTTACCCTTGATGCAGAGGGGAGGTGCTTGGTCCTTCCTCAACTGAATGTACCAGGCTTTGCTGACTCCCCATGGGAGTCCTTACCATTTTGGAGGAGGGGGTGGAGGGTAGGTTGGGGAGGGAAGCTAGGGGTGTGTGTGAGAGGGAGGAGGGATGAGAGGGAGATGTGTGACTGGTATGTAAAATGAATAAAAAAGTTTTTCTTATATAAAAAAAAAAGAAACTTTGTAGGTACACCTGAGAATGGTGTCATTCCTTATTTTGGTGGAATGTGATGGGAATGTAGGGCTACACAAGGACTCATAAGTCCCCTCCCCTTTTCTATTGATTTGGAACAGAATGAAAAAATAATGAAATTTTGCATAAAATTAGGGTTCAAAGTAACCAATCAAAAGCTGGTTGTTATTGTTTTGTTTTTTTAAAATCAGAAAGAAAACTGCACTTAAACTTTCAGTAAACAAATCTTTCGAGCAAGGCACAATAGGAGAGATCTGGAATAGCTCCTGCATTGCTATCACTAGGGCCAAATACCTTTTAGATTTTCCAGATAGGCCTCCTTGAGGAGACCACTCTGCCTGAGTAAGCTACAGGGACAGATAGCAACTCGGATTTCCTCCCTAGTGGTCCCTAGATCACTGTGTGTCCAATAGCCATTGTGGTGGTGACATTTCATGTCATAGTTCCCTGTGGGGAAGGGACACCTAAGATACAAGACACAAATTATCACATGTCTCCAAGCATAAAGGCGAAGTCATCTTAATGATGTTACACTTAATCCACTGGTAATGAAAAATAATACAACCTGTAGCAAGATTGTAGAGACTGGAGACGAGGCATCAAGATTAATAGTAGAAGGCCAGTTGTCAGGGAGACTGGAAACTCTCCCCTGCTGGGGCTTCATACAACAAATGGAGCATTCACAGGCCTGCTTGAAAAGACTGGGAGCCCTTCTTCAATTGGGCTTCATCTGAAGAACAGATCGTGAGCAAACAAAGTCCATAATATACGGATGTGGAAACAGCAGGTGCGGTGTAAATGTGCATAAATGTGCATGAACCCCTGACAGCTGTGAGGACAGCGACTTAGCTTCATACTGCCAGTCACTACACTCAGAAGTTCCCTACATGTTTTGGGGCCCCTACTCAGGCCACACATTCGATGCTGAAAAGAATTCTAACATTAGGTGGTTAGTGAAGCCTAGTTGGAAATTTTATTAATGATATTTTAACGCAGACTTTAAGCAGCATTCAGAAGAAAGTAAGATGCTCCCAAGAGATGGAGAGGTTACAGACTTCTCAAGGGAGAGCAGGGGAAAGCAAGTCTTACCCAAGTGTGTGCAAGAGAGTAAGCAATTAACAGTCTTAGTATTATCCACATAGAGCATTTCAGTGGATCGAACCCTGCCCCCCACATTTGATAAAAGCAATATCTGAAGTGGATCAGGTGGGGTGGAATTACACTCTAACAAGGTAAAACCAGGAGCCACTAAGACTGCACAAGGGATTTAATAAATGCCCTTTCTCTATAAATGGAGTTTGAGGTGAGATTTCCTATAAAGTTATGGGTTCGTGCCTGGGAAGGGGAAAGGCCTCCAGCAATTATTAACTGTGCTGGAATTCTTGCTCCATTGCTACCCATGGCTTTAACTAGATCCCACAGTCAGGAAAACTCTCCTTTTCTTTCCCCCTTTTCAGGCTCCTAAGATTTCCCTGACTCTCTATACCCTCCCATGTCAGGACCTACCGATTTCGGGGCTTTACCCTCAGCTCATTAGTCCACTCCTATTTTGGGGAGTACTTTCCTCGTCTTAACAGTCTCAATGTCTATTTCTGTCCACATGTCCCTGTTCTTTGCAGTGGAGCACAACAGTCTGGATACTTCCACAGGTTCCCAGGGACTCTGATTCATGACTCTTTCATCAGCAAGCATATTGGATACCTCCTGGGTGTTAGGCATTACATCAAGCATTTTACTGCACTGCCTCGTTCATCCTCACTCCCCACAAGTAAGAATCATAACTGTGGCAGCTGGATGTTATCCTTGTTTAAAGGTACAACTGAAAACATCTCAGAAAGAGTTGAAAATAGTTTATCATGGGAGAAGAAACAGGAACAGTAATGAAACCAACCACATCCTCCTTCTTAGGAATTTTAGAGGTGTTTATAAAAATCACTGTTGGGTATTGACTTAAGCCCTCTCGAAGCTATCCTGTGTTTCTGTCTTCCTTCTCATTGGCTAGGTCTCTCTTTCTGTCTATCATTTCTCAATTCCCCATTCCTCTACCTAAAAACCCTTCAAAAGGTGGGAGTAGGTTGGAGCTGGACTCCCACAAGAAGAGCAAGTGAAACCTATGTACGGTCGATCTGTCGATGGCGCCCAGGAGAGTCTGTCTTTTATTCCTTACCTAGTTACCTAGTGTATACTCCAACTGGAGCGTGGGTGTGTGGTCACAGCTATTCCAGCTAACCATTTTAGCATCACCATTCTGGTTTCTATAAACTCTGTCATGTTTACCATGGTTTCCCCAAGGACTGAGCCTGGAACACCAAGGACACTTAGTGCACATTTCCTGAGCAAATAAATGATTGCTTTAAATAGTGATGATAATTATATTACATGTTTACAGAGTCCAGTCTTGTTAAGATTTTAATTTTGAGTGTTAAACCCAATCTGCAGTCTTCACTGAGAGACAAATGTCTTTCTATTATAAGTTCTTTTTCCATCTACAAGTTGTGTTACTAGTGATTGTGTCGCTTGGCCCTTATCTTGGATTGCTACTTATGTTTTCTTCTTTTTTAATCACTTGGCTCTGTGTGTTTCCTAGTGATGAGATGCCATCATATCTCATGAGAAAAGTAGTAGAAAATTACGAAAATAGAATTAAGACTCAAATTAAGAAATTGAGACCGGGCGGTGGTGGCGCGCGCCTTTAATCCCAGCACTCGGGAGGCATAGCCAGGTGGATCTCTGTGAGTTCGAGGCCAGCCTGGGCTACCAAGTGAGTTCCAGGAAAGGCGCAAAGCTACACAGAGAAACCCTGTCTTGAAAAACCAAAAGAAATTGAGACTAGATCCTAGAGGGACAGGGTCCTGGTGAAGAGTATTGGCTGTACCTTAGGAGTCCTGGGACTCCCTTTAGCCCAGTTTCTGCTCCTCTTCCTTTTCCTCCTTTGCTTCTGCCACCCCACTTCCTCAGTTTTTCTTTTGAGATAAATTTTATGGATTTATTTCACTTAAATTGTTTTATGATTTTTTAAGTTACTATACAAAAATAGCAGGTTTGACTATTTCCATTCGTGTCTTTATACTTTGTCGTAATTTGTCCTCCTCCTCCATAGCCCTTCCTTATCTTCCTTATGCCTCAGCTCCCCGTGTGTGTGTGTGTGTGTGTGTGTGTGTGTGTGTGTGTGTGTGTGTGTACCAACGAGTTTAACTGGGGATACTTATATAGGCTTGTAGGAACACTGGTAATTTATCCATTTTTTTTTTTGTTTGTGTTTTCTTTTTGAGACAGTCTCACTGTGTAGTCCTAGCTGGTCTGAAGCTCATTGTGTAGACAGGCTGGCTTTGAACTTACAGAGCTCTGCCTGCCTTTGACTCCTGAGTGGTGGGATTAGAGGTGTGAGCCATCATACCCAAGCTTAGCTTCTTAAACTATGGATCATGATACCATATAGGATCACATAACTAAATGTGAGTGTTCTGAGAAACTTGATAATGATTTCTGGATGTGCAAAGAGTAAAAGTTAATTGAAAATTAAATATGTAATGAATCCTGGAAGTGCTCACCTGCGTTGTGCTGGTGACTTCACTGCAGCCCTGGCTCTGGGCACAGACATATGCACTTTGCTCACTACACAGTGCCAAAAAACGGTGCCTGAAATACCTTGGCTCGGGTTCAAGACTATTGTTTGTCATAAACCACAGTATTTTCTCTGTATGTACAAAGTTTTCTGCTTCTCTAGAAACATGATTTAATTATGGGAAACAAAGGCTTTCAATATTTTCCTACTGTCATTCTTAATTACCGTGTATCAAAATAGTTTTTATCTTGGATTGCATTGTGTTGAATGTTCGATTTTGAAAATTGCTGTTTGAATTTCTGACTTAAGTTTCACACCAAAAAAATCATTAAATGTATTTTGACTTTTGGCTTGAAACACATTTTTCAGCAATTTCTGAAATGGTTCTAAATGTGTTTTTTCATATTATGTAATATGTTATGTTACAGAAGAATATGTTATGTTAATTTTCTTTTTTTTTTGTTTTTTTTGTTATGTTAATTTTCAACATGGACATTGTAAAATTAAACCACTGATGAACTCTGAGAAACATTAAAGATGGCCCTACTGTATCATACATGCAGCCAAGCTTTAATTCTCATGTGTGTATAATGATAATGTGTTTGTGTATGTGTGTGTGCATACTTTTTCACACATGTGAGCGCAGGTATGTGGGTGCTACAGCATGCATGTGTAGGTCAGATAATGTCTGGTGTTGATTTTTACCTTCTACTGTGTTGGAGACAGAGTTATTTCATTGCTTTTCTCTAGGAATGCTAGCGTACCTGGCCCTTGTGGTCCCAAGGTTTCTCCTGTTTCCACCTCCCATTTGCTGGATAAGCACTAGGGTTGCAGACACATACTACCTTGCCTGACTATAAATGGATTCCGGTGAGTCAAGCTCAGTTCCTCATACTTGTGTGGCAAGCACTTAACCCATGAACCATTTCCTCAGTCCCAAGTTTTATTCTTTATGTAAAAATAAACAAACATATTCATCTTAACAGTATGCAATTGCCTTAGTCTTTAAGAAATGATAAAACTATGTGTATACTAATTACGTATTTGTGACTTATTATCAGTAAATGTTTGATTTGTATGCCTATTATGCATTCTTATACATCCAAATGTGATGAGTAGCTTTATGTCCACTTGACACAAGCTAAAGTCATGTGAGAGGAGGGAATCTCAATTGAGAAAATGCCTGTAGGACATTTTATTAATTAGTGATCCATGGGGAGGGCCCAATCCATTGTGGGTTGTGCCATACCTGGGCTGGTGGCCCTGAGTTCTATAAGAAAGGAGACTGAACAAGCCATGGGGAGCAAACTAGCAAGCAGCACCCCTCCATGGCCTCTGCATCAGCCCCTGCCTCCAGGATCCACCCTGTCTGAGTTCCTGTCCTGACTTCCTTCCATGATGAGCAGTGATGGGAAGCGTAGGCTTGCCTTGGATCATGGTCTTTCATCACAGCAATAGTTACCCTCACTAAGACACCAGAGTGGCATACGTTTTCTCAGGTGAAAAAGGGTCCTATGTGGGGAGAATTTAAGAAGACTGGCTCTACAGTGTACAGCAGCTTTGAACCTTCTTCTAAGCTACATACAATGATGCTGTACAGCCTGCTACTCTTTACATTGTACTCAAGAAACCCGTTTTCTTTAAAAATATTAAAACATTCAACTCCCTAAAGTTTTTCTTACCCAAAGAAGTGCAGTTTGAGCCGGGCAGTGGTGGCGCACGCCTTTAATCCCAGCACTCGGGAGGCAGAGCCAGGCGGATCTCTGTGAGTTCGAGGCCAGCCTGGACTACCAAGTGAGTTCCAGGAAAGGCGCAAAAGCTACACAGAGAAACCCTGTCTCGAAAAACCAAAAAAAAAAAAAAAAAAAAAAAAAAAAAAAAAAAAAAAAAAAAAAAAAAGAAGTGCAGTTTGTAAGAGGAGAAGATTTCACCATGCAGAATAGACTGGACTCCATGCGTCAGTGGCCAGGAGGTCAGAGCAGTCTATCACTGTGGTCTGAATATGAAGCCATAGTGACTACAGCTTCTGGCAGTGACTGAAATGCCCAGAAGAAGAGTGTTAGAATTCCGTTTGAAGACCCCTGTGCTTTAAGCACACTGTAGGAGGACATGCAAGTGTGACTCAGGGGTTTATCTAAATGTGTAATTTATTTAAAAATTATTTTATGGATATGAGTGTTTGCCTGTATGTAAGTATATACACCATATGCATGCCTGATGTCCAAAGAGGCCAGAAGATGGCACTGGATCCCTTGGAACCGAGTTACCGATGATTGTGAGCCACCATGCCGGGAATTGAACCTGGGTCCTCCGCAAGAGCAGCCCGTTTTCTTAACCTTTGAGCTGTCTCTTCAGGCCCTAGTCTCTGTATTGCTAAAAGTTTTGTGGCTCCATTCTGATTTTGCTGCTTTCCTGTCTAGGTGGAATACTACCCTCCTCATTCTCTCCCAGATGAAATTCCCTTCATCCTTTGGATCCACATCCTTTTGGTCACCTCCTAAAGCCTATCCATCAGAGCTACAGTCTTACAGGGACAACCTTTTACAGGAATAACTCGTTTCTTTAGAAGATGTCTTGTGTCATTTCCATCTCCTACCAGGATGTGCACTCCTAGATGAAAAGACCCTGGAGTGGCCTTGTGTTCTCTGCAGTACCCCACCCATGGGTGTCACCTAGAGAAGGCAGGAGGAAGTCATGCAACATGCACTCTGAGGCACGTCACTATATACTCTTAATACCCGAGAAAACACTAGATGGGGTGCTTTATTTGTCCACAGTGGTCACAACATTGTAAAAATGTAAACTACTTCAGTTAAAGGTGTGAAAATCACACGCTCTGTGTTTACACCTGCAGTTTCCAAGCCGCTGTGCAGCTGTGAATAACCAGCATGATTCTCCTTCCTGAATTTTAACTAAACATTGCGTCTACTGCCTCAACTATCCAGTGACTGCCTCAGAGCTAAATCCCACTCACTTGGAGTTCCCCGATTGTTTGCGGAGATTGAATGACTTGTGATTTAACTGTGTGTGACTAGCTTAACTTAACAATAACTCTATGTGATTTCAACAGACTCATTAGTCTGAGCTAATGACTTCATCCTTCGAAACTTAACGAATTAGAACTCACTCAGTGGGATGACTCGGTACTCAGGAGTGGGTTCGCGACTCATAATGCAATTGCTTCTGACTTAATTCTAGCAGAGGACAGGGAGGCGGCAGAAGCGGTGATTCTGGGCTCAGGTTTGCTTAGTGTTTTATTCCTGCATTGTTCACTGAAGCCCTTGGCAGCTGCAGCTCAGTCACCGGCCAGTGTAAGGACAGCTCCTGCTCTCTTGGGAGAGTGGAAACAGACAAACATGATGTCAGGCATGCAGAAACCCTTTGCTATACTCCCTCGCCCTTTGGGTTCAAAAAGCCTAACTCCTCTGTATAAGATTCAGGAAAATGACAATATGTAACATTATTCAATTACATCCAAACAATTCTTGGAACTTGGCAATCACAAAGCAGAGCCTCATGGTGAGCAGAAGCAAAGCAAAGGCCGTATTTTCCTGCAACTAACAATTTCTTCCTATAGTAAAGGTAGGTGGGCGGAGGTGGGGGTGTGGGGGGAGTGGGATATCTACTTTCTGTGACTTCTGCACTCTGTGGGAAGCCTGAGCTGTTTCTTCGGTTCTCAGATCTCAGATGGCTTTGGGAAACAGGCTACAAAGAAGCACAGAGTCCCACAGTGAATTATTATTGGAACAGTCCATGTCTGGTATCCTCACCAATTTCATTTTCATAATTATATCGTGTTTGTGGTCAGTTTGGATATGCTATGGGAACAGCAGACCAGGGCAAGGAAGCAAGTGTCCCCATTACTCCTGCAATATGGGAAGACCATGGTGCCCATCAGTGAGCAAACACTCAGTACTCACCCAGCTTTGCCAACGTAAGCACCATTTTGTCACTGGCTTTCAGAACAATAATTGTTGCTGCTTTGGAAGAGGGACTGCTATAAGGAACTTTTCTTTAAAATATACTCATTTTCCCCCTAGGTTTGTTGACATATAACTTACAAATATTGTAATCCTTAAAGCATACAATGTGATTGCAGCTGTCAAGCTAATTAACACGTCCATCATACTCACACATAGTACAAAAGCAGTCTTAAAGGTATTTTAAATAATTGTGTACACGAAATGAAAGCTTTTTAAGGTGGGATTCTCACCTCTTCGTATCATGCTGCACTTTAGACTTGAGATTTTCGAAACGGGGTGCTCAGCCTATAAAGAACTTCCATATATGATTGCCAGCTGGGTTGGCATTAGATAAATGCGTACAGAACTCTACTAGAAAGGGATCAAAACCTGAGCAGCTTTGAACCAAACCTTCCTCTCAGATTCTTTGTGTTGAATTGCGATTCAGAAACTTTGAACTGGAGGCCACTCGAGCCTCTTAGGGTCACAGAAGACTTAGGAGGAATTCTGAATCCTCTGATGTGTTCCTGTGATGGCCCCTGGAAGCCCGTCTCTTAACAAGAACTTGTTCAGCCAACAGGAGCCAGGGGTCAAATTCTCTTACCTGGGCCTAGTCATGGGCAGGGAGGCTGTGGTCTTATTGTGTGTGACATAAGTAAGTAGCCTTGACACACACAGGTCAATGGAGGTTGAGGTTTGGCTTCCTTTCTAGTACACTGTCACGCTAGAGGTGGCCTTCTTGTCAGGCTGATATCAACTGGAAAGTGAGGATCATATAATTTACTTCTTACGATTAATTTTAGAAAAGTTTGTTGCAGAGATTTTTCAGGTGGGATAACTTTGCTGTTAGTCTTTCTTTTATTATCAAGGTATTTCCCATTATCTTTTTGTGTTTGAAACATATTATACCAGCTAGGATTAGGTCAGTCTGTCTATGACAATAAAACCCTGAGTCAATTGGACATGGCACAGCCTATCACTCAGCTCCTGGAAGAATGGGGTAGGAAGGTAGAGTGTTTGAGATTAGCTGGGTTATATAGAGAAACCCCACATTTCCTGTATGCTCCTATCTGTGGTTTTTTAACATTTTTTCATTTTCTTTGCTTAGAACTTTGTCTAGATCTACTTTATCTTCAAGGCCCTTGACTTTTCTAATTGGGATGTTAAGCTGCTCAATTCCATCTTCATTTCAGCCTATGTCCTCTTCAATGTTCAATCGCTTCATTGAATTTCCAACCTTGAGTTATCTTTCAGATGTGTGTTTGTATTTTCATGGACATCACGCAATCTTATATTGTTCCCCTCTTGGAGTTCAGTGGAGTGCTTATTGCTGTCTTCTTTAAATTCCTTGAATTCTTTCTTAAAGTTTGTGATTGTCCTTTTGAATTCTGTGTCCTGGGGTTCCTCTAGGTAGTTCTCATCAGAGAACACTTCTATAGGACTAATGGGTTTGACGGGAGAGAGACATGCTGATGGGTCATTCATGTTGTTTTTGTTTTTCCAATTTGATCTGGGCATGTGAACTGCTTTGGTTGTGTGTGTGTGTGTGTGTGTGTGTGTGTGTGTGTGTGTGTGTGTGTGTGTGTGTGATGTGATAACCAGGCCTTCCTTAGACTGGACCAGTACAGGAAATGGGAGACCTGTGCTAGGTCAAGTAAATCTGGTGGATGAGCTGCTTGATCAGACTAGGGAAAGATGGCTCCCAAACCACCTGTCTACCGGTAGGCCAGGCAAAGGAAGTTCACAAATGCTGGACATTGTTGTGACTCACATGCATCACTGCAAGGTAGGATTGTTGATTGCCTCCCCCTTGGCAGCTCGCAGACCACCTTCTAGTAGTGTGAGAGCTGGTCCTCAGTGAGGATGCTTCCTGGTCATTTCCAGCTTGGTGCTTCCAAGTCCTGGGTCCACAGTGTGGGATGTGTTCAGAAATAGGGGCTTAGTCTTCAAACTGGATAAGTCAATCAGAATCAACAGCAATAGCCTATATTATTTTGGGGGTCTTTTGAACTTCCCTGATAATTCAAAAGGAGGTTTGTCATGCCTGGTACTAGGATTTTTGTTAGTCTATGGCTCTTCCAGGAGCATTATCATACCAAGTGCCATAACTTTATTTAAACTACACACACACACACACACACACACACACACACACACACACACACACACACATACACACACGCACACACACACACACACACACTTTATGTAATTTTAAACATAAACAATATGATTCCCTTATGGCTTTTACAGACAGCCTTAGTGTTATATATCCCTCCTCTCTCCATCTCTCTGTATTTTCTTTCTTTCTCTAATTAAAACCCTCTCCCGTTTCCCCCATTTCCCCCCTTCACAGGCTTTTACCTTGCTGTTCCCCTCTCTAGATCTCTTCTGCTCCTACATGATCCATTTTTCTTTTCTGGTTCCTTCAGTTACTCCAGGTTATATACTCACATCTAAAGATTCAGAGCTTGGATCCACAAAGATAACATGTGGCCTTTGTCTTTCTGGGTCTGGGTTACCTCTTTCAGTATCATATTTTCTGGGTAAATCCATTTACCTGCAAATTTTATTACTTTATTTTTTAAAAAGTTGAATATAATTCCATTGTGTATATGTGCTACATTTTCATTATCAACAGTTAAAGGACATTGAGATTGTTTCAGTTTCCCAGCTATTTTGAACAGAGTGACAATGAATGCAGCTAAATAAGTATCTTGTGGAGTAGTAGAATGTCAAGTCCTTTGGGCATATGCCTTGGAGCAATATAGCTGGGTCATATGGTCGATTTATTTTTAGGTCTTTCAGAATTCTCCACACTGATTTCTATAGTGATGCTAAGGGTTCTCCTGCCTCACATCCTCTCCAGCAATCGCGGTCAGTTGCTTTGTTGATCTTGGCCATTCCGACTGGGGTGAGATTAAAATCTCAAAAGTAGTTTTAATTCGCATTTCCCTAATTGCTAAAGATGAACATCTTTAACGATGTTACTTAATCATTTTTATGTCTTTTTGAGAACTCTCTGTTCAGATCTGTCACCCATTAATTTCTTAGATTTATTTATTTTATCCCATGTGTATGACTATGAGTGCTTTGCTGTATATGCATGTGGACCACATATGTGCCTGGTGTCTGTGGAAGTCAGAGAAGGTGTTGAGTTTCATGAAATTGAAGTTAAGGGCAGTTGTGAGCCACTGTGTGGGTGCTGGGGACTAAACCCCAGCCCTCTATAAGAGCAATAGTTGCTCTCAACTGCTGAGCCAGCTCTCCAGCCTCCATTGCCCATTTTTTTTATTGGGTCATTTGTATTTTTGGTTTTTCAGTTCTTTATGTATTGTGGATCATAATCCTCTATCAGATGTATATACCTAGCAAATGTTCTTTCCCAGTCTATGGATTTCCCGATTGCTTGACTTTTTTTTTTTTTCCCTTTTACATACAGAAGCTTTTTAGCTTTATGAGGTTCCACTTGTCAATTGTAACTTAATTTCTGGGCAAAAGTGAGCTCTATTCAGAAAGTCCTTTCCTATACTTATATTGTGTGGGGTACTGCCTATGGTTTTATATAGCAGTTTTAGAGTTTCATGTTTCATATTGAGGTCTTTGATCCACTTGGAGTTTTTTGTTAGTTTGTTGTACAGGGTGATAGGTATCAGCTGTGATGTTTTAATGAGAAATGTCTCTCATTGTCTCAGACATTTGAATACTTGCTCTGAACCCAGTTGGTGGTACTGCTTGGTGAGGTTTAGGTAATGTGGCCTTGCCTCAGGATGTAGGGGGCAAGCTCTGAGTTTAAAAGCATCATGCTACTTCCAGTGTGCTCTCTCTGTTTTGTGCTTTTGGATCAAGATGTTAGTTCTCATGTTCTTGCCACTTGCTGCCATACTTTCCCCATTGTCATGGACTCTAACCCTCTGGAACCATAAGCCCAGATGAATTCTTTCTTCTGTAAGTTGCCATAGTCATGGTGCCTTATCACAATGGGGTGGTTTGAATGAAAATGGCCCCCATAGGGCCATAGGGAATGACACTATTAGGAGGTGTGGCCTTGTTGGAGGAAGTATGTCACTGGGGGTGGTCTTTGAGGTTTCAGATGCTCAAGTCAAGCCCACTGTCTCTCTCTTCCTGATGCCTGCTGATCCAGATGCAGAACTCTCAGCTCCTCTCCAGCACTATGTCTGCCTGCGTGATGTCATGCTTCCTACCATGATGACAACGGACTAAACCTCTGAGTTATAAGCTAGCCCCAAGTGAATGTTTTCCTTTATAAGAGATGCCGTGGTCGTAGCATCTCTTCACAGCAATATGACATTGACTAAGACATTCAGCATCAGAAAAGTGACTAATACATGGGTCTAATTTCATTCATCTAGATGTGAACCTCCAGTTCCTCTAGCACCATTTGTTGAAGATGTAGTTTCTCTGATATATGTTTTTTATATCTTTGTCAAATATTAGATGTTCACTCATATTTGGGTCTTCTATTTTGTTTTATAGTGTGCATGTCTATTTTTGTGCTGGTACCATGATTTTTTTATTACTATAACTCTGTTACATAACTTGAAACCTGGAATGGTAATCCCTCCAGAATTTTTGTTTCTGCTCAGGATTGCTTTGACTATCTTGGGTCTTTTGGATTCTATGTGAATTATAGGATTCTTTTCTATTTCTGTGGATTTTGGTTAGGATTGTAGTGAATCTGTACATTGCTTTAGGTCAAACAATCATTTCTGCAATATTAATTCTACTAATACAAAGGCATGGGAAGACTTTTCATTTTCTAGTGTCTTTTCAACCTTTCTGCAGAGATGTGAAGTTTTTCTTGCCTTTTCTTGCCTTTCACTTCCTTGCTTAGGTCTATTCCTAGTTATTTTGTTACTGTTATCTGAGGCTATTGTGAATGGAAGAACCTCTTTCTTGGTGCATTTGTTGGTAGTGTATATAGAACCTACTGGTTTTTGTAAGTTGCTTTTACATCCTGTCATGTTGGTGTTATTGACTGTTTCTAGTTTTCTGGTAGAATTTTTGGTATCTCATGTATAATAAATATCATCTACAAATAGAGATGATTTGACTTATTTTTCTATTTGTATCCCTTTAATATCCTTCTATTGCTTTGTTGCTATAGGTAGTACTTTAAGAACTATGTTGAAAAGGAGTTATAATAGTGGACAACTTTGTCTCAGACTTGTTCTCAATGGGATTGCTTTGGGTTTTTCTTCATGAAGGATTATGTTGGGTGTGTATTTGTCATTTATAGACTTTATTATGTTGATGTATATCCTCCCCCTCTGTCCTACCCTCTGTGGCACTTTTATCATGAAGTCATCCTAGATTTTTGTCAAAAGCCTTTTCTGCATCTATTAAGATGATCATGTGATTTTTTTTGTCTTTAAGTCTATTTATGTGAGTGATTACATTATTGACTTACAATGTTGACCTACCTCAGAATCTCTGGGATAAAGCCAACTTGATCATGGAGAATGATCTTTTTGATTTATGCTTGCATCCAGCTTGTAAGTATTTCATTGAGAATATTTTCATCTAGCATATTGGCCTGTGTTTCATTTCATTCAACCTTATGTTTGTGTTTTCTTGTGCATCACTCAGACCTTTATTGCTATTCTCATTAAGTTCATTGAGCTGTTTTATCATGTGTTCTTTAAACTTTTTCAAAAATTTTTTTTTGCTTGTTTTGTTTTTTGGTTTTTCTAGACAGAGTTTGTGTATGTAACAGTCCTGGCTGTCCTAGAACTTGCTTTATAGACCATGCTGGCCTTGAACTCACAGAGATCTGCCTGCTTCTGCCTCTCATGAGATGGGATTAAAAGTGTGTGCCACCATGCCTGGCTCCTATGATTTTTTTTTTTAATTCTGTGTTCTATCTTGGCAAATCTCATTGGGAAACAATTCTATGAGGGAGATACATTATCTTGGCCTTTTATGCTGTCTGTGTTTTTCAGATGAGACCTGGTATGTGGGCTTCTTTTACTGTGTTTCTGATGTGAGAGTCTATGCAGCTTCTGTTGAGTGGAAGGAACTTTGGTGTTGCCCAAGCTTGACTGAACTCAGGTCAAGTATGGAATGTTGATAGGTCAGTCCTTTAGATCCTCAGGGAGATTCCAATTCAGGGGTAAGCAAGAAAGCATGTGAGTGAGACAAACACTGGATCTGCATTAGCTCATATGCAAGCTGTGTTACCCAAGCTATTCCTGGACATGTGGGGATGGTGTGGGTAGGCTGGGCTGTGGGGCTGTCTTAAGTAGGGTTACTATTGCTGTGAAGAGACACCATGACCATGGCAACTCTTACAAAGAAAACGTTTAATTGAGGTGGTAGCTTACAGTTTCAGAGGTTCAGTCCTTTATTATCATGATGGGAGCAGGGCTGCATACAGGCAGATATGGTGCTGCCTATATCTTGACCAGAAGGGGGCAGGAAGCCAACTGACTGTCACATTGACTGAAGCTTGAGAAAAGAGACCTCAAAGCCCACCCCCATAGTGACACACATCCTCCAACAAGGCCATACCTACTCCAACAAGGCCACTCCCTTTGGGGGCCATTTTCTTTCAAATAACCACTGGGGCACTCACTATGGTAGGGTGATGCACAGGCTGTGTGGCTGAGGCAAGGCCTGAGGCTTGGGGGGTAGTGCAGGCAGGTGAAGTTCCACTGAATCATCAGGCTGAATTGGGACTCAGATGTTCTTCCTGAGTTAGGCCTGGAAGCAGGATATGCTACAGGCAGGTTAGGGTCTGGAGGATTCACCAGACTGAACTGGCAAATGGGATGTGTGAAAGGGCCGAGCTGGGAATTGTTGCCAGTTCTCTGGTAGGACTGACTTTACTGGGCTGGCACACAGATGCCTGACTGGTGCTGTCTGGGGGTTGGGAGGGAACAGGATGGCTACAGTTCAAGAAACTCACTGGACTAAACCTGAACACAGGCTGTGTGATCTGGGCAAAGCCTGGAGGTTTGATATGACATGGGTGGACTAGAGTCAGACAGGCTGACCACATTGGACTGGCACAGGATATAGGACCAAGGCCATGGAGGTGTGTGGAGAGGGTGCAGGCACGATTAACCAGCCTGGGCTGATATATAAGATATGTGACCTGAGATGGGTCTAAAGGTTGGGGATGGTATAAGTGGGATAGGGTTCAGGGAACTCACCATATTGGATCTGGGTACAAGATGAGTGTGCCTTTGGTAAGGCCTGGAAGATGGATATGGCAGAAATTCCAAGTTAGGTGAACTGACTGGACTGGGCTGGGACACGGGATGTACAAAGCCTGGGGGTAGGAATCGGTCTAGTACTCTTGCCTATAAGCAAAGGATGGTGTGGTATTTGCAAGGTAGAAGGGTAATGTGCATGCTGTGAAGTGGGTTTCTGGGATCAGAAGGAAGATGGTGATGGTTGGTGAAGGGAAAAAAGATAGAGAACTTGTAAGATTTGAAACATCTTTTCAAGAGGTAATTTCTGTCCTAATTTTGGAGCTTAGTGTTGTGTGTTTCAGTGTCTATTGCTCAGGTATACATACAGAGCTAGCTTTAAGCAGCTCAATTCTGTGACACATGCTACATTTTAAGCTGATGGTGATCTCATCTGAAGTCTTACAAGCAGGAGATGTGTAAAAGGAGAGGCCAGGGACATCCCATAACAAATTCTAAGTTATAAGCAGGGGCAGAAGCACCAGCAGTGAGTGCCCCGCCCCCTTTGGGCAGCATCTTGGTAGCCAGTCTATAGCAACTGAGTGCCAGGAACTCACTGACCTGGAGTCTCCCGAAACAGACATAAGGAGGAAGGACTTGGTGTCCTCCCAGGAAGTAATCTCAGCAGTGGCTGACGTTGCTAAGCAGAACTTTTCTGGTGTGAATGGTAAAATCATTGGATGCCATTGGAGAGTGGCCATGACTCACTGTTTAATGGTTTCCAGAAGGATTACAAAGGATTTAAAAGTAAGCTTGAAGCTATTGAGAACAAATAGTGTGCCAAGAATATCAGAGCTGTTTGTGTTTTGGACTCTGAAAACTACACTGTTAATTTAGGGGAAAATACAACTAGTTTCCAGAGGCACTGGAGGTCTGTTGTTTCCCTGATGTTATTTGTCTTGTTTCAGCAAGATAGTTCACACACACACACACACACACACACACACACACACACACACACACACACACCAATGCTAAGCAGAGAGAGAGAGAGAGAGAGAGAGAGAGAGAGAGAGAGAGAGAGAGAGAGGAGAGAGAGAGAGAGAGAGAGAGAGAGAGAGAGAGAGAGAGAGAGAGAGAGAGAGAGAGAGAGAGAGAGAGCACAAGCAATACAAAACCTAGTTAAGCAGTTCATCTCAGAAGCCTGGTAGACTCAGGAAAGAAAAATTCATAGGTTTCATGAGTTGCTGAGTATGTGGGAGTGGGGAGCAAAGCAGGTGTGAGGAAAGGAACAGGAATGATGGCTCCTCCCCCAAACGCCAGGAAGTATTAAAGAAACTTTTTTTTTTTAATAAAAGGACCCCTAAATCCATGACCCTCTGCAATGCAACAGTACATCTCCCTCCATGAAGAGATGGTGTGTGTTTCCCTACCAGTGAGATTTGGTAGGACTTGTGATTTGTTTTGGCCAATAGAATGCAAGAAGAGAATTAGTTCAACTTGGCATTTTTTCTTACTTCTGCTCTTCCTATTGGAACTCAATTGAGCCACCAAAGAACAGGCCTGGGCAGGCCTGCTTGATGGTGGACCAGTTATCCTGGCAACTGAGATCAGGTAATACATGCTCCACTCTAATTTACTAAATATTCTATCAGCCAGTGGTTTTTTAGGCTGTGCCTTGTCCTAGGATACTCCATTACAAGCAGCTTTTGAGTCTACTTGGAGGGAGAAGAATGGCTGCAGATTCTGGGTAGACCAGTGGTCTGTCAAGCACTACCGTCCAGCAGACACAGTGACTTACTCCTAAAAGTCTAAAGAGAACCATCTAAAGCCAGGCATGGTGGCACACACCTTCAATTCCAGTACTTGGTAAGCAGAGGCAGGCAGATCTTGGTGAATTCCAGGACAGACATGGCTATAGAGAGACCCTGTCTCAAAAATAAATAAACAAAAATCCAAAAATCCTAGGCAAAGAATGATAGGCAAGTAAGGAAACATGAGAGCTGGAGAAATAGTCCTCCCTAGGGAAGAGCACAGTTTAGTTGTTTTATCTAAAACTAAATGGTCAGCTCTGAAAACATACATACAAATAACATTATACAGAACGAACAGAATATTTTAATGTACTATATATATAGTACATTAAAAATACACACACACACACACACACACACACACACACACACACACACACACACATAACAATTAATGAAAAAAGGCCATGAACTTGCAAGAGATCAAGGAGGGGAGGGTTTGGAAAGAAGAAGGAAAGGGAAGGGGGAGATGGTATAATTGTATTGTAATCTTCAAATGTAAAACAATTTTAAATACATTTAAAAAGACATATACTTGAATAACCCAAAGCCTTGTGGGCTTTTCCTTGTCCAATTGGGCATGCCCTTTGGTGTCAGCCTTGTTTGCCTTGCATTTGGGAAGTCGTGATGGTGAGGTATTCATGGGTGTAGCTTCTGATATTACTGGGAGACAAAATCTCGTAGCAAACTCTCTGATCCTGTGTCTCTTACAATCTTTCCACCCTGTCTTCTGCAATGTCCCCCAGAACCTCAGGTGTGGGAGTGTTTTGTAGATGTATCTGAATTGGGTTCCCCAACTTTGCATTTTGATTGGTTGTGGTTTTCTGTAATGGTCCCCGTCTATTGCGAAAAGAAGTTTCCTTGATGAGCAAGCAGTTAAGACTACACTTCTCTGTGGGTATAACAACAAATGTTCAAATTATTGTTAGGGATTATGCTGGTTTAGTAAATGTGTGGTTGAAGATTCTCCTACAATAACCATCATTTCACTAGCACTGAGTAATTAGCTAGGTTTCTAGTACCAGGCATAGTATCCCTCTTGTTGAGTGGATCTTGAATCCAATTAGAGAGCTATTGGTTACTGCCAAGGTATGTGTGCCACTACTTCACCCTTAGGTGCCATGATGGTAGTTGATGTATTTCATAGGCATCATAGCTGGATAGGACTGTTGATTGACTCTCCAACTTGGAAGCGTGCAGGGTGCCTTCTGGTACCATGAAAGCTAGTTCTCAGGGAGGAGACACTCAGGTCAGTTTCATCTCAGGGGTCTCTAGGCCTTGTGTCTGAAGTGCATAGAGTCTTCAACAATAGTGACTTACCTTCCACCTCTGAGGGGTAACCAAGGGCAATTGTACTAGACAGTATGTTTTGGGAGTCTTCTGGATGACCCTGACCAACAACTCAAAACAGGGTTTCTTGTGACTAGATTGGTTTTGTTTTTTTTAAGGTGGTCTTTGGCTCTTGGAGGGAGCATTGTCAGCCCAGATAAGAAAATTTCATTTAAACTATATATGTGTGTTTATACACAAAATTATGTATAAGTTTTAAAAAGATGACTGTCTTAGTTAGGGTTTCTATTGCTGTGAAGAGATACCATGACCACAGCAACTCTTATAAAGGAAAACATTTAATTGAGGTGGCTTACATTTTTAGAGGTTTAGTACACTATCATCATGGTGAGACATGGTAGTGTGCAGGCTTACATGGTGCTGGAGCTGAGAGTCCTACATCTTGATGTAGGCAGGCAACAGGAAGTGATCTGGGTCACTAGGCATGGTTTGAGCATATATGAGACCTCAAAGCCTGCCTCCACAGTGACACACTTCCTCCAACAAGGGCATACTTACTTCAACAAAGCCACAAGAGACACTATGACCATGCCAACTCTTATAAAGGAAAATATTTATTTGGGGTAGCTTGCTTACAGTTCAGAGGTTCAGTCCATTATCATCATGGTGGGACATGGCAGCATGTAGGCAGATAAGGTGCTGGAGCAGTAGCTGAGAGTCCTACAGTCCAACAGGAAGTAGTTTGAGACACTGGGCAGTATCTTGAACATATATGAGACCTCAAAGCCTGCCTCCACAGTGACACACTTCCTTCATACCTACTCTGACAAAGCCACATCTCCTAATAGTGCTACTTCCTTTGGGGATAATTTTCTTTCAAACTACCACAGATACATAGTTAATAGTATGACTCCTTATGATTATTTTCAGACATTCTTACTGCTATTTAATACTCCTCCATCCTTCTTCTATGTGTACCTTCCTCCCCTTGCCCTAAAGAGCCACCTTCTTTTCCCATCAGATCATTTGTACCCTGGTAGTCCCTTCTCTATTGTTCCCCAATCCTCCTACCCTAGCGATTGTTCCTTTTTATGTCCCTGGTTTCTGTGGTGACTTCAGGCTATGAACTCATATCTGAAGATTTGGAGCTAGGAGCCTTTGAAGTGAGAGAACATGCAACATTTGTCTTTCTGGGTCTGGATTATCTCACCTAATATTTTTTCTGGTTCCATCCATTTACCGTGCAAAGTCAATGTTCTCATTTTTCTTTACAGATGAATAGTATTTCATAGTGTACATGTACTACATTTTCTTTATCAATTCTTCAGTTGGAGGGCATGTAGGTTGTTTCCATTTTCTAGCTACTGTGAATAGAGCAGCAATGAACACGGCTGAGTAAGTATCTGTAGAGCAGAATATTGAGTCCTTTGGACACATGCTAAGGAGTGGTGTTATCTAGGTTATATGGTAGATTTATTTTTCGCTTTTTGAGAATTCTCCATGCTGATTTTTTTTGTTTGTTTTTTGTTTTTTTGTTTTTCGAGACAGCGTTTCTCTGTGTAGCTTTGGCGCCTTTCCTGGAACTCACTCTGTAGCCCAGGCTGGCCTTAAACTCACAGAGATCTGCCTGGCTCTGCCTCCCAAGTGCTGGGATTAAAGGCGTGTGCCACCACCGCTCAGCTCGCAGTGCTGGTTTCTATAGTTGTTACACCACTTTACAATCCACCAATGGTGAATGAAACCTCCTGTCCAGCATTTGTTGCTGGTTGTTCTGTTTATCTTTGCCATTCTGACAGGGGTGAGATGAAATCTCAAAGCTGTTTTGATTTGCATTTCCCTACTTGCTAGGGACAATGAACGTTTTTTAAGACATGGCTTAGCTATTTTTCCTTCTTTTGAGAACTCTCTGTTCAGCTCCTAGGTCAAATGAGTCATTTTTATTTTTGACTCTTTGGGGTTTTTGGAACATCTTGGGTATTAACCCTCTGTCAGGTGTATAGATGGTGAAGATTCCTTCCCATTCTGTGGGCTTTCTTTCCACCTGAATTTTCTTTAGCTGTGAGGAAATCTTTTAGCTTCATGACGTTCCACTTGTCAATTGCTGGTTTTAATTCCTGGGCAAATGGAGTCCTGTTTGCGGGGTCCTTTCCTCCCCTTTATCTTGTGGGCAAAGTCTGTGTTTCCTTTTTGCAGTGTCAGTGTCTCTGGTTTCAGTTTTAGGACTTTGATATATTTGGAGTTAGTTTTGTGCAAGGTGTCAGATAGGACTCTAGTTTCATTCTGCATGTGGACATCCAGTTTTACCAGCACTGTTTGTTGAAGATGCTTTCTTTTCTCCAGGTTATATTTGTGGCATATTTATCAAATATTAGATGGCTAATGTTATATGAACTTCTGTTTGGGCTTAGGTTTTGTTCCATTGGGCTTTATGTCTGTTCTTGTGCCAGCACCATATATATTTTTTATTACTGTGGCTCTGCAATATGTCTTAAGATCTGGAATTGTAGTCTCTCCAGCATTGTTCTCTTTGCTCAGGATTGCTTTGTGTATCTGGGGTCTTTTCTGGTTCTATATGAATTTTAGGATAATTTTTTCCCTTTTTTTTTGAAGAATGAGGTGGGGATTTTTGTAACACAAATCTTAAAACGTCTTATTAATAACAAAAAAACCCCCAGAGTTAGATATTATGGTGAAAGCTGAACGATCAGAGAAACAGAACAAGCCACAGCCAACCTCACCTAGCCAACTCCTCAACTGATCAATCCTATTTCCACGAGTCCTCAGACTGAAAGCTCTGAGTCCTTACCCATGAGGGTCTCAGATGAGCTGCTCAAAGCCTCTAGTTCCTGGTCCTCATGCCTTATATACCTTTCTGCTTCCTGCCATCACTTCCTGGGATTAAAGGTGTGTGTCCTTTCCAAGCAAAGACATGAGATCACAAGTGTGCCACCACTGCCTGGCTCTGTTTCCAATGTTTCTAGATGGATCTCTGCCTCCCAAGTGATAGGATTAAAGGTGCATGTGCCTTTATGTCTGGCCTTTATGTCTAATCTAGTGGCTGGCTCTGTCCTCTGATCCCCAGATAAGTTTTACTTGTTAGAACACAAATAAAATATCACCACAGATTTTGATTAGCATTGCATTGAATCCGTAAATAGATTTAGATAAAACAGTCATTTTCATGATATTGATTCTATCAATCCATGAACATGGATGTATTTCCAATTCCTAGTGTCTTTATCTTTTTTTTTTTTAAGAGCTTTAAAGTTCATTGTAGAGGTCCTTCACTTTTTTGGTTATGTTTATTCCTAAGATGTTTTATATTCCTAGAGGCTACTGTGAATGGGAGTGTGTCCATGATCTCCTTCTCTGTGTGATTCCTGTTAATGTATAGGAAAGCTATTGATTTGTGGAAGCTGATTCTGTACCCTGCCACATTGCTGAATTTGTTTATCATTTCTAGAAGTTTTCTGGTATAATTTTTGGGATCTCTAATGTGTAGTATTATTTCATCTATAAATATATTTTGACTTCTTTCATTATTTATATTCCTTTAATTTCCTTCTCTTGCCTTATTGCTCCAGCTAGTACTTCTAGCACAATTTTGAAAAGGAATCAAGACAGTGGACATCCCTGTTTTGTTTCTGATTTCACTGGAACTGCTTCAAATTTTTCTCCACCTAGGATGATGTCGTCTGTGGGTTTCTCATATATAGCTTTAATTGTATTGAGGTATGCTACCTCTATTTTTATGTTTTCTGTGACTCATGAAAGTACATTGAACTTTGTCAAAGGTTTTTTTTCTGCATATATTGACATGATCATGTAATGTTTATCTTTAAGTCAATTTATGTAGTTTATCACATTTATTGACTCACATATGTTTCACCATCCGTGCATTTTAGGGATAAAGTTAACTTGATCATCATTTTGATCTATGTCTGTGTTCTGTTTGAAGCTCTTCCATTGAGTAGTTTTTGGTCTATATTCATCAAGGATATTGGCCTGTAGCTTTGGTTTAATGTAGTGTTTACCAGGTTTTGGTATCAGGGTGATAGTAGCTTTGTAAAAGGAGTTTGGGAGTTTGGAAGCACTCCTTCTGTTTCTGTTTTCTTAGTAGTTTAAGAAGGATTGGTTGTAGATCTTATTTGAATATCTGGTAGAAATCTGCTGTGAATCCTTCTGACCCTGGACTTTTTTCTCTAAGTTTTTTTTTTTCTTAATCTTAATTTTCAATCTCATTTGTTATGGTCTGAGTCTGTCTTGGCTGTTGACTTCTTGATTTAATTTTGGTAGTTTGGCCGAGTCTAGAAATTTAGCCATTTCTTTTAGTTTTTTTCAGCTTAATGGAGTATAAGTTTTTAAACTATTCTCTTTTAATATTCTGAATTTATTTGGTGTCTCTTGAAATATTGCCCTGTTAATTTCTCATGTTGTTAATTTGGGTCCTCTCTTTCTTTTTGTTAATTTGACCAAGAATCTGCTACTCTTTCTTATTTTTTCAAAGAACCAGCTCTGAGATTCACTGATTTTTTTTCTGTTATTTTATTTGTTCCTATTTTATTGACGTCTGCTTTTTTTATTATTATTTCTTGCCTTCTATTGCCTTAGGGTTTGGTTTGTTCTTGTTTATTTTCAAAATTTTGAGTTACATCATTAAGTCATTTATTTGTGCTCTTTTTGGTTTTTTAATGTAGAAATCTAGAGCTATAAATTTCCCTAATAGGACTGTTATGAATATCTCCCAGAGATCCTTTATTGTTTTTTATTCAGTTTCAGAAAATATTTCATTTCCTTTAATCCATTTATTATTCAGTGGTAAATTGTTTAATCTTCGTAAGTTATTATATGTACTAAAGTTTTTTTTCTATCAACTTAAGTTTTATTGCACTGTGGTCAGATAGGATACAAGGAATGATTTCAACCATTTTGAATTCATAAATATATTTATTGTGTTCCAGGATCTGTCTGTTTTTGAGCAGCTTTCATGTGCTGCTAGGTAGAATGAGTGTTCTTTGATGTTTGGGTGGAATATTCTGTAGATATCTTTTAAGTCCATTTGGTATATGATGTCAATTAATTCTGATGTTTCTTTGTCTATTTTTGTCCAGATGATGTATCTATTGGAGAAAGTAGGATATTAAAATCACCTACTATTAATGGATTGCTATTAATTCATTCTGTAAATTCAGTATTATATTTTTTTATGAAATTGGGCACCGGGTTCGGTGCATATATATTTAGGATAGCAGTGTTTTCATGGTTTAACTATCCCCTTGCTTAGAAGGAAGTGTCCCTTTTTGCTCTTCTGATGAGTTTTAGTTTAAAATCTGTTTTTTCAGATATGGGATAGCCATGCCTGCTTGCTTCTTGTTCCCATTTGATTGGAATATTTATGTCCATCCTTTATTCTAAGGTGGTGCCTATCTTGAAAACTAAGTTGTGTTTTCTTGCAGGAAACAGATAAATGGATTTTGTTTCTTGATCCATTTAGTCCACCTGTTTGTTTTGATTGGAGAATTGAAGCTGTTGATATTTAAAGTTATTATTGAAATGTGTGTGTTGATAGTGATTATTGTGTTGGGTTTTTTTTTATGTTGTTTGTGTTCTCCGTGGTACTTTGTGTTTTAATAATTATGGCTTTGTATTTCTTCCCAGTCTCTCTGTTGTGCCCATTCCTCTCTTCTGCCTGAAATAACGCTTCCTGTGTTTGCTTTAGGTTTGGTTTGTTGGATATAAAATTTTTAGGCTGTTTATGTCGTGGAAAGTTTTTCTTTCTCCTCCAATTATGGCAGATGGTTTTGCTAGGTATGTTAGTCAATGCTGGCTGCAGTCTTTTAGAATTTTGGATGCATTGTTCTGGGCTATTGTGGCCTTTAAATTTTCCACTGAGAAATCAGCTGTTAGTCTGATGGCTTTTCCTTTATGTGTGACTTGTGCTTTTTCTATTATACATTTCAGGACCCTTTTTTTTGTTCTGAATATTTATTAAATATGATATGCTATGGCAAGTTTCTTTTCTGTTCCTGTCTGGTGTCCCATATGCTTCTTGTATCTGTTTGGGTGTGTCTTTGCTTAGTTTGGGGAAGTTTTCTTCTGTGATCTTGTTGAAGATCTGGTTTATGCCATTGACTTGGGATTCGTTTTCCTCATCTATGCATATCTTTTGAATGTTTGTTTGTTTGTTTTTCATGGTATCCCACATTTCCTGTATGCTCCTTTCCTCTGTGTGTGTGTTTAATTTTTCGTATTCTTTGCTTATTTGGTCTAGGCCCTCTACTTTAAATTTGAGTCCTGATATTTTACCTTCTGCTTGATTCAGTCTTACAGCTGTAAGTCTTTCCTTGGAGTATTCTAGTTGAGTTATTTGGTCATGCAATTCCATCTTCATTTCAACTTGAGTCCTCTTCAATTTTTCTATCTCCTGATTGAATTCTATTCTCAAGTCTTAAATTGTCTTCATTATTTCCATCAGCCTTTTGTTTATGTTTTCTTGACCATCATTCATGCATTTACTCTCCTTAATCTCTTTCTCCCTAGATTCACTCAGCCGTTTCTTTGTGTCTTCTTTAAATTTCTTGAATTCTTTAATGAAGTTTGTGATTTTTTTTTTTTAAATTCTGTGTTCTGGGATTCATCCAGGTAGTTCTCAATGGCAAACATTTCTACAGGACTCGTAGGTTTTGAAGAGAAAATATTGGCTTAATATTTCACATTGTTGGTATTTTTGCAATGAGATCTGGGCCTGGTGACTTCTATTGTTAGTGTAAGTCTGATAGGGACAGAACAGGTTGAAGTAAAAGACAGGCCCTAAAGGTTGTAAATGGCTTGAGCAGAATTGAATCAGGTAGACAGAGTGGGCTGGGCTGGTAATTCCTGCTCCATGCCATTAGTGTGGAAGTAGATCTGGCTGAGTCAAAGTTTGGATATGGTATGTTATGGGAGAAGTCTGTAGTTTAGGGGATAGATAGGAAACTTCCTGGCTAAAGACCAGAGATAGATTATTTGCCTTGCAGGCAGGGGAGGCCACCCTAGGTTGGGGCACTGGATGTAGCACCTAGACATGCTTTGGTATAATGAGAAGGTTTGGTCAGGGAGATTCAATTGGCTAGACCCTAGAAAAGGAGGTGAGATGTGTGGGTTGGCAGAGATTTTGGATGTGGTATGGAAGAGACTTGTGGGTGGTTGCAGATAGGGTGGGTTCTGGTGAAAGCCTAAAGGTTGGTTGCCATGCAGATGGGGTAGCCAAAATAGTCTGGTACACAGGATGTGGGGTCCAAGCTAGATCTGTCTTGTTGGGGAGGAGGCATGGACAGAGAGGTCAGGGAGGCACATTGAACTCTGCAGAAGGAGATGGGAAATCTGTCTGGATGAAGGGGTTGTATGAGGTATCATACAATATATTTTGATCCTATTTTTCTCTACCCCAACTCCTCCAAGATCCTTCCTACCCCTCTCACAACAACATAAACAAAAAAAAATGAAAATCAAAACAAACTTAAAAAACTCCACTAAGACAAAAAATACTAAAACCAAAACAAAAAGTGCACACACACATACCATGAACAAACAACAACAACTACATAGAATAGTCTCTTCTGTGTTGGCCACCTACTCCTAGACGTGGGGCATATCCTGGAGTGTGGTTGATTGTCAGGACATTTTATCACAGCAACTGAAATGAAACTAAAGCATCCCCTACAGGTTTATTTGAGGACAGTTTTACCTTGCTGTGAATGCACCCAAATCCGGTTCAGGCTGGATACATCAGAAATATATTTGAACAGAAACTGTCTAAATTTGATTCTTTTTAGGGGTGGAGAAACCTTTCTTATTGTTCAGCAATGAATGTGTGTGTAGTCTGATGCAGGTAAGAGCTCAAGGAGGTTCTGAGATTGCTAGGTGCATTGTTTAGGGAGGAGTGTGTGCATGTGTGTGCGCGTGCATGCGTGCGTGCGTGCATGCATGCATGCATGCATTCATGTGTGTGTGTGTGTGTATGCTCTGAAGAAGCCAGATCTGCTGTCTTAGTTACTTTTCTATTGCTGTGATAAGACCCATGACCAAGACAACTTACAGAGGAGTTATTTGAGGTGTATGGTGTAACATGAGTCTTAAAAGTTCTTATTAATAAAATCAAACCCGAGGCCAGTTATTGGGGTCAATGCTGGTAGATCAGAGAGACAGAACAAGCCACAGCTATCTCACCTTGCCAATTCCTCAGCTGATCTTGTCTCCTCAGACTGGAGGCTTCTGTGTCCTCATCCCAATGGCTCTCAGCTGAACTGCTGCTTAAAGCCTGAATGCTTAACCAGCCAAATGCTTAACCAGCCAAATGTTTCTAGTTTCTAGTCCTCACGCCTTATAAACCTTTCTGCTTTCTACCACCACTCCCTGGGATTAAAGACTGCTTTCTGGGATTAAAGGCGTGAGTCACCATGCCTGGCTGTTTCCAATGCGGCCTTGAACTCACAGAGATCCAGAGGGATTTCTGTCTCTGGAATGCTAGGATTAAAGGCGTGTGCTACCACTGCCTAACCTTTATGTTTAATATTGTGGCTTTTCTGTTCTCTGACCCCAGATAAGTTTATTAAGGTACACAATATTTTGGAGAATACAATACCACCACATTTCCTCTCTTTTTGACTAAAATTAAAAAAAGCTTATAACTAATACAAGTAAAATTATATCCAGTAAGTATATACAATATACACAGTCAAGATTACATTAACGATGTCTAGTCCATTAACATTTGACAGATTCAGATAAAAACTCCATTATATATATTAACAATGTCCAGTCCAGTAACATCTGATAAACTCAGACCAAAATTTTTTCATTACTTATCTTATTTAAAGCAATTAGCTCCTTTTTAAAAGTAGATTCCATAATCTCCCTTATCTTATCATAACCATATTCTCTCTTTTTTCTTTTCATAATACATTCAGTAGTCTACCTTTTGTCATTTTTATATCTTCCCCTTTTTCTTCAGTGTAGATTCAGTGATCTACCTATTTATCCTATTATTTCTTTATCTTTTTTCTCAGAGTAGATTCAATGATCTATCTCATATCTTATTCTCTTTTTCTTTTTGCTTTCTAGGGGTGAAGGTATCTTTAGGGAATCTTGAAAAGAAAATTTTTGGGTTAATTGTCAATTTGTATCATTTGTCCAGTCTCTGCATAATAGGAAAGTTCAGGGCTTGTCACAAGTCCTTGCTCGAGTGGTTTGTCAGGCTGGATCATCTCAGCTAGTCATCTCAAAATTGTCCTTAACAGTTTGTAGTCCAAAGCAGATATTTCTGTGGTGTTAATCAGCCTAATGGCTTTACCATAGTCCATGTGGAATCATCTTTGTGGAGTCCTGTCTTTTTGAAGATTTCAAAGTCACTGTTAGGCGTGGTCATGGTTCCCTGCAGACTTTTTTTTTTTTTTTTGCCTCCTCTGTGGTTTGGAGTAATCACAGTCTGATAAATGTCTGTCTCTCGGAACCATGAACATTCTTCCCTAGAACAGAAAATCTTCACAGCAATTTCTCCCCACCATTTGTCTTGCCAAACTTTTCCAAACTGACCTTTGTCGATGCTTTCTTGTAACACAATGGTCCTGGCAATTCTTCTCTGAACAAGCAGTAGTAAACCCTTCGTCCCAGGTAGCAGCATCACCACAGTCACCAACACGATGAGAAGGAACTGGCAACGTGGAGCAGTAGCCACTGCCTCCATGGTCCCACTGCTGTTTGTGGCTCAGTCCGGGCCAAAGCTTCTCCCAAGCCTCCTAGGCTGGCCTCAAACTGCCTCTGCCTCCTTCAGCAAATCCTACTGGCATGTGCCACCACAACTGGCCGAGTGTAGCTCGGGCCTGAACTGGGGCCTAGAAGGCCACAGGCGAGCACTTTTTTGTGAATTCGTACCACAAACGTTGGGCGCCAGATATTGGTGAAATTATTAAGGCCACTCCACGTAGTTAAAAGGAGATTTATTTAATGGTGTAACTTACAAATTAAGGGATAGGTAGGTTGCGGGGTCTGGGGAAGGTGTATCGCAGTCCAGCTGTGTTCTCTGGAGCTCTGCTTGGCCCACCTTCACCGGCCAAGGTCCCGGAACCGAGTGAGTGCTCTGCCCATCCAGATCTCAGGTCTCCAGGCGCCTCCCTTGGTCCCGCCTTGTAGGCGTGACAGTTGCCAAAGTCTTAATGGGGGTTGGAACTTCCAGATCAAAGCTGGAATGGCTACCCACTACAGTATGGTTTCAGACATCTTCTCAAAGCACCTTGCCAGTATTTACTGGCTAAGCCACAACAGGACTATAGGAGTTAGCTAAGTCTTTGCTCCACTTTTCATTTGAAGATGTTTGTCATGAAAGATGAAAACAAATATCTGTGTCTCAGAAAGCCAGTTTGGTCTGAAGAAGCAAGACATGGTGGATGGAACTGTAGATCTTTGGCAGGCTGCACCAGCCCTGGTCAGTCCTCTCCAGGTGCTGAATCACTTAGGCTTTTGAGAATCAGATTCTTGATGTGTTGCATGGCCTATGTGTATGTTAGACAACCATGTGAGAATTAAAGAGAGAGAGATAATATTTGTTTGTAAAAATGCATGGAACCTAATTTGTACCCAATAAATGGCAAATACTGTCACATCATATAGTGACGCATGGGGTTTGCCATGACTAGCATGGCTTTAGGGATTGACCTGCGTGGGGCAGTGAGGGACTGAAGAAAGGACAGAGACAGTCACATGCACAGGAAATCTGGTGGACTGTGCACACTCTGATGGAGTAGCAGCAACTGTGCAATAACCCAGAACCTCAGTGCATTTATTATGTGCAGCACAGGGGGAGGGGTTAGGAGGTCTCTGTAGGTGAGAAGTCTCAGGCTATAACATCGGGAGAAAGCTGCAGTTGCCAGTTTTTGCACACACAGGCCAATAATCCACAGACACTCGTGCTTTCACAGAGGAAGGCTTTGCTATCCTTCTGAACCACACCCCGGGGTTAGTTTTCTCCAAATTCCCATGAGTCTGACCATTGGTCATTGACATGGTTGTGCCCATGTCACACAATCCACATTCACTCAGAGCTTCATTCACCGCTCCCACATTCACTTAGGGTTCATTGGTTGCCACAGGGCTGTGTTTGTTTGTTTTATATACTCCTTAGGCAAATACATTTCAAATTCTACTCCTAAGGAGTTCCCTGGACACTCCCTTTGTTTCCTTCCTTGCCACTGACAGTCTGATGACTCCTCGGGTTCCCCCTTCTCTGCCTTCTCCTCCCCTGACAAAGCACTCTCCCTGAGTCAGGTAATGGATTAGCACAGTGCTCACTGATTCTCTGGATCTCCATTTCAATCGCGGTTAGGCTCCAGGATTTCAGAATGTATCCATTTGCTAAATGATGTGGACCTGACCGAATTATTGACTTCCCTTCCTCAGTCTTTACCCAAACAGGAATAACAGCGACACAGGGAAAGCCTTCAAAGTAATCTCTTCATTTTTACCTTAAAAAGATTTATTTTTTATTTTTATGCATATATATGTGTGTTTCTGCCATGTGAGTGCAGTGCTGTGGAGACCAGGAGAGAGAACTGGATACTAAGGCGTAAACCTAGAGCCTCATGGGAGCTGGCTGGCCAAGTGCTTTGCCGCTGATTATATTCTCAGCCTCAAATTATTTTCTTATTGAGGATATTAATTAGCACTTACTCACTGTATGTGACAACTGTGGTTTTTCCCCATATTTTATACTAAAATAAGTAAGTGAAATACATACTGACTTTGAGGAAAAGCAAAGTGATGGGGTTTTTTTGTTTGTTTGTTTACTTCCAAATGAAATAGAAAAGCAAGAGTCCAAGCTGTAGTTCCTTAAATTTTACTACATTTTTTATTTATTTATGCATCGTGTTTGTCTGTGTACATGTATGTGGGTATCGGAGCTGGGTCTCTCTTTTCTACGTGTAGGTCCTGGGGACTGAGCTCAGGTCACCAGGCTTGGCAGATGTACCCCTTACACTTTGAGCCTTCTCGCCAGCTTTGAAGGTCTGCTTCTAATATAATTACTTTTTCTTTCTTTTCCTTTCTTTTTTAATGTTTTAAATATTGTGCATGTGTGCACGTTTATGTGTGCGTCCGTGTGTGTATATATGTGCTATAGTTCACATGTAGAGGTCAGAAGACAATTTTTCAGGCAAGGGATGGCGTTTTCTTTCACTTGACTTGGTAAGGTCTCTGGTTTCTTCTGCTATGCTACCTTGGAGGTTTCCATCAATTTTCCTGTCTCTACCTTCTCTCTTGCTACAGATATACTGGGAATACAGATGTATGTCATTGTATCTAGTTTTATGTGGGCTCCAGGGATGGAGCGAGGTCATCAGGATTGCACAGCAAATACTTTAACCCAGGAAGACGTCTCCTAGGCCAAGAATAATCTTGTCTTACAAAATGATGAAAGGTCAAATGAGCTAATTTCTAATGTATAACAAAGAAATTAAAGTTTATATAAGAAACAGCTTATTTGTTTTCTACTCTTAAAATGTGGATAAAATCATTACATGTGTTAACATATTTGACGAAGAATGTGAAATTTAATAAATATTGGTTATTAATAATATAAAAATATTTTTACATGATTTATTATCATATATTAGTTGTCCATCATAATGGGGTTCATAATATTTTCATACATACATATGTAATATATTTTGATCATATTCATCCCCACTGCCCCCTTTGTGTCCCTCCCATATTTGTAGATCTCCTTCTTTCCAACTAGTCCCTCTTCTAGAAAACATGTTTTCCAACATGCAAATCTGTGTTGGTGCTACTACAACAGAAATCCTAGGACTTGGTAATTTACAAAGAATGGAAGTTTATTCCTCCCAGTCCTGGATGTTGAAAGTTCAAATGTGCATGGATTATTTGTGTTAGTGATTAACTCTGAGTCACCAATAATGCATCAGTGTCACATTAAAGAAAGAAAGAGAAGCATGTCTCCTTGGAGTCCTGATTGAATTCTCTACTTCATGCTCCCCATGCCTTCTGTCCTCTGTCTGTTGTATGAATCTGAATATGTGCCTATCTGAAGGCTGTCATGTGAGTCTGCTTGTCTCTGTGACTATCTTTGTCCCTGTGGGTGTCTGTGTGCGTCTCTTTTGTATGAGCTGTATGTGTCTGTCCCTAATAAAGGGCTTTTCTCTGTATTTATTGAACAGCATGGATAGCATCACCTGGGGGAAGGAATGAGATAATTTACAAAAATCTTTAACAGAGTTTTATGAGGTATTAAGTCACTGACTCCAACTGATCTCAACTGATCCTGAGAACATACCTCATTGTTCATCAACCAATATCCATACTTCAACATTTAGGGTAGATTTTAGGAAGTTGGTTCAATTTCTGTGTTTGTTACTTTTAGCAAATGATTAATATGTATTATTTGGCTCAGGAGCATGGGAAAGTACATAATTTAAGATCACAGCAATGCCTTAGCTTAGGTTTAAAAATGGATTGCATGGGAAATCCAAAGCAAGTAAGTTTGGTTATTACACTGGTCTCTTAAATTAGGTAGATTAAACAGAGAGTTTGAGTACAGAGTAGGCCAGCAGTCTTAAGTCTTAAGTGATTTAACAATTAAGTCACTTAATACTTAAAAGTAAGTGTATTATTAACTCTGATTGTGAGGTCCAGCAAATCTCTCATGTAGGGATATTTTCATAATATTGCATCACCACAAAGATGAAGGTGTAGGCTCTGGTGAAGACTTTCTTGATACATCATAAAGTGGCAGAAGGCAGAGAACAAAAAATGTGGGTGTACTTCAAGTCCTCTGTGTGTGTTTGTGTGTGTGTGTAGGTCTGAGGGTATGTATGTGTGTATGTGAATGCATGTGTGTGCATGTGTGTGTGTGTGTGTGTGTGTGTGTGTGTGTGTGTGCATGCAGGTAGAGATCAGAGGCCAACACTGGATGTTTTTCTTTCTCAGTTCTCTATATCTTATTTTTTGAAACAGGGTCTCTCACTGAACTTAGAGTTTATAGATTCAACTATGTTAATGGCCCAGTTATCTCCATTGATCCATCTGCATCCAGTTCCCAAGCTCTGGGACCACAAGTGCACACTGCCATGCATAGTGTTCTACATGGAGACCAGGGACCTGAACTCAGGTCCTTATGTGTACACAGCAAGATCTCTACCAACCAACGCATCTCCCCGACCCCTTAAGTCTTTTTTATAATCAAAATCAATCCATTAGACCCTCAGCACCTAAAAAAATCCCCCAGTGGGTCCTACTCACCTCCCAGCACTGTTGAATTAGATTAATTTTCAGTCTGTGAACTTTGAGGACCTAAATCACATCACTACCCAGATTAAAACAGTAAAATGCTTTCCTATGGACAATTGCTGTTGAAGAATTTGTTTTATACCTTTTATAGTTTTTATTATAAATATGTAAATGGTTTTGTAAGTTGAAACTATGGTTATTTTGTTCACATCTGAAGAAGATATAGCTAATTTCTCCATTGCTTTTTAAGAATTAGCATCAGGCTTTTGAGCATATGACTAGAAATTGTGAGAAATATATTTGAAATAAACACGTGATGATACTATGGGTATGGACATTACCATGTGAAAAGCAGAGGAATAGAAAAAGGAAGGAACTGGACACACCCTTGACTCTTTCTTTGCTTCACCATCCAGGATGTCTTCTTACACTGGAAAGTGGCCCAGTATGCTGATAGAGGAAATTCATAATATTGACCCATATCTAGGACTGGGAACACAAAAAAGAAAAAATAAACTCAATCTAGTGAAATCTCAATTATATTTACTTTCAATGTGTGATTTTTTTTTAACTCATGGAACACTATTAGAATTAGAAAAGAAATCCAGAGGGTTGAGGAAGAAGGTATTTTGTAGTCGGTGTGTGTGTGTGTGTGTGTGTGTGTGTGTGTGTGTGTGTGTGTGTTTAATGGGTCAGTAGGTAATGACTGAAGTATGGAAAGTGATAGGACTCATGGATCCTAGACAATATAGTAATAGGGCTGCTGACCTAGACTGATGGACATTTAACAGACAGGTAAGTAAGCATCATGGTGCTGAGATCCTTCTATGAAAATGGAAATGCCACCATTTCAAGGAATAAAGAAGCCTGAGGAATTTGTTGTTGGCATAGGGGAAGTATTAGGTAACTATAGTCTGACCTGGTAGTTTAAAATAATTGACTTTTTCCTTTTTTTTTTTAAAAGATAGTGTCTTACTCAATAGCTGAAGCTTGCCTGGAATTCTCAGCAAGTGCTGTGTTTACACACATGAGCCGCCATATCTAGGTGGAGCTGACTTTCAACAGCAGAAAGCCAGACTGGCGTAAGGGTCACATTCTTCTCCCCACTGTCTCTTAGCTGTTGTCTTTTGTGTAGGGCCATCTCTTGAATGACTACTCAGCAAATAAATGCACCAGGGGAAGGAACTGCAAAGAGAAGGAGTGGGGGAAAAGGTTCGAGTTTCTGGAACCTTAAGAAAAGCTTTGGGAGCATGGTCCTACCAGCCATGGAGTGTCTGGAGAATGAGATAAGTATCGTTATCAAGTTTGTTTCAGTGAAGTCCCCATTGTCCCCTCAGACATAGTGAGTGGCATAAATTGGTAGACTAAGCAAGTAGTCATTACTGCTCAAGTCTATAGTATGTATAAAAAGGCAACTTTCCGGGGAGTTCTGCAATATATGGCAAGTTAAACTTTAAAGACCTCAAGGACTTGTCTCACTTCTGGTTTCTGAGTCATTGGATTACAGCTGCCTGTGGGCACTCCCTGAATTCTCTTTCCCACGTTAGATATCAGAACGTTTTGCGGTGAAGTAGCCATGTTACCGTGGTTAAATTTTTCTGATCTTCATGGTATTCTTAGATTGAAGGAATTCTCTGCCTGGTCTCACTCTGCATGACTCCATGAAGCGTGTGCTCTACCACCCTCCTTGATAGACACAGATAAAAGCCTCTTTGATATTCTAGGGTGTTTGTGAAAGAGTAAATCTCTGTAGCTTGGGCTGAGCAGTAACCTCTAAAGATAGAAAGTAGGATTTTCTGTTTTAGGTGCACCTTGGTCTCTAGTTCTGGTGACAACCTCATTAATGGCTTCCCTGCTATTTTACAACTTTGAATGTCTTCCAAGTATATCACCAGGCTCTCATCCTCATGCTTTAATTGTGTTATTGTGCACTTTGTAACAACAGAAAAGGGAGATATGTGCAGGGCATGAATAGGAAGTGGTTTCCTTAGCAACAGTTGCAATGTGAATAATAATCTCAAATGACATGGGTTTCCCCCTCCATTCATTACCCCAAAATGTGGTCCCTAGCCTATTCTTAATATTCTCCTTTCCTTAGAATTTAGAATGGTGTGCTCCTTGAGAATCTACTATAAATTTGAGGTAAATTGGAATTTTATGCATGCATATAACACATGGTGTCCTCACTGCTGTTAGGGTGCTCTATTGGAGCACATTACCTGGCTTGTTTTTCCCTTGGAAATATTTACAAAACCAGGTGACCTGTGCAGGCTGCCGTCTTTCCCATACTTGGATTTTCTTACCCACCCTGGCTGGTTCTTCTTGATGTCATTTTGGAAGGCAAACACTCAAAATCACGAAAAATACAATTTGTAAATGTTGAAGGAAATCAGATATTTACTGGAAATCATAAGGACTGAGATTAGAAGCTGTAGTCATCCAGTAATGGCTAAACACTAGGGCTGCCTCCCTCTCTGTCCTTTTCAGGCAAGGCACCCACAATATGGAATAACCACCTGAGTCTTCTTGAAGCTTCTTCCATATTATTTATTTTTTAAATGATTAAGAATTTTTAAGTGTCCTGGAGCTGGAGTTACAAGTGGCTGTGAGCTTCCTGACCTGGGAAACAAACTCAGGTCCCCTGGAAGAGCAGGGAATACTTTTAACCAACGATACAACATTCCAGTATGGTTGGCATTCCCTAAACTTGCATGAGAACTTTCATTCTGGGAATGAATATTCCTGTCTATCTTCCTCAGGGATGGGATCATAGTAGACTGAGAAACAGTATTTCTGGTCTTTCGGTTGCCCACTAAGTAATACTGACTCTCCTTCCTTCCTTCCTTCCTTCCTTCCTTCCTTCCTTCCTTCCTTCCTTCCTTCCTTCCTTCCTTCCTTTCGTTCCTTCCTTTCCTTTCCTTTCCTTTCCTTTCCTTTCCTTTCCTTTCCTTTCCTTTCCTTTCCTTTCCTTTCCTTTCCTTTCCTTCTTCTTTCTCTTCCTCTTTCTCTTCCTCTTCTTCCTCCTCCTCCTCCTCCTCCTCCTCCTCCTCCTCCTCCTCCTTCTTTTCTGAGACAGAGTTTCTCTGTGTAGCTCTGGCTGTCCTGGAATTCACTCTGTAGACCAGGCTGGCCTCATACTCACAGAGATCCATTTGCCTCTGCCTCCCAAGTGCTGGGATTAAAGGTGTGTGCCACTATGCTTGGCTGTAAACTGATTTTGTTAATTACACTCATCTGAATTATGCACAAATAAGTCATGAAATAATTCTTTTCTCCTTGGGCTCATTGCTCATGTTTTAAAAAACGTAACTATATAATTATAATGTAGTTTCTCTGATATATTAATAGTTTTTCTTTCTAGATATCATTACTACCCTAGTTTGCTTTCTGTTGCTGATAATATACTGACTAAAACCAACTTGGGGGTGGGTGGGAAGGGTTCATTGCATCTTACAGATTACAGTCCATTGTTGATGGTCAGGGCAGGAGTTCCAAGCAGGATCTTGAAGTAGAAACCACTGAAAAACACTATTCACTGGCTTGCTCCTTGGCTTATATTCAGCTTTCTTTTTTACACAGCTTAGGACCAACCTGCCTGGAATTGTAATGCCAACAGTGGAATAGGCTCTTTTGCATCAATTAGTAATTAATAAAATGCTCCACAGATGTATCCACAGGCCATTCTGGTGAGACAATTCTTAACTGGGGTTCCCTTTCCCCAGGTGTGTCAAGGTGACAACCAAGACCAGCCATCACAAGTTGTCAACATGACACACAAACACATCACTGTTAAACAATAATCTTCCTTATTCGTCTCCAAGATCTTCTGTTGCTATCACAATATAATACACTTAGAAGTCCAAGGTCTTTAAAAATGCCAAGACTTTAAAAGTCTGAAATCTTTTTTAAAAATTCAACGTGTCTTAATTGTGGGCTCCTTTCAAATAAAAGTAAATGAAGTATTTCTTATTCCAAAAGGGAGAAACTGGGACATAAAAGCAATCACAGTTAAACAAACAAGGTCCCCAGTGTTGGTCAGTATCTGACATCTTGGAATCGCTCATGCAATCTTCTGGGCTCCAAAGGGCTTGCGCAGTTCCTCTTCTCCAGCTCTGCCATCCACAAAACACACAGTTGTCTGGGAGGCTCAGGGTGGCTCGACATCACACTTGATGCTGTCTTTGTGTCATCCCAAGATTCGGGCATCTCCAGTATCCTGATCGAGCCACTGCCATGGAGGTTGATCCTTCACCAATAGCCTCTGCTGGCCTCTCTTCAGGGACTCTGCCTCTGCCAATCAATGTCAAGCCTCAGCAACACCTTAAGGCCCCTTCATGCCTTTAAAATCAGTACCCAGTCAGTGACTCTCACAGAAGGCCAAGTTTGGCTTCCACTTTGAAACACAGCCTTGGTCTCCCTGGATCACAGCTTCTGTGTGTTGACTCAGAGGAAATACCTTCTAGAAGATGTCACCTCAACAATGCTGATCTCCGATTAATCACAGCCGTTTCTTCAATCTCAGCTAGCCAGCATCCATTGTCCCAGTGAAGCCAAGGCTTTCCTTCAGTGTTGCTGAGCTTTTGTTAGTCACAACTGCTCCTTCAGCCCCAGCTAACCAGGAGCACCAGATTCTTAAATGTATCACATAAATAGGCCTGAAAGAGTCGTCACTTCCCTCTTCACATGCCAGGCCTCCATTGTCAACATTTCTCAGAATTCATATCTTCCAAGATCCCACAGAACAACCCATGCTGCTATGAGTACTCAATGGCTTTTCTAGCTCAAAGTTCCAAATGTTTTTACAATCCTCCCCTAAAACAATATGGTCAATTTCATCACAGCAATGCCCCATTTCTGCTACCACCATTTGTATTAGTCGGGATTTTCTAGAGGAACAGAACCAATAGAATCTATCTATATCTATCTATCTATCTATCTATCTATCTATCTATCTATCTATCCACACATTTATACACATATATAAATCCATATATCTGCACATACTTATATGGATTTATTAAATCAACTTACATTGAAACAGTAACAAAAGCTGTTTCACATCTGAGAGGTTGATGATCTGGCAGCGACTGAGTCCTTGAGCCTGGGTACCTCGAAGTTCTAGTCCCATGGTAGCTTTGCCACAGTGGAGAGGATGATAACCCCATAGTTTCTCAGTCTACGAGGCTGGGGGCCTCAGCAATTCTAATAGGATGCCCCCAAACCTGGAGGGTTCTTGTAAAACTCCTAGTCTTTAGTCAGTGATGGAAACCTGGAAACTTGAGTTCAGCAGCAGCAAAACAGGAAAATTAACTTGATAGGCTGGAGGGAGGGCCAAGGAAGAGAACTGCAAATAATCCGCTTTCTGCCATGGCTTTTTTAATTTAAGTTCCTACCAGAGGGCGTTGCCCACATTTTGGGTGGGCCTTTTCTCATCAGTTAAGGCAATCAGGACAATTCCTCAGCTGAAATGCCCTGCTCTTGTGATACTAATTTGTGGCAGATTGGCATTAGAACCAACCATGAAAATTACTAATAAATTTCACATGACCTCCTTCCTTCTAGCCTCCTTCCTTCCTGCTGCATCTTTGTGTTCTTTGGTTCAGGGATCTGAGGTGTGTGCTCCCTCATTAGAGTAGTTTGCATTTTAAATCTCAAGCAAAAGAACTGGTGATCACAAGCAGCAAGAAAAATAAGTTGACAGCAGGTGGTATGCCTCTAGTTTCTGTTGTGGCAAAGAAATGAGTCAGCAACTCAGCATAAAGCATGGAAAGAAAGCCTTCCAACCCTGGGGCTCTGGCACAACCAGAGCTCAGGGCCCTGGGGAAAATGAGAAGGGGGTCCTGAGAATGTCTAGAGTCTTGGCCAATCTTTCAACCGTAAGGTCATCTCTACTTAACCGTGATCTGGTGGCATCTCTGAACACCGGTACAATTGCAGGGTTAATGTAAACAAGCATCTACCCTGAAGCCCAACAGTCTTCAGGATCTTGTCACTACTGAGGCATTATTTTACCTGTACTGCTTTGGGAATTGAAGAAATCCTAGCACAAGACTGTGAAAGAGAGAAACTAACGGGCTGTTTGTATCTTCAGTATTTGTTAAGATTTTACAATTTCTTTTGTGTGGCTATGTCTAAAGGTGACCTTTAGTTTTTATTTTTGTTTTATTTTTAAGTGAACATACAAGGTTTACTTATGGCATTGTCATGTATAGTCTTGGTTACTCCCCTCCCCATCTCCATCTCCCTGCTCCCTTCTCCACTTGTACCATCACACTCAGTTCTCCTTTCCACGTTTATCTCAGGCACTCTGTTTTTCTTCCTGCCTTTAAAGCCTTATTGATTCCTGTTCATGAGTCCTTTTCTAGTGTTGTGGTACTACCCACACTTCCACATATATCAACATTAGGATCTAGGATCCATAGATGAGAGAGAATATGCAGTCTTTGTCTTTCTGAGCCTGTGCTACCTCGCTTAATAGTTTCTAGTTTCACCCATTAACTGGAAAATTTCATATTTTTCACAATGTACCACATTTTCATTATGTATTCATCTGGGGATAGACATTTAGGCTGATTCCATTTCCTAGTTATTATGACTAAATTATCAATAAACATTGATGTGCAAGTATTTCTGTGGCAGGATATAAAGCCATTTGGGTATATGCTCTGGAGTGGTATATCTGTGTCATACAGTAGTGATATTTTTAGCTTTTAAAGAAACAGCCACACTAATTTCCATATTGGCTACACCAATTTAGACTTCCACCATCAGAGAACAGGGGTCCCTTTTCTACATCCTACCAGAATATACTAGTATTTGTGTTCTTGATGGTAGTCATTCTGTCTGGGTGAGATGGAATCTGAAAGTGGTTTTCATTTCCCTGATGGCTAAAGATGCTGAGCACATTTAAAACTATTTATTGTCTGTTTGCATTTATTCTTTTGAGAACTTTCTGTTTAGTTCATTGGACCACCCGTTGACTGGTAGTTGTGTGTGTGTGTGTTTAATTTTTGTGATTCTTTGTATATCCTAGATATTAACGCCTTGTCTGAAGTATAGCTGGCAAAGCTTCTCTCCCTTTCCAGAGGATGTCTGCTCACTCTGACAATAGCTTCTTTCTGTTGTTGCTTTTGTTTGTTTTGTTTTGTTTTTTTCGAGACAGGGGTCCTCTGTGCAGTTTTGGTGCCTGTCCTGGATCTCGCTCTGTAGACCAGGCTGGCCTCAAACTCACAGAGATCCACCTGGCTCTGCCTCCTGAGTGCTGGGATTAAAGGCGTGTGCCACCGCCACCCGACTGACAATAGTTCCTTTTGGTGTGAAGTTTTTTGTTTTTTGTTTTTAAAGATGTATTTATTTATTATGTATGCAGTGTTCTGTCTGCACGTATCCCTGCATGCCAGAAGAGGGCACCAGATCTCATTACAGATGGTTGTGAGCCACCACGTGGTTGCTGGGAATTGAACTCAGGACCTCTGGAAGAACAGCCAGTGCTCCTAATCGCTGAGCCATCTCTCCAGCCCTGGTGTGAAGTTTTTAATGTCATATGATCCCATTTGTCAATTTTCGGGATGATTTCCTCCGCTATTGGGTTTTACTCAGAATGTTGTTGTCTATACTCATATTCGGAAGTGTTTTTACTGCTTTCCTCTAGCATTTCCAGTGTTTTCGATTTTAAATTAAGGTCTTTGATCCACTCTGGATTGATGGTTTCACAGATGGCTATCCAGTTTTGTCAGCACTATTTGTTGACTAGGTCATCTTTTTCCAGTGTGTGTTTTCAACACCTGTCCTGGTTTCATCAAGTTGCTATGATAAACTACGCCTGACCAAAAGAAACTTGGAGAGGAAATGGTTTATTTGGCTTATAGCTTATAGTGAGGGAAACAAAGGCAGGAATTTAAGTAGGGCCATATGGAAACACTGTCTTTCTCTTTGGTTCACACTCATATAGCTTTTTTATACATTCCAGGAGCACCTGCCTAGAGGTGGTGGTGCTCTCAGTGGGATTGTCCTCTGGTGCTGACTGGAGGCTGTCTCTCCCCCCGCCCCCCAGTTTGCAATACACATCAATCATCTGCTGTGGGAGGGTCTGTATGTCAAATGTGTTGCTGATTGGTCAATAAATAAATCACTGATTGGCCCGTGGCCAGGCAGGAAGTATAGGCGGGACAAGGAGGAGAATAGAGCTGGGAAGTGGAAGGCTGAGTCAGAGAGACACTGCCAGCCGCCATCAGGACAAGGAAGATGTAAAGTACCGGTAAGCCACAAGCCACGTGGCAAGGTATAGATTAATAGAAATGGATTAATTTAAGCTGTAAGAACAGTTAGCAAGAAGCCTGCCACGGCCATACAGTTTGTAACCAATATAAGTCTCTGTGTTTATTTGGTTGGGTTTGAATGGCTGTGGGACTGGCGGGTGTCAGATTTGTCCTGACTGTGGGCCAGGCAGGAAAACTCTAGCTACAATCATCAGTCAAGACAATCCCTAAAAGACGTGACCACAGGTCAGTCCGATCATGTCAATGCCTCAATGATTCCTTCAAATGACTCTAGGGTGTGCCAAATTGACAGCTGAAGATAACTGGGACATTCCACTCCTTGTCAGCTTGACACACAAATGCAATACTTTAAGCCATCTTGTCCCTAAGATAGCATATTAGTATTGTAATGCGAAACACATCAGAACTTTAAAAGTTCTACAGTAATAAGGAATACCAGTGCTTTAAAAAGTTTTCTTTAAAATCCAAAGTCTCTCACCGGAGCTCTTGTAAAACACAAAAATGAGTAACATACTTAAATCTTATTTCAAGGTCTAGAGAGATGGCTCAGTGGTTAAGAACCCATAAAGCTCTTGCAAAAGACCCAAGTTTGCTTCCCAGCACCCACACTGGGCAACTTACAATTACCTGTAACTACAGCTCCAGGGATCTGACACCCCCTTTTGACCTCTGTGGGCCTTGAAGACACAGGCATACATGCATACATATAAATAAAAATAAATCTAAAAAACCCCAACTTATTTCAAAAGGAAAAAAAAACTGGGACACATAAAAAACAAAGCAAAATAAACAAACACCCCCCCCCCCCCAAAGCCAAAACCAAAACAAGTGTGTCTTAGTTAGCATTTTATTGCTGTGAAGAGAAACCATGATCATGGCAACTCTTTTTTTTTTTCATTTCTTTTCTTTTAAAATGAACTTATTTATTGATTTTACATCCCAACTCAGTTTCCCTTCCATTCCTTCCTCCCAATCCCCCCACCTCCTCCTCTGTCCCAACCCTCCAATCTACTCCTCCATTTCTGTTTAGGAAAGGGCAGGTTTCCCTTGAGTATCAACAAAACATGGTATATCAAGTTATAGTAAGACTAAGCACCTCCCCATGTGTTAAGTAAGGCTGGGCAAGGTGACCCAGTATGAGGAGTAGGGTCCCAAAGCCAGTAAAAGAGTTAGAGACAGTTCCTGATCCCACTGTTAGGAGTCCCACAAGAGGACCTAGCTACACAACATACATATATGCAGAGTGCCTAGGTCAGTCCCATGCAGGCTCTCTGGTTGTTGGTTCAGTTTATGAGCCCCTATGAGTCCGGGTTAGTTGATTCTGTGAGTTTTCTTGTGGTGTCCTTGACCCCTCTGGCTCCTACAATCCTTTCTCCCTCCTCTTCTCCATCATTCCCTGAACTTGGCCCAATGTTTGGCTGTGGTTGTCTGCATCTGTTTTCATCAGTTGCTAGGTGAAGCCTCTCTGATGACAATTGGGCTAGGCACCAATCTGGTCACAGGAGATAGCCGGTTTAGGCTACATATCCCCTTAGCTGGATCATCCTTGCAAATTCCTGGTAGATTCCCTTGCACCAGATTTTTATTTGATGCCAAAAGGCCCCCCCTCTTCCCATAGTCTCTTTCAGTGCTCCCCTCCTATGCCCCCTACAACCTGATCACTCATGTTCCTTTTCCCACTTGCCCTCAGAGTCCACTCACACATCCCCCCTTAATCCTCCTTGTTACTAGTCTCTCTGGGTCTTAGATTGTAGCATAGTTATCCTTTACTTTATAGCTAATATTCACTTATGAGTGACTATAAGCCATGTTTGTCTTTCTGGGTTTGAGTTACCTCACTCAGGATGATTTTTTTTTAATTCCATCCATTTGCTTCAAATTTCCTGGTGTCCTTGTTTTTAACTGCTGAGTAATACTCCATTGGGTAAATGTACTACATTTTCTTTATCCATTCCTTGGTTGAGGGACATCTATATTGTTTCCATGTTCTGGCTATTACAACTCAAGCTGCTATGAACATAGCTGAGCAAGTATCCTTGTGGTATGATTGAGCATCCTTTGGGTATATGCCCAAGAATGGTATAGCTAGGTCTTGTGTTAGATTGATTTCCTGTTTTCTGAGAAACTATAACACTGACTTCCAAAATGGATGTACAAGTTTGCACTCCCACCAGCAATGAAGGAGTGTTCCCCTTGCTCCACATCCTGTCTAGTCTGAATTGTCACTTGTGTTTTTGGTTTTAGCCATTCTAACAGTTGTAAGATGGAATCTGAGAGTCATTTTGATTTGCATTTCCCCGAGGGAAAAGGATGTTGAACATTGCCTTAAGTTTTTCTTGGCCATTTGAGATTCTTCTGTTGAGTATTCTCTGTTTAGATCTATACCCTACTTTTTAATTGGATTATTTGGCTTTTTGATATCTAGTTTCTTGAGTTCTTTATAAATTTTGGAAATCAGTCCTCTGTCAGATGTGGGGTTGATGAAGATCTTTTCCCATTCTGTAGGCTATCATTTTGTCCTATTGACAGTATCCTTTGCCTTACAGAAGTTTTTCAATTTAATGAAGTCCCATTTATTAATTGTTGATCTTAGTGCTTATGCTATTGGTGTCCTGTTCAGGTGATTGTCCCCTGTGCCAATGTATTTGAGATTATTTTCTACTTTCTCTTCTACCAGGTTCAGTGTATCTAGATTTATGTTGAGTTCTTTGATCCACTTAGACTTGAGTTTTGTGCAGGGTGATCAATATGGATCTGTTTGCATTCTCCTACATGCCAACATCCAGTTAGACCAGCACCATTTGTTGAAGATGCTTTCTTCTTTCCATTGTACAATTTTGGCTTCTTTGTTGAAAATCAGGTGTCCATAGGTGTGTGGATTGACATCCGAGTGTTCAGTTTGATTCCATTCATCCACCTGTATCTTTTTTATGCCAATACATTACTATATGCCATTTTATTACTATAGCTCTGTAGTAGAGCTTTAAATAAGGGATATTGATACCTCCAGAAGTTCTTTTAGTGTACAGGGTTGTTTTAGCTATTCTGGGTCATTTGTTTTTCAATATGAAGTAGAGTATAGTTCTTTCAAGGTCTATAAAGAATTGTGTTGGGATTTTAATGGGGATTGTGTTGAATCTGTAGATTGCTTTTGGTAAGATGGCCATTTTTGTTATGTTAATCTTACTAATCCATGAGCATAGGAAATCTTTCTATCTTCTGATTTCTTCTCCAATTTCTTTCTTCAAAGACTTGAAGTTGGTTAGAGTTACACCAAGATATTTTATTTTATTTGAGGCTTTTGTAAAGGGTGTTGATTCTTTGATTTCTTATCAAGCCTGTTTATTCTTTGATATGGGAGGGCTACTTTTTTTTTTTTTTAGTTAATCTTGTATCCAGCTACTTGACTAAAAGTGTTTAACAGCTGTAGGAGTTCCCTGGTAGAATTTTTTGGGTCATTTATATATATTATCATATCATCTGCAAATAGCAATACTTTGACTTCTTCCTTTCCAATTGGTATGCCCTTGATTTCCTTTAGTTGCCTTCAATTCTAGCTAGAACTTCAAGTACTATATTGAATAGATATGGAGTGCTATGGAATAATCATTTTGTATACTGTGAATATATATTGCTCTCATTGGTTTAATAAAGAGCCATCTGGCCAATAGCTAGGCAGGAAGACTTTAGGTGGGAAAGTGAGACTGAGAGAATGCTGGGAAGAAGGATGGAGTTGCCTGTGAGACACAGCGCAAACAGGATGTGAAGAAAATGAGGTAACAAGCCATGAGCCATGTGGCAACACATAAATTAATAAACATGGATTGATTTAACATATAAGAGCTAGTTAGTAATAAGCCTAAGCTATTGACTGATAATTTATAATTAATAATAAATCTCTGTGTGGTTATTTGGGAACTGGCTGTCAAGATAGAGCTGACCAGTTGTCTCAACAAAAAACTCTGCCTGCAACAGAGAGAGTGGACAGCCTTGTTTTGTTCCTTATTTTGGTTTAATTGCTTTGAGTTTTTCTCCATTTAATTTGATGTTGGCAATCGACTTGCTGTATGTTGCTTTTATTATGTTTAGGTATGTCCCATGTGTTACTAATCTCTCCAAGACTTTTATCATGAAGGGGTGTTGGAGTTTGTCAAGGGTTTTTTCAGCATCTAATGTGATGAATATGTGCTTTTTTTTCTTTCAGTTTGTCTATATGGTAGATTACATTGACAGATTTTCATATGTTGAACCATCTCTGCATCTCTGGGATGAAGCCTACTTGGTTATGGTGGATGATTTTTTTTTTTTTTGATATGTTCTTGGATTCAGTATGCCAGTATTTTATTATGTATTTTTGCATCAATGGTCATGTGATATCAGTATGACTGTGGCAGCATAGAAAGAATTTGGCAATGTTCCTTCTGTTTCTATTTTGTGGAATAATTTGAGGAGTATTGGTATTAGCTCTTCTTTTTTTTTGCTTTTTTGAGACAGGGTTTCTCTGTGTAGCTTTGTGCCTTTTCTGGAACTCACTCTGTAGCCCAGGCTGGCCTTGAACTCACAGAGATCTGCCTGGCTCTGGTCCCAAGTGCTGAGATTAAAGGCGTGTGCCACCACCGCCTGGTGGTTGGGAGACTTTTAATGACTGCTTCTATTTCCTTAGGGGTTTTAGGACTATTTAAATTGTTTATCTTCTCTTGTTTTAACTTTGGTAAGTGACATCTATCAAGAAATTTGTCCATTTCTTTTAGATTTTCCAATTTTGTGGAGTGTGGGTTTTTGAAGTATGACCTAATGATTCTCTGTATTTCCTCAGAATCTGTTGTTATGTCCCTCTTTTCATTTCTGATTTTGTTGATTTTGATATTGTCTCTCTGCCTTTTAGTTAGCTTGGACAAGGGTTTATGTGTTTTGTTGATTTTCTCCAAGAACAAACTCTTTGTTTTATTGATTCTTTGTATTGTTTTCTGTGGTGATATATTGTATGCCCCAATAAAGCTTGACTGAGGATCAGAGGACAGAGCCAGCCACTAGATTAGACATAGAGGTCAGGCAGTGGTAGCACACACCCTTAATCCTATCACTCAGGAGGCAGAAATCCATCTGGAGCTCTGTGATTTCAAGGCCACACTGGAAACAGAGCCAGGCAATGGTGGCACACACCTTTAATCCACGTACTGGGAAGCACACATGCCTTTAATCCCAGGAAGTGACATGGCTGGGCAGAGAAAGGCATATAAGGCATGAGGAAACAGGAAATCACTCTCTTTAGGCTGAAGATTTCATAGGGATAAGAACTAGTGACTGGCTGTTCCACTTCTCTGATCTTTCAGCGTTCACCCTGATATTTGGCTCTAGGTTTTTTATTATAAGACCTTCTTAGATTCAAACAACAGTTCTCTTTGTTTCTTTTATTGATTTCAGCCCTCAGTTTGATGATTTCCTGCCATCTACTCCTCTTAAGTGTGTCTTCTTTTTGTTTTAGAGCTTTCAGGTATGCTGTTGAGTCACTAGTATGGGATCTCTTCAAATTCTTCATGAAGGCACTTAATGCTATGAACTTTCCTCTTAGCACTGCTTTCATGGTGGACCATAAGTTTGGATATGTTGTGCGTTCATTTTCACTGAATTCTAGGAAGTCTTTAATTTCATTCTTTATTTCTGCCTTAATACAGCAGCCATTCAATAGAGAGTTGTTCAGTTTCCATGAATTTGTAAGCTTTCTGTTGTTGCTTAAATCCAGCTTTAATCCATGGTGATCTGATAAGATACAGGGGGTTATTTACATTTTTTTATCTGTTGAGACTTACTTTGTGGCTTAGTTTTTTTCTTTTTTATTTTTTGAGACAGGGTTTCTCTGCGTAGTTTTGGTGCTTGTCCTAAATCTCACTGTGTAGACCAGGCTGGCTTCAAACTCACAGAGATCTGCCTGCCTCTGCCTCCTGAGTGCTGGGATTAAAGGCATGCACCACCACCTCCTGGCTTACTTTGTGGCTTAGTATATGGTCAATTTTGGAGAAGGTTCCATGTGGTGTTGAGAAGAAGTTATATTCTTTTGTGTTTGGGTAAAATGTTCTGTAGATACCTATTAGGTCCATTTGAGTCATAACATGTTAGTTTTGTTATTTCTCTGTTCAGTTTCTGTCTTGATGACCTGTCCATTGGTGAGAGTGGATTGTTGAAGTCTCCCACTATTAAAGTGTGGAGTTCCATGTGTGATTTAAGCTTCAGTAATCTTTCTTTTACAAATGTGGTTGCCCTTATATTGGGGCATAGATGTTCAGAATTGAGACATCATCTTAGTGGATTTTTCGTTTTATGAGTATGAAATGTGTGGGAGCCCAAATACTTAAGAGAATCTGAGCTTGCTTTACCCAGCAGGGCTGCATAATGGATGATTTGGCCACGGATGTGTTTACTGGGTGTTTGGAAGGGTCTACACTTGGCTGTGTAGTGTGCTTTGATCTTGCAAGGGGAAGGTCTTTTGCCTTTCTCCTTGGCATATTATAAAAAACTCTTTTAAATAAGCAAAGGGGCTATTGGGTATTGACCCAGGCCCTCCCAAAGCTTTCCTGTGTCTCTGTCTTTCTTTTTGTCATCAAGTTCTATCTTTCTATCTGATGTTTTCTTATCCCTCTCTCCTCCACATAGGAACTGTTTAATAGGTAGGAATAGGTTGGAGCTGGACTCTCACACATGGTGCCCAACATGGGGCTTAGGTACATAAGATAAAAGAGAGGGGCACCACGGTTAAAGGGGCATACCTGGTAATGAATTAAGTTAAGGTGGTGATATTCTATTCTTCAGAAGTAAAATTGTAAATACAAAGCAGAATAGTTCAAATTAGGCTGCAACAAGTACCTCTCTCTGTCTCTGTTTCTCTCTCTCTCAATCTTTATCTACTAAGTTAGGTCTATGAATGTAATATAAGTAAGTCATAGAGTTTGAGAAATGTAGGTTTAGATATAGGGATAAGTATATAGTGAAGGTATAATAGAAACTTAGAGTAGGATAGATTTTTCTATAGCATGGGACCTGAGACACACAAAGCAGCATCCAGGACTGAACAGCTACTGCAGATTTGGCGGTCTGAGAGAGCAGCTTCAGATATCCCCACCACAAGCACAAGCAGTGGCAGGAGCCATGGGTGACCAAGCATCAGTAGCTGAGACCTGGGACATCATCCTGTTCTGGGCAGCAGGTGCTGAGAAAGCAGTATGAGCAGCAGGGGTCTGCCTACTTTCTGTTGTGAAAAAGCCTTGGTGAGCTGGGTTTTTTCTCTTTCTTCTATTCCTATTATTCTTAGGTTTGGTCTTTTCATGGTGTCTCAGATTTCCCAGATGTTTTGTGTTAGGAATTTTTTAGATATAACATTTTCTTTGACCAATGAATCTATCTCCTTTATTGTGTCTTCAATGCCCGAGATTCTGTCTTCTATCTCTTGCATTCTGTATTGTCTTCTATCTCTTGTATTCTGCTTGCATCTGTAGTTGTTGCTCATTTACCCAGATTTTCTATTTCCAGAATTCCCCCTGTTTGTGTTTTCTTTATTGCTTCTATTTCCATTTTTAGGTCTTAAACTGTTTCCTTCACTTGTTTGTTTCTTCTTGGTTTTCTTTAAGAGATATATTTGTCTTTTCCTCAACTTCTTTAAGGAAATTTTTCATTTTCTCTTTAAGGACTTCTATTATTTTCATGAAGCTATGTTCAAGTTTATTTTCTTGTGCTTCAGCTGTGTTGGATTGTTCAGGCCTTGCTGTCGTAGGATAACTGGGCTCTGGTGGTGCCATGTTGTTCTTTCTGTTATTGATTGTGTTCTTTCACTGGCATTTAGGCACTGGGCTTAGGATGATTATAGGTCTAGGTATTGATTCCTGTGTATGTCTTTGTTGGATGGGTTTTTTGTTCCTTGGTTCTCTTTCCTTTCAGGTCTTCTGGCCTAAGTGGCCAAGGGTTCCGATGCAGTGAACCTTCAGGTCCAGTAGGGTGTCTCTGTTGGGGTTCTGGAGGGTCCTCAAAATCTCTGGGATTTTAGGTGTCAATGTTGTCTCTGAGGGTCCAAGTACCTGTGTGGCCTCTGGGGTTCTGGGTACCTCCTTGGCCTCTGGGATTCCTAGTATGTCATGGCCTTCAGTACAGCAGAAGTTTTCTGCCAGGGCTGGGGTCCATAGATCTGGCATGGCCTCCTGTAAAACAGAAGTCTTCTTTCGAAGTTGTAGGCCAGAATATGGAACCCAGGGGAAGGAGCGCAGTTGGGTTTGTCGGTTGGGCTTAAAGGGCTTTAGTGGGGGGTGATAGTATCTTACCTGGGGTCCCCAGGACCAGCTTTGTCTCCAATAAAGCTTCTAGGTCTGCGGGCCAGAGTATGGAGCCTAAGGTGCAGTCTCAATTTCATTTCTCTCTACTACTGAATAGTATTCCATACTGTGTGTGTACCACATTTTTATTTTCCATTGTTTGGTTAAAGAACATATAGATTGCTTCCATTTCCTAGCTATTGTGAATAGGACAGCCTTAGCAAGTATCTGTGGAGTAGGATTTCAAGTCCTTTGGGCATATGCCAAGGAGTGGTATAGCTAGGTCATATGGTAGATTCATTTTTAGTTTTTTGAGAATTCTTCTGATTTACATGGAGGCTATATCACTTTACAACCCCACCAACAATGAATAGGGGTTCCCTTTACTCCAGCATTTGTTGTCTATCATTCTGTTGATCTTTGCCATTCTGATGAAGGTGTGAGGAACTCTCAAAGTTGTTTTCGATTTGCATTTCCCTAATTACTAGGGACAGTGAACAGGAAATAGTACTTGCCAGCATTGGCCATGTATTTCTAGCTTTAGAGTCCAAAGAATGTGGGAGTAAAGAGGTTATGGAATCTTCCTCCAGGGTTAAAGAAACCTGCCAAGGCCAGGAATGTGTCAGGGGACTTACTGCATGGAGGGCATGAGCAGCCATTGCCTAAAGCTGTGAAAGTAAAGTCTAGAATGGCTGGAGATTCCATGGTGTTGGAGGTGCCACAGCTGTGTGATGTCTGCTGAGGAGAGTTGCATACAGGAAGTGGAACCAGCAAGAGAGAGAGAGAGAGAGAGAGAGAGAGAGAGAGAGAGAGAGAGAGAGAGAGAGAGAAAGAGAGAGGTGTCACAGTTAGCACACTTGAAAGAGTGGGAGATTGAAGAGCCATCTAAGCCCTTTTCCATCAGCTACAGAGTTACAGAATTTGAAGATTGCCCTGCTGGGCTTCAGCCTTGCTTTCGTTCAGTATTTCCTCACTATAACCCCCTTTCCTCCCTTTTGAAATGGCAGTGTATGTTCTGTGCCACAGTATGTTGGAAGTATGTAATTTTCTTTTTTATTTTATAGGGAGTTACAATGGAGAGATTTCCTTGAATTTTAGAAGAGATATTGAACTTTAAACTATTATACAGTGTTGAGACTATGAAAGAGTACGGGGAACATTTGAAGTTGCACTGAATGCATTTTGCATTATGATATGGCTATAAGCCTATGGGGACCATGGAGTGGAGGAGGAGTAGATTGGGGGTGGGGACAGAGGGAGGGTAGGGGGCAGGGACTGGAAGGAGAGAAGGGAGGAGAACTGGGGCTAGGATGTAAAATAAATAAACAATAAAAAAGAAAAATGAAGTCATGAACTTTGCAGATAGATTGATGGAAGTAGAAAAAAAAAATCATATTGAGTGAGGTAACCCAGACCCAGAAAGACAAAAGTCTCATGTTCCCTCTTACTGAAGGCTCCTAGCTCCAAATCTTCAGATGTGAATACATAGCTTGTAGTAACTACAGAAATCAAGAAAGTAAAATGGGTCCATTGCCAGGACAGAGGGATTGAGAGACAATAGATAGGGGGATGCAGAGTATAAGTAATCTGATCAGGGAAAAGGGAAAAAGGCGGGTTCCTTAGGTAGAGAGAGGGAGGTAAATACAGAAGAGGGTAAGAAGAGAGTAAAGGGGAAGAGCAGGATACAAGTGATCTAACAGGGGAAATGGGAAAGGAGGGGTCTTTAGAGAGAGGGAAAGAAGGTAAATACAGAAGAAGAAAGGGAGTAGATAAAATAATAATTAAGATGCCTGAAAAAGCCATAAAGAATTATACTATTTGTAGATGTAACAGTCTTATTACATAAGAAACACAGAGTCAAATGCAGAGTTAAAAGCCCAAGAAGTCAGAGCAGTAGCTAGGAGCTGAGACTTAAAACTGCCTTCTTACCTTCCTGCCGCTGCCATCCTTCCCCTCAGAAAGAGGCCTACTTCCTGTGTGTCTGTCTTTTTATTGACTTTCTGTTCTGCCTTCTTATTGGTTGCAAACCCAACCACATGACCTCCTCGTCACTGCCTGTCTATACAGACCTCTAGGTCTCTATGGTTGGTATTGAGATTAAAGGCATGTGTCTCCATGTTGGTTGTATCCTTGAACACACAGAGATCTGCCTGACATGTGATCGGGATTAAAGGTGTGCGCCACCACCGCCCGGCTTCTGCTATGGTTTGCTATTAGCTCTGATCCCCAGGCAATTTTATTTATTAACATACAAATAAAATCACATTTCAGTACAAATGAAAAATCACCATAACTATTAAATATTTATCTAAAAACACTGCTTAATTCCATTTATAAATACACATATATAGTTTTAATGAGCTTTTCTCAACTGGGCTGGCAAATTCTCCTTCCAAGAGTCAAAGAGTACCTAACAAAACCCCCAGTACTAAATGTGAGAAACTCTTCTGACTTGTTGGCTAGGGCTGTCCAAGAGACTCCTAAAACATACAGCCTATTGCTGTTGTCCTTTGTTGCCCCCTGGTGGTGGAAGGTAAGTCACTATTACTGAAGACACCATGCACTTCAGACACAGGGCCCAGAGACCCATGAGCTGGAACTGACCTGAATGCCACCTTCCTGAGTACTAGCTTTCATGTACCAGAAGGCACCTTGCAGATTTCCAAAGAAGGGAGGCAACCAACAATCCTATCCAGCTAGGTTGCTCATGAACCACATCCAAGACCAGCTTGGCATGATAACCATATGGGTGCAGTAGTGGCATGAATACCTGGTAGTAACCAACAATTCCCTAATTTGATTTAAGACCTTCTCAACAAGAGGGAAAATATTCCTGGTACTGGAAATCTAGCTAATTACTCAGCACTAGTGAAGTCAATGTTATTGGGAGAGAATCTACAACCTAACTACAATCTATAAACATTTGTCCTTATAACCATAGATAAGTGTTGTCTGCATCCATCATCAAGGAAATTCTCTTTCCAACAGATGGAGACCACTATAGAAAACCACAACCAATCAAAATGCAGAGTTGTTACACCCAGTCTCAATGGACATAATCTACAAAACACTCCCACACCTAAGGTTCAGGGAGTGTTGTGGAAGAGAAAGATTGTAAAAGCAGGAGAGGTAGTATTCCCCAAAGAAGATTACACCTATCAGTTGTCCAGTGCTAAGTGGTCAGCCTTGAAAACATATACACAAGTAACATTGCATGGATGGAACAGGTTTGATTTAGGAATATATATGTGTATACATATCCATATGTGTCAATATATACATACACATACACATATGCACATGTAATAACAATTGGAAAAAGAAGCCATGTATTTGAAGGAGAGTGGAGAGGGGTATTTGGGAGGTTTGGGGGAGGAAAGGAAAGGGAGAAATGCTAAAATTATAATATAAAAATAATCCGATTATCCTGAAACTAACCAGTATAGGAATGGGCATAAATGTTTTTAAATAGCTATGTGATGTTTTTACAGTTTCAGAAAATAAGTGGCTTCCATAATCTAGCTCATGGCAAGATTCCTTTTGACTGCATGATGTATTACCTCCTTCCCTTGATCCTAGATAAATAATCTGAAGGAGGACATACTCCACACATATTCTGTCAATGTCTGTTTTTCTGAGATTGGCACATATTTCAAATTTTATTTTGAGCTACACCTAGGGAGAAAAACATCCTTAATACCTTCTTTACTTATTTTTAATGCCTTTTCTTATTTTTTAATATTTCCCTTTCCTAGTTTCAAATATTTTCTTTTCTTAGTTTTTCATCTTTTCCTTTCTGATTTTTAAGAAACCTTCCTCCTTCTTCCAGGCATTCTCCTTCTGATTCCCTTATTCTTTTCCTGTGTCTTCTCAAGTTCTCTCACTCAGCTTTATCCCTTTCTTGTTTTTTTTCTCTTCTATCTCAGTTTTCCTTTATTTCATCATCTAATCTCTGGTGACGACGAGATGGTTTGTTTGTGAACTAGGATATAACTCAGTTTATTACATACAAGAATCCCTTTTGCTGGACATTTCAACTACAAAGAGGTTAGGAGAAGATTCCAAATCAAAAGTCAAGGCTCTTAAAGCTATCAGCAAAAACAACAAAGCCCTGTGTCTGAATTACTTTTTCTTTTCTGTCTTTCATCTTTGCTCTGAGAAGGAATTTTTTAGGCTTGTTGTGGATTTTTACAAGAAGGGGCCTTCTGTCCCTGTCCTGGCACTAAAACAACTCTTCAAGGTCACCTGTAACCTTCACCTGTAACCAAAATCACTTGTAACCTTGATTGTGTCAGATTCGATGGCCACCATTGCATCTGACTCTCACTTGATCTTCTTGGGTTGCTTTGTTGGCCTTCTGCCTTTCTTTTGGATGCTGGCCACTTCTGCTCAATCACCTCAGCTGATACCAATACTTTCTTTATTTAACATGCTTGGGTGCCCAATGTCAGCTCCTGGCCTATTCATTTATCCATGCAAATTCTCTCCCTAGATGAACATTTGTGCCCTGAGCCCTTCTAAATATAAATGACACATCTGGACTTGCCTCTACACTCCAGATTTCTGACAGAAAGAGGCCTAGTCATACAGAAATCTCCACTTGACAAAGATTATCTGACATTTTCATTTGTAATGGACTCACAAGTTGAACCACAACCAATTGGAACAGAACTCTAAATCCATTGCCACTCATCGTCCCAACAGGCTTTTCTCCCAGCATCTGATTCTAAGTGGTTATCACTGGCCATCTACCCAATGCTCAACTAAAGCCTACTCCCAGCTCGGTTCCAGCACCATTAGCTCTACCTTTGAAATAAGGTAGAAGTCTAGCTACTGTTTGCAACTCAGCTGCCTTGCTCTTGTCTATACCCCAACTTCCCTAGGCTGCAGGTCTCCAGTTGTTTCCAGAGGTTGTTCTGTCAGTACACTTGTCCTCGTGGTGGCACTTTCTCTACACACAGTAGCTAGGATAACTTTCATAAGCGCGCATCATTCTTCCCTTTGCTAATGACCTCTTCGAATGTCCTTACCCCAATCTTGGTATTCTCTGTAATTTGCTTCTTCTGTGGTTGGACCTCTTGAAAGCTTAGACCTTTTTTATGCTTGCTGGTTTCTCTCTCATAGGTAACATAAGAACAAATAATTAAGCCAAGTGTGGTAACACACACATTTAATCCCAGAACTTGGGAAGCAGAGGCAGATGGATCTCTGTAAGTGTGAGGCCAGCCTGGTCTACATAGTGAATTCCAGGACAGCCAGGGCTATATAGAGAGACCCTGTCACAAAAACCCAAACAAAACCAACAGTTAATTATGGATCTGAAAATTCTTTAAGCTATTTATTAGGTATAGGTGAGAGCTTCCTGTGAACCTCCTCACTTTTAATAAGTCTCAAAGATTAGAACTTCAGGAATGGCATTCAGTTGCCCATGGTCTAACAGACACTACTAAAGAGAGCTGTGGAAAGTAGTGTGGACTTGGAGAGAAAAAAAGGCAAAACCGTGGGAGAATAAATAGGAGAGCAAAACACAAAGGGAGGTGGGTGGTTTCACAGTGAGGCACAAACTTCCTTATCTTGTAATTCATATTATTGTAAAATATCATAAACTGAGCTGTTAGAGAAAGAGGAGTAATGAAATGATATTAATTAGCTTCATATTAATTATGCTAAATACTCTTTCTGAAAAAGATCTAAAAATGGTTTAGAAAGAGCTAATGATGTTTATATTATTGGGCAATGTGTCTATAATAAACATTAATTATATGGTATTAAACCAGTCCATAGAGCTTTTGAAATGTACAACACGTTAATAAAACAGCAGAAACCTAATTGCTACTCTTAGATTTTAGAACTGAAATAACTTAATGATAAGAAATATTTTAATGAGGAAAAACACGCACAAAACATTTTGTGTAATGTAGTGTTTCAGTGTAGGGAAAAAATGTGAAAGTCACTAAAATCAAAAGAATTACTCAAACCTTATAACCTAGATAAAACTGTTAAATTTCTTCTTATTTCTAACATAGCTTATTGTGTGGGTTTCAGAGCCTTTTATAAGTCAGCCACTAGAGAGCAAACTTCTTCTTTTTATCAGGCTGTAGCTTTACTATTATTTTTTTTAAAAAAAAAAAAACCCTCACACCATATATATAGGTAGCCTCAGAATACCACATTATCTGACTGTAAAATCTGATCATATAGCTTCCAAGTGCCTGGGGGCAGTGGTGAGGGATGGAAGTGGGAATTTTGAGGCCATTTATATTAAAAACGTAAGAAAGAACAAGTAAGATGTGGTTATGTTGAGCCTCCTTCCTGGGGTGAAAATGAAACCTGCTGCTAATGGAGCCTAAAGTCTTATATTTCATCCCATGTATGAAATATGACAGGCACTGTTGGCTCTGACAGGCATCTTGGGCCTTTTTCTAGTTTAAGTCTCCAGAGGGGCCAGAGAAATGATGCTGTTTCCAGATAAAGTGTGCATAGATTACACTGTCGACTACCTCTGCCACATTCAGTTCCAGAGGCTCTGGCCGGAAAAGAGAAAGCTGCTGCTTTAAGAACATTTGCATCATTGGACTAACCTTCATGTGGATATTTCTTCCAAAGGTGAGCATGGTACCCCCCAAAACATTAATGTGTAACCTACCAAAGGACACCCAGGAACAGAGGAGAGAATGCAAGGGGGTGCATAGAAGTCTTTGTTTCCAGGCTCCAGAGTCTTTGTAAGCCTTCTTGCCAGAATTGAGAGATAATTAACTGAGTCAAAGCCTTGCTTTCCTGGTGGCTGTTTAACAGTTGGCCAGAGGGATGCTGGGTGGAAGAAAGTTATTGGAATCAGATTTTATCTCTGTTTTCTGGGCCTTGGGACATCAGAGTGTTAGTTGTCCACATTGAACAGCTATTACATTACAAAAAGTATCTAACAAAGGAGGTTACAAAATCTTCAAGGGAACGCTTCTCCAAGGTTTATTGGCTGTTCTACTTAGGTTGATTTTATATGTTGAAAGACATAGGTGAAGCTGTCGATGTGTGAATCATTTGTCTTAGTAAATTCTCCCATTTTACAGGGTTTAGCCTAACAGTTCATACTCCAGGGCCTTCAGTGGAGAGCTTTCACCTGGGCCCTGTTCCCTAGTTCATCATCCATCAGCGTAGATGCATGCCCAGCAAGGCCCTAGTATGCCAGTGCCTCCCACTATGGACACATGCTGAAGCCTTCTCAGGTGCATGGTGATCCCAGAACTCTGTAGCAAACACTCATTAAGTGAGGTCTTGTGTTTACAGGGAGAAGCTGAAATTCCTCACCCACAATAGGAGAAGCAGACTGGGCATCATTCTCTAAAGTGCTGTTGGGAGTAGGAAAGAGCAGAACTGGCAGCTTGTTAAAAGTGTTCGTTGCCAAGGTGACACCTGAATGGAGAGGTGGATACTTCCATGGAGAACTGGAAACTTAACCAAGGCTTAGGTGAGCCAGACCACCCCTAGTCTAGATGGGGAACTTTGAGCAATTTATTCAACTTCTCAGTACCACAGAGTCATAAATAAGATGCAGGTAAACATCACTATTCTATGTTCTCTTCTGGAATTTAGACTTGACTGTATTTCCAAAGGTCTGTGAGGAGTCAGCCAAGTTCTTTACTGATATACCATGGAGAACCCAAGGAAGGACCTGGAACTAAACCTGAGGGAGTCAGGCTGGCAGGCAAGTCTGGCTCAACCTGGACACTCCATGGAATAAGAGAATCAAGGCAAACAGCTGTTATATGGTATGTTTTCTTTTGGTCCAGTTTCCTGCAGGAGGGAGGATGAGAGAGAATTTCAGTAGAGACCTGAGAGAATTCTCTTTTACCTCCTATCACTAAGACTCGAGGACCATGGCAGAATCGCTTCCATGGCCTCTAACCCTACTGTAGCTTGGAATTGGGGTAAAAGCAAAGAGGATAGACAGCTCCAGAGCCCACATCCCCATTCCTATAAGGCTTCTGCTGGGGTCTGGGAGGGGCCCAAAGGGGAGTGATACCCAGCAAAAATAGTATCTTCCTTTATGTCAGATAGCATTGTTCCTGGGCACATTCCAGAGAGACCCTGGGAGTGCTCAGAATGTTAGGTGGATAGATGCTGTGCTGGGGAAGAGAGGCTGACAGGGCCAGAGATGCACATAACAGTTTATTATTTCTTCCTTTACCTGTTGAACCATCTTGCTGACCCCATAATTATATTTCAATTTTTAGTTAATACCTGTTTATTTCCATTGTCATTACCGTGTGGGTATTGTTCAATACCGACCTCAGTACTACAGTGTGGCTACATTTTCTTTCTTTTGTAGACCTTTTGGTTTTGGATGTTAAAGCTGGTTATTTTCACTTGATTCACTTTTTTTTGACATATCATAATTCTTATCCATTTGAAAAGCTTTAAAAATGGCTTTTTATATAAGTTTCACATGGTCAAATCTGTCATATAATTTGTCATTTCTATTTTATTCTGTAGAATTCCTTCTGACCCTTCTAACCTCCATTCCATTCCTAAGACAAGTGTCTCTAGATTTTTTTCTTACTGATGGGCTATCATCAACTTTGTTTTGGGCACATTGTAATACAGCCAGCTTTCCATATATGCATATGATTATGCACCTCCAGATACAACTAGCTATGAACCCCCAAACATTTTTTTTAACTTGTATCTATAGTGGCCAAACTCCTTTCTTGTCATTATTACCTAAACAATATATCATAGCAATCATTTTTATGATGTTTATATTAAATCAAGTTTAATATATAATCCAGAGATTATTTGGGGGTCTTGTGTATTGATTATATGCAAATTAAGCAAGATTTTATGTAAGGGACTTGGATGTCTATGGTGATATTTTATTTGTGCTGAAATGTGATTTTATTTGTATGTTAATAAATAAATTTTCCTGAAGATCAGAGGTCATAGCCATTAAGCAGAAGTCTGACAGTGGTAGCACATGCCCTTAATCCGATCACATGGCAGGCAGAGTCTCTGTGTGTTCAAGGACACAGCCAGCATGGTGACACATGCCTTTAATCCCAGTACCAACCATAGAGACCTGGAGGTCTGTATAGACAGGCAGTGATGAGGAAGTCATTTTGTTGGGTTTAGAGCCAATGAAAAGGCAGAACAGAAAGGCAATAAAAAGACAGGACCCAGGAAGAAGGTCTCTCTCTCTCTCAGGGGATGGATGGCAGCGAGTGGTCTTAGGTCTTGGCTACTGCTCTGATCTCTGGGCTTTTAACTCTTTATTTGGCTCTGTGTTTCTTATTTAATAAAACCCTTTAGAATTTCATCTACAGATGTCTTTGGAAAGGAGTCATACAGTTTCCTACAAGTACAGAAATGATTGTATCTCTAACATTTGTATCATTTATTTGTTGATGTTTCTTTTCTGTAAATAAAGTAGAATGTACATATTGAAACAAAAATATTAAAAGGCTAACAAAAAGATAAATAAAAAGAAAGTATCTTTTCCTTTCTGTGCCCTAGTTTTTAACCCTTCATTCTGCCAAGCTAGCTCATAGTGGCTGTCTAGGGACTTTGCTTTACTATCGACCCTGGAATTCCTCTTGTGTATTTCTTATAGTGGGCCTTATTTCCTAGGCTTGTGTTCTCTTCTAACTACCTGTACTAGCATCTTCTAGTAGCTTCCTAAGTAAAGGTGCAAGGGAGACACATTCCTAATGTGTCTACCCAAAATGTCTTTACTGTCAGAGTACAGTGACCACAGATAGCAATTATGTATTTCAAAGAGCTGGAATAAAAGATTTAGAAAATTTTACTATGAAGAAATGATAAATGCTTGAGAAGAGAAATATGTTTAAATGTTATTCAGTGGATGCATCTATTGAACATTACAGTAGACCCTGTTTACATGCATGTGTTTTATATGTATATATTTTAAAAGGTTATTATTTATAAAAGAATGAGATAAGTCACAGTTTAAGAGGAAATGTTTACAAAACTTGTATCTGATAAAATACTTTATCCAAAATAGGAACTTCAAGCTTAAGAAAGCAAATAACCCGATTTAAAAATAGGCAAACTGTCAGAACAGAAGACAGCTTATGAAAGAAGACATACAGATACCAGGTAAGTGCATGACATTCAGCATCATATTTCATAAAGAATAACAAATCACTGTACACATACAATAGCTTTTAAAGTCCAAATCACAGATACCACCAAATACCAGAAAGGAAATGAAGCAACAGGAATGTGCTTTGGGATAATGCTTTTGTACACTGTGAAGATTTGTCACTCATATTGGTTTAATAAAACGCTGATTGGCCAGTAGCCAGGCAGGAAGAATAGGCAGGGTGACCAGACCAGGAGAATTCTGGGAAGAGGAAGGGTGGAGTCAGGAGTCACCAGCCAGACACAGAGGAAGCAAGATGAGAATGCTGTCCTGAGAAAAGGTACCAAGCCACACGGCTAAACATAGATAAGAATTATGGGTTAATTTAAGTGTCAGAGCTAGTTAGTAATAAGCCTGAGCAACAGGCCAAACCACTTGTAAACAGTATAAGCCTCTGTATGTTTATTTGGGACTGAGTGACTGTGGGACCAGGCAGGACAGAAACTTCTGCCTACAGGAGTGCTCATTTATTGCTGGTGGGACTGTCAAATGCACAGAAGATGAGCATGTAGTTTCCTATAAAATTAAACATAGTCTTAGCACACAACCCAGCAATCCAAATGGGTTCAAAGTTGAAGTTTGTACAAAATCTTCATATGAATGTTTACAACAGCTTGATTTATAATTGCCCAAACTTGGAAGCAACTGTCTTCTAATAGGTGGATAGATAAATATACCATGGAACACTCATACAATTGAATATGTTAGCAAAATAAAGAGGTGAAAAGATGAGAACAGACATGCATATTCCCGGTGAACAAAGTTAGTAAGAAAAAAATTGTATTATTCTCACTACATAATATTCTGGGAAAGGTAAAATTGTGTAGACAGTCAAAAGATTGGTGGTTATGAGGAGTTTAGGGAGAAGGGTGAAGGAGGATATTCAGACAGTAAAACTTTCCCAATCAATATTGTGATATACATACATATATCTATATCTCTATATTTGCCAAATGATATGTGCATATCACTGAAGATTTGCCTAAACCCACAGACGAGCACATCTTTTAGTGCATCTAATGTTGATGACAAAATTCTTCATCCATTTATGGATTATAACATATATATCACTTATATCACATTGATATAAAATAGTAAGAGTTTACGGTGGGGATGGGAAAGAAAACAGAAACAAGAGCTATGGTACTCTCTAATTTCTGTCCAGCTTTTCCATAAACTTAAAAGCCACATTAGAAGAAGACGTGAGGTTGGGAGAGGGATGTGGAGGAGGATCTAGAAGGAAATTCTCAAATAATACTATATTATCAGAAAAGTAAAGTTCTTTAATTTCTCTCCTTTAATATTTATCTGGGGCTGTGAATTAGTGAACACTTTCTGAACATCAGTTCCTTTACTTTGTTACTACTGTTGTTAGACTTCTTGCTTATGTGTGCAACTTGTTTTCCAATTCTCCAGTTGGGTTTCTCACAATGTCTTTGGCATCTTCTCCAGCTTTTGATATTGCTCAGTTTCCTATGTGCCTCACATCTGTACTAGGTGTTTATGTGGTACTTATGTTGGAAGCTTTCCTCACATTTCTGGCAATACTTGTCTGTCTGTTTGTAGTTAAGAACAGAAATGAAAAGGCTCCTTGGAAGCTCTGTGTGCATTTGTGGGGCTGGCTGATGTGAATAGCTGATGAGCACAGAGCTTGTTGGAGATCCTTATGTACATGGTGTTCAGAGAAGGATGCTCCCCTCCCCAATGGACAATGCTCTGGAGCTGGCCGTGGAAATGCTCCAGTCTCTAGAATGCAGATTTTACTTGCCCCCCTCTGTGGTCAGCATGGAGCTGCCTCTCTTTCTTCCTCTTTGCTTGGTTTTTTATGTTTGGAGACTTGTGGTTAAGTTTCTCTAGATATTACAGGATGATGGAGGGGTAGCTGTTTCACCATGCAGAGTAGGAGTGAGAACTTGGTTTAGGAATAGCTTATCTCTTCTTTACACATAATGTTTCAATGACTCCATCTTCATCTTCCCGTTCACACCTGGTGTCCAAGGCATCTTGGTTATCCACTTTCTGAGCTTCTTTTAAAGCTCTGTGAACAGGTCAGTACTTAACTAATATCAGTTGCTATTACTATCACAGGGGTCTGTTGCCACAAACAGCAGTTATTTTGGTTTGGTCATGTGTTTTGATTTTTCTGTTAAGTCACTTGTCATGCTCCTGTCTATTTTCAATCTTCCTATAATGAGAATGACACAGTTGTTGAGGTAGGTAGAACAATGTGCACCCTGCTCCCAAGATAGCCATGTGGTATTACTGGAATATGTGACTGTTGCCTCATTTGGGAAAGCAGTCTTTGCAGGTGTGATTAGATGAGGCTTTTGAGGTTAGAAGACTGTCCCGATAATTTGGGTGGCTCTAAATGGCCCTCTTATAGAAGAGACACAGAGAAGAGAAGGCAAGGTGGTCATGGAGGCAGAAATGAGAGTGATGTGCTCTCAAAGGAGTTGCTGAAGAGACATGGTGCCGGGAGGAACAAAGAAGGGGTTCTCCCCTAGTGTCTTCAGGGAGCAGGGCCTACCAACTCCATAACTTTGGACTTTGGGCCTCCACAATTGTGAAAGAATATGTTCCTGTTGCAAGTTACCTTACTAGAAAGTACTATGGAATTAGCACAAATAATCTTCTAGTTTTACAAAAGACAGGATTTATGTTTCAGATTTTTATTCTTTTGGTTTGTATGAGCAAGGGGCCCTTATTATCCATGTCGAATCTGGAAGTGATTCAATATGATTTAATATTTCTCCATTTTTTGGAACATTGGTTTCCTTTATTTAGCTCCCATTATGATGAGTCACAGTGGACATTCCAGTGATGCAAACATCAAAAATGTTTACTATAGGCTGGGGAGACAGCTCAATCAGTAAAGTGCTTGCACACACAACTTCAGTACAAGTTCCCAGCACCCATGGAAAAGCCAGGTGCAGAATTATATTCCTGTAATAGGTGATGGGGAGACAGAGACAGGAGGATCATTGGCATTTGCTGGCCAGCCCAACATAACCCTACTAGGGAGTCTCAAGTTCAGTGAGAAATCCTGTGTGTTGGCTATTTTTATGTCAGCTTGACACAAGCTAGAGTTATCTGAAAGGAGGGAACCTCAATTGAGAAAAATGCCTCTATAAGATCTGGGCTGTAGTGCATTTTCTTAATTAGCGATTGGTGGGGGAGGGCCCAACCTATTGTTGGTAGTGTGGTCCTGTGTAGCAGGACTTTCTTTGGACTGCCAGCTCCCAAATAAAGACACAGACACTTCTTGTTAATTATGAAAGCTTGGCTTTCAAATAGTATTACCCCCTGGTGACTAAGCATTCAAATATATGAGCCTGTGGAGAACATTCTTATTCAAACCGTCAAAATTGCCTTTACTATTTTGAGGTATTGTACTGGTTAGTTTTGTGTCAATTTGACACAAACTAGAGTAATTTTGAAAGAGGGAAGCTCAATTAAGAAAATACACTCACTAGATTGACTTGTGCTGCACTTTCTTGATTGATGATTGATATGGTAGGGCCGAGCTCAATGTGGGTGATGCCCTCTGGGCTGGTGTTCTTGGATGCTATGAGAAACTACCTTGGGAAAGCCATAAAGAGTAAGCCAGCAAGTAGCATTCCTTCATAGTTTCTGCATCAGTTCCTGCTTCCAAGTTCCTCCTTGGGTCTTTCCCTAACCTCCCTGGATGATGGTCTACAATGATGTAAGTTGAAATAAACTCTGTCCTCTTCAAGTTGCTTTTTGGTCATGGTATTTTATCACAGCAATAGAAGCCCTAACTAAGACAGACATGTTCCCTCAAGTTCTACTCTTTATAAGACTTTTATAATGATATAACTTTTGATTTTGTCAAAGGCTTTTTCTATATTTATTGAGATGATTATGTGATTTTTGTCTTCATGTATATTTATGTCATTTATTATACATTTATTATATTTACTTATGTATGTTGAACTATCCCTGCAGTTTCAGGACAAAGCCAAGTTGATAGTGATCTTCTTGATGTGCCTATATTTGGTTTGCTACTGTTTATTTTATTGAGAATTTTCACATTTATGTTCATAAGGAATATTAAGCTACAGTTTTTCTTTCTTCCATCTTTCTTTCTTTCAGTTTCTTTTTATTTTTCTGTCTTTTTTTGTGCCTTTACCTGGTTTTGGTGTTAGAGTAAGACTGACTTCTTAAAATGAGTTTGGGAATGATTCTTTTGTTTCTATATTTTGAATAGTTTAAGAAATATTTGTTATAAATCTTTGAAAGTATGGTAGAACTCTGTGGTGAATACATCTGGGTCTAGACTTTTTTATTACTGTTTAAATCTCCTCAGTTGTTATGGATCTGTTTATATTGTGGATTTAACTTTGGTAGTTTGGGTGAATAAAGGAATGTATCTATCTCCTCTAGATTTTCTTACTTAATGGAGAACATGTTTTTAAAGCATTCCTTTGTAATATTCTGAATTTTGTGTGTGTTGTAATTTCCTTGTTCATTCCTGATTCTGTTAATTTGAGCCATGCTTTTATTTCTTTTGGTTAGTTGGTCCAAAGGTCTATGGAGCTTGTTTATCTTCTTAAGAACCCGATTCATTGATTCTCTGTATCATTTTCCTTGTTTCTATGTCATTAATTTCTACTCTGAGTTTTTATTATTTCTTGCCATTGTGGTGGTATGAATAAGAATGGCCCCTATAGGCACATATGTTTGTATACTTAGGCACCAGGGAGTGGCACTATTGGAAAGAATTAGAAGAATTAAAAGGTGTGGTCTTGTTGGAGGAAGTGTGTCACTGGGAGTGGATTTTGAGGTTTCAAAAGCCCATGTCAATCCCAGAGTCTCTCTTTCTGCCTATAGATCATGATGTAGTTCTCAGATACTGCTCTAACACCTGCCTGTATGCTGTCATGCTCCCTGTCATGATGATAATGGACTTCTGAAACTGTAAGCCAGTTTCCAATTAAACACTTTCTCTTACAGTTGTTGCCTTGGTCATGGTGTCTCTTCTCAGCAACAGAACAGTGACTAAGACAGCTATCTACTGCATTTGGGTTTGGTTTATTTTTGTTTTTAACCAACTTTTGTGTTGCATAATTAAATCATTTGCTTGTGTTCTTTCTAATTTTTAAAATGTAGGCATTTAGGGCTACAAACTTCCCTCTTAGAAGTTTAAATTATGTATCTTTTATTTTTATGAGTATATATGTGATTCTGTGAGCTTATGTGCCCCACATGTATGCAGTATCCTATGGAGCACAATAGGATCATCTGGAACTGGAGTTACAGACAGTTGTGAGCTGCCATACAGATGCTGAGAATTGAACCTGGACCTCTGGAAGATCAGGGGATATTCTTAACCCCTGATCTATCTCTCCAGCCCCTAGAACTGCTTTTAATGTGTGTCTAAAGTTTTACTGTATTGTGTTTTAATTTTTATAAAAAATATTTAGTTTCAGGGGTATTTTTTTATTTCATTCTTGATTTCTCCTTTGCCATACTCATCATTAAATAATGAGTTGCTTAATTTTCATTAGTTTATGCACTATGTAAAGATTTTCTGTCAATTTTATGTTTTATTGCATAATCCTCACATGGAATTATTTAAAATTTTTTGATTTTGCTATGGTTTGTTTTGTGTCTCAGGATGTGATCTATTTTTAGAGAAGCAGCCATGGGCTACTACATAGAATGTATATTCTTTGTTGTTTGTGTGGATTATTCTGTAGGTTTTGTTTGTTTGTATTCTTACTTGTGGTTTGTTTTCCTTGTTAAATTATATATTCATTTGTTTCTTTTTACAGACTATTGGCTGTGCTTATTCTTCTCTTCAGTTTGCTTATAATATCATCTTTAGGTTGTTTTGGTCAATATGAATTTTTTTTTAGGCTATTTGTATTATAGGAAGATTTTCTTTCTCCTTCCACTACAGCAGATAGTTTTGCTAGGTACAAAAATCTAGGTTGGAAGTTGTGGTCTTTTGGAACTTTGGGTGAAACTCCAGGCTCTTCTGGGTTTCAAATTTTTCATTGAGAAATCAGGTGTTATTATGATAGGTTCTCCTTTATATGTGCCTTGTGTTTTTGCTTTTGAAGCTTTCAGTATTTTTTCTTTGTTCTGTATACTTACGAGTTTTAGCTATGATATGCCACAGGGACTTTGGTCTTGTCTAATTGGGGTTCTGTGTGTTTCTGTATGGATATGTCTTTCTTAGTTTGGAGAAGTTTTCTACTTAGAACTTGTTGAAAATCTGATTTATGCCATTGTGCTCTGCCATTGACTTGGGGTTCTTCTCCCTCATCTATGACTATAATTTGAAGATTTTGTCTGTTGATGGTATTCCACATTTCTTGCATGTTCCCTCTATGTGCTTAAAAAGTCCATTCTTTGCTTGTGTTGTCCAGTATCTCTACTTTATCTTCAGGTCCTGATAGTGTATCTTCTACCTGATCTGTAAGGCTTTCTGTTGAGGTTTTTAGTTGGGTTATTGAGTTTTTCAATTCCATCTTCATTTCAACTTAAGTTCTACTTAATATATCTATCTCTTCACTGAATTCTGATTTTAAATCCTGAGTAGTCTTCATCATTTCATTCAGCCATGCATTTATACTTTTTTTTTTTTTTTGGTTTTTCGAGACAGGGTTTCTCTGTGTAGCTTTGCACCTTTCCTGGGACTCACTTGGTAGCCCAGGCTGGCCTTGAACTCACAGAGACCCACCTGCCTCTGCCTCCCTTGTGCTGGGATTAAAGGCGTGCGCCACCACCGCCCGGCGCATTTATACTTTCTTGAGCATCACTCAGGTGCTTACTTTTATCATCTTTAAGTTTAATGAAGTGTTTATTTGTGTCTTATTTAACTTCCTTGAATTTTTTGATAAGGTTTATTATTGTTCTGTTATATTCTATGTCTTCAGGTTCATCTAGATAATTCTTATTAGAGAACATTTCTATAGGACTAGTGGGTTTGATGGGAGACATGCTGTCTTGGACATTCATATTATTTGTGTTTTTATGATGTGACATGGGCATATCACATGTTGTGTTTCTGATATGAGAGTCTGGCCTGCCTTAGACTGTAGCAATGCAGGAGTTGAATGACAGGAGCTAGCTCAGGTAAAGCTGGTGCGTGAGCTGTTTAATGGGGCCAGGCAAAGATCTCTCCTGAACTGAGAGTCTGGAGCTAGGTCTATAGGTATGAAGATGTCAGAGACTGCAGGGAAAGGTGTGAGAGGAGAGGAGTGATTCATCAGGCAAAGGTTGTTTGTAAACAAAACAGGTTCAAGATCCAAGAGTATGGAGCTAGGGCTCTGGGAGATGGCATCAGGCAGAAGGAGGAGTGGGAGAAGGAAGAAGTGATGTACATTGCAAAGACAGCTTGTGAATAAAGCAGGTTTGCCTCCTGAGTCTGGGAGCTAGGCCTGTGAGTGTGTAGATGACGGCAGGCAGAGGGAACATGGGACAGGGAAGAAGGGACGTACCTGGCAAAGGCAGATGACAAACTGGCTATGCGTATTTTTGCCATATTATCTCAAAGATTTTGAAGGGTTGCTGTTTGTCATTATGATTTTATAACAATATGGACTATATGGAAGTTTAATATTCTAAGTGATATTTTTATATTTACTTAGTTACTGTTGCGTGGGGACATGTGTATGCCACAGTGTACTTGTGGAGTCAAAAGACAGCCTATAGGAGTTAGTTCTCTCTTTCTACTGTGTGGGTTCCAGGGATCGAATGCAGAGCTTCAGGCTTGGTGCCAATCCCCTTCACCTGCTGAGCCATCTTGCCAAATGGAAGTTTAGTATTTTCAATAGTCAAATTTTATTGGTATTTCCCTGTATTATTTCTTTTTTATTTTAAATGTCTAAAGTTATTCTCTAAACAGGGACAGATTTTTTGTAATGTAAATGTTTTTATTTATCTCTGGAGTTTTAGTATTTGATAAATATAAAATTCTTATGAAATATTAAGTGTGTAATTTTAGTGTTTTATACATAGTGGTACTCTACTTCTCTCCTATTATAGTCAGTAATTGTCCTAAACTACTTATTGAACATTTATTCCTTTCTTTAGCAATCTGTGTAATGGTCCATGCTTTCAGTTCACTCTACATTTTACAATTCGATAATTGATCTTAAAAATCCTTATTAATTATGTTACTTCCCAACTAAAATAACTTTTAAAAAGTATGAAAGAAACACTTTATGTTTGTGATATGCTTGATTAGCCCTACCTGCCAGCTCAACCTTCTAACCACCCTGTGGCTCATCTATGCAGATTTGACATATTGATTATAGAGTTCTATAAACTCAAATTTGCACATTTACATAAAAATTCCATTCCTGAAATGTCCTTTTTCTTTCTTTTTGTATTTAAATATATCCATGTCTTATGTGGCTTCAAAAACAGATTAAATGTACCTACCACTCATTATTTAGTTTCCATTCAAAGTTGTTTTGGCTGTGGAAACAGGTGATGGCAGGCACTCACTGTAAAAACTGAAGGCTTCATGTTAGGTGTGGAAATCAAGCCAGGCTCCAAAGCTGACTCCAAAAATGTCTTGAGCGAATAGGGAAAGGAGAGTGGCTCAGCTTTCATTACGATTGGGGAGTGTGGTTGATTTCAGGGTACCCACATGGGATGGAACTGACATGGCTAGGACTTGTTGACAGCAGCAAAGGAGAGAGTCCGTATGCTTTTCACTGACTTGCCCATGTGTGAGCAGAAGAAGTATGGAATATGTGAGGTCTGATGAGAATGGCCCTCATAGGCTCATTGTTTAAATATAGGACCCCAGCTGGCAGAAGTATTTGCCAAGGATTAGGGGGTGTGACTTTGTTGGAGGAGGTGTGTCACTGGGGTGGGCTTGAGGTTTCCAAAGACTCCCGCCATTCCTATTGTGCTCTCCCTGCCTCCTGCTTGTGGATCAAGATGTGAGCTCCCAGCTGTTCCTGCTGCCGTGCCATCACAGCCTCTACCCCTCTAAAACCTTAAGCTCAATGAACTGCTTTCTTTTACAGGTTGCCTTGGTCATGGTGTCTCTTTACAGCAGTAGAAAGGTAACAAACACAGAAGTTGCGACCAGGAAGTGGGCCTTTGCTGAGAATCTGACCACGTTGCTATTTGGGAGAATATGGAGGCCTTTAGAATTTTGTGTTAGGGTCCTCGAGAAGTCCCATAAAAGACCACCAGACACGATGCAATCAGCAAGAGTGTTTCCTATCTCGAGAGTAAAGACACCAGTGTGCTGGGGCTGCACATCCAACACAAAGGTGAAAATGGCAAGCCCCAAGAAAAGCTCACAGGCTCTTCTATCCACGTTGTTTTTCCCATTCTTAGGCAAGTCTGGACAAGTCCTAGGCTTTGTCCTTATTTGGTTATTACCTGTAGGGAGGAAGGGGGATTGGCTGAGGCCTTGTTCTTAACTGAGTTTTTAGGAGCCTGTCATGGTATTTGCCTGGCCTTCTCACTTTGGACTAAAGTAGTTGAATGCTGTAAGAAGAACTTAATTGACTGTCCTAGCAGGAACTTGGAAGACAGTAGTTCTGAGAGTAACATGGACTGTGGAATACCAGCTCCAGATGTTTCAGAGAGACACAACATTAGTAATTAGGCTAGAGACCATTATTTGGCCAAGGATGTGCCTACCTTCTGCCCTTGTTCAAAGAATTTTCTGAAGGCGAAATTGAAAATTAATGAACTAATTTCTTTGACAGAGGAGATTTTTAAGGCAGCCTAATATTGACTATGTTGTGTGGTTATTAGTGATCATTCTTTTGCAGATCAACTGTGATAAAAAGAAATAAAAAAAAGGTACACTTCAAAGAGAAAAATGGCACCAGGAAATTTAAGGTTGCAGCCAAGGCTTGTGCTGATAGAGCTAAGGAGAGAAAGGAGAGTCCTGATCCAAATTGGAATAAAAGGAGGGAAGCTCTAAGGGCAAGACCTCACCCAGCTAAGCCTATAAACTTGTAACAGGAAAATACTAAAGGATTGTCTGCGCCTCAAAAGCAATAACAAATGGCAGCTGCTGTGATTGTGATTCAAGGGGTCAGGCTCCACCCAAGCAGGCAGCTGAACTTGGCATGTTGTCTATGTGGTTCTGGCTTTAAGGTCATGAAGGTACCTGAATAAAGGGCTGTGAATTCTTCCTTCATGATTAAGGAGAGTCACTGAGGCCAGGCATGTGGCAGGGGATTTCCTGCATGGAGGCCCTGAGAGGCCATTGTGTACAGCTATAAAAGTGAAGCCTGGATTGCATTGGAGACCTCATTTTAGAGGTACCAGAGCTGTGGGATATCTGCAAAGGGAAGCTACACACAGGGAATGGAATTACCCTGAAAGAGAGGTGTTGTGTGTAGCAAAGCTGGGAGGGCGGAGCCATCTACATCTACATTTGGAGTTTGCCCTGCTGGGTTTCATTCCTGGCTTTTGTCCAGTATATCTTTACTGTACCCCAGTTCCTCCCATTTGGAATGGTAATGTATATTCTGTGCCATTGTATGTTGGAGAAATGTGATTTGATTTTTGATTTTGCAGGGTGTGATGGCTATTCTTGCTTGTCAACTTGACTACATCTGGAATGTGTTGCTACATGACCACACATGCACAGTCCAGTAGCCAAGTAAGAGGCTTAGTCATCCCTTATGTCCTATGTAATCCATGTGCTGCGTGGTCGCATAATTTGTGTGCAGTGTGATCATGCAATCTATGTGCATGCGTGGTGTAGCTATGTGAGCGCATACACACATGTGTGAGGGAATCCATAAAAAGCGGGTCATAGACTCCTCCCCCCATCTTCTTCCCCTTCTCCGTCTTCCTGTCTCTCTGCACATGTCTCTAAAACAGGCCTGAGCACACCTTCTCCTGTCCCCCTCTTCTAATAAACTCTCATAGTGGGTTTTGTTGTGCCTCGTGGCTTTTCTTGCAGGGTAAACAGCGCTGCACAAAACCAACAGAATGAAGTACAGTTGAGAAATGGTGGACACATCTGTGGGAGCTTTATTTATTTATTTATTTATTTATTCATTATTATTATTTTTTGGCTTGGTTTGAAGTGGGTAGTCCTGACCTTTTGAAGTAGGAAAACACATACTTTTGATCTAGCCACACCTTCTGCTGGAATGCCGATATAATGACACAGAGAAAGGAAGCTTTTGCTCTTTGCCTGCTTGTCCTTGCCTCAGTGGCAAGTCCATTCCTTCACTGGCATTAAAGCCTACTTCTCTGGGATTTTAGCTTATACTAAAGACCGGCTTTCTAGACTGAGCAACCACTGGATTCTTGGACTTTTCTGTTCACAATCAGCCATTGTTGGATTAGCTGGACTGTAGCCTGTAGTCACTTCAGTAACTCCTCTTTCTATATATCTATATATACAGAGGTTCATTCTTTAAGTTCTAGACCAGCGGTTCTCAATCTTCCCAATGCTGCGACCCTTTAATACAGTTCTTCATGCTGTGGTGACCCCCCAACCGTAAAATTATTTTTTTGCTACTTCATAACTGTAATTTTGCTACTGTTATGAATTGTAGTGTAAATAATATGCAGATTGTCTTAGACAACCTCTGTGACAGGGTCATTTGACCCCAAAGGGGTCACAACTGACAGATTGATAACCATTGCTCTAGACTCTAGTGGTTTTCAACCTTTGGGTGACCCTTTGGGGGTGTCGAATGATTCTTTCACAGGGGTGTCATATCAGATATCCTGCATATCAGATATTTACATTTGTTGGTTTAGTTTTGTGAGCTCTTGCACATGCACGCATAGGTTCTTAGAAGCACTGTGATAGTTGAACTAAGAGTCCCTATGTGCTCCCTGTGTTCAGACTCGCCTGTCCTCTGGGATCTTTTGACTTCTCTCCCAGGCTTCAACACCCTGAAGCAGCAGCTTATTGTATTGTTTTTTCTAAAGGCAGTCCTCTCTAGGTAGTAGGGTCTTGGTAAGGGTGTTGTTGATAATAGAAGGATCACACTTTGTTTTGTGGTCAGAGATTCTTAGTAATGAACCAAGATGTTAAGTATATTTTTTCATAAAAGATCAAATAGGAGGACTTCCATTAAACTAAAAGAACTCAAAAAATTAAAAAAAAATACAGACTTTTGGCCTAGGTAGAGAGGCATAATGCTTTAAACATATAGATGCTGAGAAAGTGCCTGGTGATATAAAATTTATGGGCTAACTGCCAGAATCAGAAGTTACTATGGTTAATGCCAAGCGATGTTTTTAAAAATAAACCTTTTAAAGGTAGCAAGTTGAAGCGAGAAAACAAGCAGGCTTCTGCTGAGGCATCAGTTGAAACCCTGAATAACTCCTTTGGACCTTCCAACCAGGGATTCTGAGGCACCGAGCGGTCAGTCCTGCTCATCTGCAGCAGATGGGCTCCCAAACCGCTGTTCTGCAGAGTCACGCTGCTGGTCCTGACGTTCTGACTGAGTCTAAGACTGAAAACGATTTTACAAACTAGGAAAGGAAGACGTTGAGCACTCGTCTCACTTCCTGAAGTCCCGATGACAAATTGTTTTTGAATATCACTGTGTACTCGATTCCAGCAGAAAATAACTGTGGGGTGGTTTGTTCACTGCGGAAAGAAGGGAAGGGCCACACAACTGGGTTTCCAGATAGAAGTCCAGCTGATCTCAGAACACTTCTCACAGAGTGAAGAAAGCAGCTAAGAACTCACAGACTTTAGCTTCTGAACACATCTTCTTTCCCTGGGATGGACTGTGGGAACCACCACTGTCCATTCAGCCCCAGAGGAACACCAGGAGTTCTGGGCCTGGAGACCTCCTGCCTGTCACCTGATGTCTAGCCGCCACCGTCTTGTCAACAGCCGGGCGGTACCGGGCGGTTTGCTTGTTTTTCAGGATAACAAGGGAAAGCCTGGGTGAGACAGCGAAGAAAACAGAGCCCTAGCAGCAACTGGCAGTCGGCCAACGCGGAGTCCCGTTCTCTGGAGAACTGAAGCCACAGGCCTAGGGATTTGGAACAGTGGCATCGTTCCTGCCAGAGCAGAGCTGGCTTACAGCATCATCTTCTGTCTTCTGTGACAGTGCCAGGCAACATTGTTTAAAGTGGCTAACAGTCACTGCATTCACCTTTATGTGACAGATTTATCTGCATCGACCAGACTTTCAACTGTGAATTATTTCTCATTGTGTCTAAAATGATAAGACTAGTTTTTTTTTGTGTGTGAGTTTGACCTTTGTGGGAAGTTAGGTGGCCATTCCTTTGATCCTTTGGTTTCATTTTCTTTGATTCCCAGGCATTTACAGTCATCTGAATTGAGTTTGATAAGCATAATTCAGATTCCCCACATCTATTCTCTAATACATTTCTCCTGCAATCCAGTCCCACTTGACCATAGTAAGCTCCTCTTGTTCATCCAGTCTGTCATTCAAATGGATAGCGAAGAGATGCACAGATCACTGGCGATGATGGAAAAATGGGGCTACAGCCTGAGGCTCAGATGCCTACTGAGGACAATAGGCAGAGTAAGGCAGTTTGTAAAGAAGTAGAACACTAGGAAAGAAAAAAAAAAGACCTAAATAAACTAAAGTAAAGGAAGGCTTTATTTGCAAAGCATGCAAACAAATCTCATGGCTGTCCAAGGGTGGGGGCTGTAGATCAAGGTAACTCTTTCCAGAGCATGTGATTTTTTTTTTTTTTTAATTTTTCAAGACAGGGTTTCTCTGTAGCTTTGGAGCCTGACCTGGAGCTTGCTTTGCAGAATGCTGAGATTAAAGGTGTGTGCCACCATCGCCCCACCACTGCCTGGTGTAACTTTTTTAAATTCATGTTGTTTCTAGAGTTTTATCATTTTCACTTGAGACCTGATTTTTAAATAAAAAAATTCTCTGTAGGAATTTGTCAAGATCTAGTTTGAAGCCAGAACAATGATCATGAAACACTCTAGGAATTTTTGGGATCACATTCAGGCCCCCGAGTATGATATGCAAATTCTCTATCCCAGTCACATCTCTAGCATATGTGTTAGATCCAGTGTTGGGCATCCAGCAGACCTCACAGGGAGCACTTGGACTGCAGGCCCTGTGAGGATCTACAGAGAGAGGAGTTCTTGCTGCCCCCTTCTATAGAGCTAGGGCCAGTTCTCAGTCACTTGTACTGTGGAGGCTGAACCCTTTGGAGTCTCAACATGGTGTGAGTGGGGACCTCATTTGGATTTCCCATCTTAAGTGGGCCCTGTAGCTCTGAGAGGTCCTCTACACAGAAGTTTATAGCCTACCGGAGTGGCAGATACATTAGGGTGAAAGCCACCTCAGTTGTGTACTTTCGGCCAGGGTCCCTGCTCTGTTCATGTTTTGGGGACATACAGAAATGAATTTTGCTTATACTCATTTTTTGAGTTATTTGAGAGTTAAGGAGCACCATTTAAGTAGACATTTTGGTTGTCTCAGTCAGGGGGCTTTCTCAGAATATGAGTGTTGGAACATGCAAGGGAAATTCTAGTGTTTGTGAGAAAACTTCAAGAAAATAAGACAAATCTTGTGACCTCAGTGGTGGTGTTTGTTTTTGCTCTTTTTCTCTTTGGGGGGCCCACCACCCAGCTCCCAAATAAATCACACATGGAGGTCTATTCTTAATTATAAATGTCTGGCCTTAGTTTGGTTTGTTTCTTGCTAGTTTTCCTTAACTTAACTTATCCCATCTACCTTTTGCCTCTGGGCTTTTCCCGTTCTCTTACTTCTGTAAATCTTACTCTTACTCTCTGGCTTGCTGAGTAGCTGGGTGGCTAGCCCTGGAGTCCTCCTCCTTCTCTGGCTACTTCTTTCTCCCTTCTTTCAGATTTCTCCTTCTATTAATCCCCTCTGCCTGCCAGCCCTGCCTATCCTTTGTCCTGCCTCATCATTGGCCGTTCACCTTTTTATTAGACCATCAGGTGTTTTACACAGGCAAAGCAACACAGCTTCACAGAATTAAACAAATGCAACATAAACAAAAGTAACACACCTTAAAAGAATATTCTGCAACATCTCCTTTTCTTCAAAACAGCAGAATTGTTCTTGGAATGTATTTTCATGCTCCTCCCAGGTGTAGGGGTTAGGAGTTTACTTAGGATTATTCATGACAACTGGCTATTGTTATTTGTTTATATGCCTCTGTGGAAAAACATGTTTCCTTGTGATTGCACACTTTACTCATGTGATTCTTCTTAACTTTCGGAGTATAAATCATCTGGTGCTCTGAATAAAGTTGGCTGTTGCATAAGACTTTAGTCTGTCTCATTGACCAGGCCCCATGGCCAGTTAAAGTGGCAATCCATGAGTCTCACCATGGTTCAACTTTGTGAATGACACAGTGCTCCTTTCTTGATTCTGGCAGCTTAACTGTGTCAGAGTTTATACTTTGGATTCTAGCTTACCAAGGCTTCTCCTGACTAAGGACTCTCGGAGCCTACCTCAGTCTCCACCCTTAGTGCTATTTGTCCTTGCCGTTTAATTGTTAGGAGAAAGAGGAATATGACACTCAATTCGGACAGTGTGGGTTCAGGGGTCACTGCTGCTTCCAGAGGGCCTGCCCTGGGTTCATTCATGAGGTGTGTGTGTGTGTGTGTGTGTGTGTGTGTGTGTGTGTGTGTGTATAAGTGTGTGTGCATGTGTGTTAGAATGGCCTTTTACCAATATAGCAGGACCGTGGTTAGACCGATTCTCAAAAGAGAGTGTGTAGGTAGGAATCATACCATGAGTGTTTCTAATAGAAACAATAAAGAACAATACTCAGCCTCTCTCCTACCTTACAAACAAGCTAGTCAATGTACACGGTTGGAGACATTTTCTGTCATACATTCCCTAAAGTGGGATGGATGTTTACTGAGAGGTGATAACAGAATAAATGAAGGAGAATCTGGTACCAAGACTTAGTACCAATGGTCATAGTTCTTAATTCATTCAACTCTTTTTATGCCTTCTTATCAATCATGAAGTTATTGTGGCTACTATATGAAATCAAAATAGATTTCTTAAAACCATTTAAGTTGTATGAGCAATTTTCATTTAAAAAGTCAGTGAAATATGAGCAAATGTTCAGGAATTTATTTAAATGCATATTTGCATTGTCATACTGACACCGTGAGATTAAAGTGGGGCTCAATGTTGCCCTGTCCTTTCCCTCCAGCTGCTTGTAGCTAATTTCTTCAAATTATTGTCTATAGGCTGTTGGTGAAACTTTCTGTCCCACCAGCCAGCTCCCAAGTAACTACACAGAGACTTATTATTAATTATAAATGCTCATAACTTAGGCTTGTTACTAACTAGCTCTTACAACTTAAATTAACCCATTTCTATTAATTTACATGCTGTTACATGGGTCATTGTTTGTTGCCTCATTTTCTGCACATCCTGCTCCATCTGTGTCTGGCTGGCTAGTGACTTCACCCTTCTTCCTCCCCATGCTCTCTTTTTCCCTGTTTGCAAGTCCCACCCAACCTTTTCCTACCTAGTATTGGCCATTAGCATTTTATTAAACCAATGAGAGCAACACATCTTCACAGCATACAAAAAGACTATCCCATAATATTTTCCCCTTTCTAATTAAAAAGGCAAGTTTTAACTTTAACATAGTAAAACTATATACAACAAAAACAGTTATCAAGTAAAAAATTACAGTTACAACATTCAGCCCATTTGTATTTGGCAAATTTAGAGAAAATACTCTATTAAAAATCTATCTTATCTTTGTGAATTTAAAGTTTTATACCTAATTTACTTTTTAATCATAACTAAAGAAAACTATAAGTCTAACTATTGAGTCTTTAACTCCATCAAAGAACCCAGAAGGATGTAATATTACCTAACAACAGACACATATGGCTGCCTGGACAGTCATCCAAAGTTCTTCCCGTAACATTGGCATCCAGCTTTGGCCTACAGGCCTAGTATATCTGACAGACATTTTTGAGAAGCAGGGAATTTTGAAGGACTGTCCTACCTTGTCTTGGCAAAGTTTGGTAGTTGCTTTCTTTTGCATTCTGCTGGTGCAGTTTGGACAGTATATTGTCAGCAATTGAGGCAAGGGCAGTTTCTTTGCCCAAATGACGAGCTTTTGCCATAAAGAAAGCAAACTCCATATGGAGGTTTTTTTGATGCCTATCATTTTTTTTAAGTAAATTGTTGCTGCCAGGAGCAGATGTGTCTCAGGTTATTAAACATCTTAAATGCCATATTCTGTAGGTTTTTGAAGTGTTTGAAGATCATCTATCTATCTAAATATATGTTTAGCCTCAAAAACATAACTAATATGACTACAAATTTGATTATTATAGATGACTAACTACTAATCTGCATTTCTTAATTATACATTACATTTTTAAATGAGCTGCATAAGAACAATACCCTAAACAAGAGTAGAAACATACATACAATATAACAAAAATAACTTTAAATTTGTATCAATAGACCAAAATCCATACCAATGTAAAATCTTTTGAGATTAATAGTTGCTTTTTGGATTAAAGTACATAATCTACCCTTTTATCTCATATTTTCTATATTATATCCCCCTTTTTACTTTGGACAGAGATCTTTGAATTTAGCTTCTTTGTTTAGCTTTTTCCCTGACCATGACCAATAACAACTTGTAACCAACCCCCACTTAAATGATGACAAACATCCATAACCCATTTTTGGGAATGTGGGTGATGTTTTTTCTAGACTGTTTCCTGTTGTCTGGGGGTGCTGGCATCTTTTGGGGACCCTGAGAAGTTAGGATAATGGTCAAGTCCTGGCTAGAGTAGTCTGTGAGGCTGGACCATCTCAGCCAGCAGCCTTGAAGCTGTTATGGATGTAGAACTCTGAGGATACTGCAACAGAGGTGCTCTGAGATGTTGGATCACCTGGGCCATTTGTTTTTATTGGTGTCTGGTCCCTTGCTCTGAAAATACATAAACTTGCAAAGGCAACATAATATCTGTATCAATACAAGTATAGACTGTGTGTTGTACACAGTTAGCCAAAGATGGTTTTTTGTTTTATGTTTGAGTAGGTAAAATATATGTTACATGTCCACTAGTTTTTCTAGGTTTATTTCTTTATGTCTGTAGCCAGCATTTTTAGGTGATCTTCCTCAATCAAACCTGATCTTCTTCAACCTGGAACAAATTCATAGCCTTTTGTTTTCTGTGAGAACAAAAGCATAACCTCTTCTCCAAAGCAACATACCATTTGACTTCCATTTTGAAGTCAAGATATTTTTAAAATATATAGGTTGGTTTAATTTAGCAGTTTCTATAATCCAATGTCTCTCAGTAGCTATTGTTCATTCATCAGCAATCAAAAAATTTAAAGACAACACAAACACAATGACATATAGAATTCAGACTCCCTGTATATTTCCCATCTCTATGTGGCTTACTCTTTTTTTATTATTTTACTTCTCTCTTTAAAGACTTCATTATTTTTAAACTATTTTTTGTCTATGACTGTCTATACTTGTTCTCTTTCTTTTCAAGACTATGTACATTTTTAAACACATTGTAACCTGTTTAGAGGGTTTTTTTCCATCTGGATTTGTCTTTATTGCATATCTGTAATATTTTCTGTCTGCATGAGCAAAATCTTAAACCTCCATGAAGCTTAGCTTATGGCATGTTGGTGACTGGCTTCTTCTCACTCAGTTCCCTGAGAGCCTAGCCTTATGGTGGAGGTATCAGTGGAAGCCATGTTTACTGCCCCACCTCTGGGAAGTTTTCAGTTCCACGATGCTGTAGGTGTTTCTACCTAGTCTCATGCCCTCAAGTAGCATGCTGTCCACTGCTCATAAACTCCATGTATGTGCTTGGTAGTAGGGCCTCTTAAAAGAGCCATGCCTCTGTTTGCTACTAGCACTGAGCCTACCCAATAGAAGAGGTCACCAGGAAGTGGCATTTGATTCTGTGTTTGAACTTTAAAAAAAATATTTCTCAGACTTTATGTGAATATACATGGCTCTGGATGTTGGGTACCATTTATAGGCAGACCTTTTTGTCTCACCAGCCAGTTTCCAAATAACCCCACAGAGACTTAGTATTAATTATAAATGCTCAGCTGGTAGCTTAGGCTTGTTACAAACTAGCTCTTATAACTTAAATTAACCCATTTCTATTAATTTGCATGCTGTTACATGGCTCATGGTTTGTTTGTTGCCTCATTTTCTACACATCCTGCTCCATCTGTGTCTGGCTGGTGACTTCTCCCTCCTTCCTCCTCACACTCTTTTTCTCCCTGTCCTCAAGTCCCTCTTAGCCTCTTTCTACCTAGTATTGGCCATTAGCTGTTTATTAAACCAATGAGAGCACCATGTCTTCACAGCATACAAAAAGACTATTCCGCCGGGCGGTGGTGGCTCACGCCTTTAATCCCAGCACTCGGGAGGCAGAGGCAGGCGGATCTCTGTGAGTTCGAGGCCAGTCCAGTCTCCAAAGCGAGTTCCAGGAAAGGCGCAAAACTACACAGAGAAACCCTGTCTCGAAAAACCAAAAAAAAAAAAAAAAAAAAAAAGACTATTCCATAACCATAGGCTCTGTCTCCACTTTTCTATTTCTGCTTTCTTCCTCAGTCCTGTCTAGTCTGCAGCCCTTAGCACTGCATAGAAACATTAAGAGGATAGAAACTGGTCTATTATGTTCACTATGTTAGCTCCAACATGAGGATGGTGCCTAATATCTATTCAGCTCTCAATAAATACTTGTTAAAGAAGTGGATGAACATAATGGGATATTAATAATAGATGTAAGTGGAGATACTTATAGAGTTTTTAGTTTTAGGAATGTGCTTATGCTAAAATGCTAAGGAGGAAAGGGGCCAGACAATTATGTATTTCATGTGACTTCAACTACTTAATGTATATAGAAAAAGACCAAAAGGAAACAGGCTACTACAGTATCAGCGGTGTTCTGAAGTAGGATTGGAAATGATGATTTTTGTGTGTATGTGTAATTTTTAGTACACTGCCACGCTTTAATTCTAATTAATAAAAAAATCACCTTCCAGGGCTGGACTTGGCAGCACATGCCTTTTACCTCAGTACTTGGGAGACAAAGGAAGCAGATCTCTGTGAGTTCCAGGCTAGCCAGGACTATATAGTGAGATCTTGCTTATGAAACCAACCAAACAACAGCCACAACAACACAAAAGACCTAAAACAACAAGAAACAAAACAAAACAAAGCTCTCTTTATATTCAGCAAACATAAAGGACATACTGCTGTATTTCAGTGCACTTTACTAGAGCCTCAAATACTGCAAATAGTATTGAAGCTATTGTTATGGTCTAGGCGAGCTGACATTTGGTGAGTATATACTAATTATTCAGATAATAGATTAATTGTTACCTTTCATTGTAATTCTTTCAGTCTCATGTCTCCAGATACCTCCTTGGTGTCAGACAGAAGCTACAGAAAGTCTCTATTAGGAGGTAATGACTGCTGTGTAAAATGGACACTGGCATAGTCTATAAAGAATGAGGCACGAGCCTTATCTCGCTAAACTATCACATGGGCCCTCTAAAGGAAGCACTATGATCATCACCATTATCATTATCATCACTATGACTAATTTTAGATGAGAAAACAGAGATTAGAGCACATATGGAGTTCGCCTGGTGCTAGTCTGCTACTAGATTAGAGCATGTATGGAGTTGGCATGGTGCTAGTCTGAATGGTCCAGATGAAGGGCAGTTCTTAGTTGGGGCTTGGAACCATAGCTTTTGTCGATCAATACCCTTGAGTGGTTTCCCCTGTCCCCGGATACACAATACCCCAAGCAGAGCAAACTGTACCTAGAACTGATCGTTGCAGGAATTCCCAGCCACTGCTGTGCACTGTGTTATAGTGTGTGATGGTTTTCCCACTATGGCTGGCAGAAGTGAAAAAGAGCTCATGCTTGTCTTGGACCAGAGTGAGAACTGACCCCAGTGAGAGCCCAGTGAAAAGAATGTGGAGGGCTTTCAGTATTCCTGCAAAACATACAAAAGCAAAGCACGGCCCAGTTCAAAACTACACTTTAAAGATCTGCACTTTACACGGCTAAAGTGTGGGTCAGAACAGGGCCAGGACACGCCATGTCTGCTGCTGGGAGGTGTGGGTGAGTGGGAAGACAGACTGTACCGCAGCAGGAGTCATAGCCTTTGTCTCCAAAGCCTCTCAGCATGCTGTTGAAAAAGGAAGGAACCATTTTCTATTTCTCAATTGAGAAAGTTATATGCACATGATTAAAAACAATCCTAAGACTCAGGTGAGGTGGAGGCAAGAGGATCAGAAATTCAACGTCATCCTTGGCTTCATAAGGTATTTTGAGGCCACCCTGGGCTATGTGAGACCCAGTTTCGGAACAAATAAATTAGGAAGCAAAAAACATAAGAAAGCACGCAATGAAAACTCATTTTCCAACCTGCACCCTGTTTTCTCTAGAGGCAACCTTATTAACAGCTTCCTGAGCTTTTATTTTTCTGAAATATTTTATGCATAAATTATATATTCAGCAGTTATGTGTATGTTCTCTGAAAAGCACATATCGTATCAAAGCACACCCACCTCCCTTTCTCCTGGAATAATCTTGCCTGTGGGCAAGGCACCGAGCCAAGGGGAGTGGGAGCTGAAATGCAGTAAGCCATGCTCTCAGGTGGAGCCTGAGTCTGCATGAAAGGCCAGCCGTTCCTTCATTGTGGAGAGGTACAGTCTGTGGTCCCGGGCTCACTGTCAGTGTATGGCTACTCCTCTCTCTCATCATTGTGCAGTATTTTGCTGTAGTGAATGAGTAACACTTTAACTAGCTTCCTATTGGTGGGCATTTGGGTTCTTTTGCTCTTTTTCCTCATAGGGGGAAAAAAAAGGAGGCAATTTCCTTGTCTGCACATTGTGTGCACCTGTGTGAGCGTGACTGCAGATTAAGTCTGGGTTGTTGGTTTTGAGATTCTGAGATGTTTGGTTTCCGAAGAGAAACAAAACATGTTGATTTGAAAAGACTTGTGCTCCAGAGGTATTTCTTGTTTGATTTTTATAAACAATATTCCAAATTCTCGTCATTCTCAGCCTTGGTAATTGCCTTCCAGCTGCTCTGGAAAGTGTTTGCTTTCTTCTCACGGCCTCTAATCATCTTAGCAGGGACCTATCTTCTTTACCCTGACCTCATCCTCTGTCAGCAGGGCCCTGAACCCAGCAGCCCTTTCCCTTGTTTTGGGGGAGATCCTTAATCACAGAAGTCCAGAAGACTCAGTATCCACTGCCTGGTGTTTACATACAGGTGTGGTTCAGTATCACACATTTGAGGATCTTGGCTCTTTTGCATTAAATTTTAATGCATTTTCTGTCTCTCTGAAACACAGAGACGATTTAAATCTCAAATGAAGAGATTTTTCACAGCAGAGTCTATATGTGCAGGGTAAATGATTATGGCGACCTTCCTGGAATGGTTGTCTGAGCCTAGAAACTAAACTTTTGTCTGCCTGCTTGAGGCAGTCATCCCTCCCACCCTCTCTAGACCCTTTAAAGTTCATGGTTCTGCAATAGAGATGATTTATAAGTTTGATGTTGACATTAACTATAAGCAAGTTAAGTAATCACTCCTGAAAACTGGACACAGAGCCATCCTTCAAGAGGCAGCTACAGGATGCCCAATTTAAAGCAATTTCAACTTTCACACTTAAAATATGGAAAACTCTACATTGGGGTTTCCAAGGCCATCAGTTCTATTATAATTGGAGTTACATCTGCTTGTGCTTTCATAATGCTCTTTGCTAGTCTTGGTATTGAATACTAAATTGGTATTTACACAAACAAATCATCTTTAAGTCATAATCACTGCCTCCTCTCCTAACAAAGTCTAAATGCTTCCACTTGACATAAGCAAAGAACCTACATGACATACGGGAACCAGAATGACCCTGGCTATTTCTTTTAAATCCTTCTTTTCAATGATTCCCTGAAGGCATTTTGACTGGCGGGTGGCAGATGAAGTTGGTTTTTAACTTCGTAGTTTCTTCCTCTTGCTAGGCTCTTCAGATGGTCTTTTCTACTTTTAAGCGAGTTCTTCCAGGAGTCCCCATATTCCAGTCTCAAATTAGTGCCTCCAGTGTCCTGCCAGCAGCTGATAGGAATGGGAGGTAGAAATTAGCTGTGCGGTTTAGGTAAAATACCCCCCCCCCACCCCGCCCCCCAAAAATCTGGGCAACCTCATCCTCGCCAGAGGCCAGAGATTCGAGAAGTGTTTGGGGGCTCTGGTGGCTGGACTGGTTCCTCAGTGGTTTTAGGGTTACCACTTCAGAGGGGGAACATGTTAGTGGAGTAGTAATCAAGGCCTATCCTATTCTTCTTGCCCGGCCTGGGTAGAGGCCTAACATTTTAGCTGGACTGGTCAATTTCCCAGCCAAGGGATCAGTCCTAGGAAGCTATGCTAAAGAGATAGGGGGAATGAGTTTTCCTTTAATGAGATACTGTGCTTTTCTTTCCCAGAGTTCTCATCCTCTTATGTAGACCTCATGACTCCAGGGGCTCAGCTGCACTGCCTACCTATGCTTCCTCCACCCCCCACCCCCACTCCCCATCTCTTGAGAAGCTGATCAGGACTCACATTTGTCTTTTGTTCGGTTTTTCTTTGTCTGATACTTCAAGCTGCCTTATTTCTTTCTCTGTAGTACCCTTCTTCCTGGCATGCGGCTGTGTGCAGTCACATGGTGAACCTACATGCTCATAATTCAAATGCTAAGGCTTTTTTCTTTCTCCCTTCTCCTCCTCTGGGCAGCCATTGGGATGCTTTTCATTTGAATTGTAGTAAAATTGTCTTGAGCTTCTGTTTGGGTCTGTTCTTAAATTCTTTCATCAATGAGAGGAGGAACCTCAAGAAGGGACCCCAATTTCCCCAGAATCAGTCACTTATTTATTAATGTGAATAAAGTGAAATCCAAAGGCTGTCAGCCAGACATACTTTTCTGGTCATGTAGTAGGTCACATTTATGGTGTGACTGAGCAGCTGAGGGGAAGTGCATTGGGAGCCGGGGACTTCTGCATCGAGTCTCATAACTAGCTTTATTTTCCTTTATTTTCTCTGTTCTAAGTCACGAAGAGAAACTGGTTGCCAGGACTCATTTTCTAGCTCTAAGAATATCAAAGCTATTTTGTTTGCTGTAGTAATATCTCTGTGCATGTACTGCTTATGTAGGCAAAGGCACATTTTAATGTTGGTTGACGGACCCGATCCCTGGGAGGTTCTCATTATCACTTGTGTACAGCTGAAGAAACAAGGGCATTAAAAAGTTAAATGAGTTGCCTAAGGCCCCACAGGGCAGCTGCTAGGTGGGAGAGCCAGTTCAAACCTGGCAGGCTGTGCTGCTCCTAAACACGAGAAGATGAGAAGGAAATCACTTGAAGAAATGTGCTCTACTTACTTCTTTCTTTACATAGCGTGTTGATGAACCTTATGTACAAGAAGGGTATAGATTTTCCCAGGCTAGTTCTTCAGAGAACTATGCAAGATTATTTGAACCTGGTGCCTCTCTGGATTCCATCAAATCATTTGACCACTTTTCTTCACATCTCCTTAAAGAGAGGTGTTTATAAGCTTGAAGTCTCATGTCTCTCCTACTTTTCCTGAAACTGACAGGAAGTCAACCTGTACAGTGCCAGACAGGATCTTTTCTGTTATGTCTGTTTGAATGTGAGTTGATTAGGAAATAGAAGTGAGAGGCAAGGATTTGCAGGTGTGGCTCCAGGTAACTGTAATAAATCCCAAGAGGTATTATAGTGCCAATATAAGAACACAGCTTTGCCACAAAAGGCATAAGACATACCTTATTCAATAGTCAAATGTTCTACCCCTGAGCTGTATCCCCATGGTTTTTTATTTTTTATTTTTGTGTGTGTCTGTGTATGTGTGTGTGTGTGTGTGTGTGTGTGTGTGTGTGTGTGTGTGTGTGTGAATTTTTTGTCTTTGGTATTTTTTGTCTTATTGATTTTCTTCTTGTTTGTTTGTTTTGATTTTTTGTTTATTTATTTTGCTTTTCCTAATATTTATTTTGGGAGAGAGAAAGAATATGAAGTTGGATGGGTAGGGAGGTGGGAGGATCTGGGAGAACTGGGGGAGAGGAAACAATATGATCAAAATATATTATTAAAAAGGTTAAATTAAAGTTAAAAAAGAGAAATAGTTTATTCTGGAGCCAAAACATATGTGTCCATATCCTGGAAACATAGATTTAGGCCACCTTATATTCCATGTTGCAACACCGTGACAGTTGGAGGACATTTTTATAGAAACCACGCAACAAATGACATCAATCAAGGTACTTTTCACATACCTTGATTGGGTATTTGAATGGGCAGGTTTTAAAGCAGAGCAGGGAAGCTCTGGGAAAGGCTATCTGGACATTATCCATTGATACTCTTAGCTTTTGGGTTGGTGGAAGCTAGTGTCTGCTAAGTTCATCCGTTTCAAAAGTTTTGATATTCTATGCCAGGCGGTGGTGGTGCACACCTTTAATCCCAGCACACGGAAGGCAGAGGCAGGCAGATCTTTCAGTTCGAGGTCAGCCTGCTCTACAGAGTGTGTTCCAGGAAAGCCAGGGCTGTGACGTAGAGAAACCTTGTTTTGAAGAAAGTTTTGGTGTTCTAGTAGATTCATCTATTTTGTAGAAGGGCCAGTAAAAGCTGCAGGATATTTCTGGAAACTTTTGTTTGTAACGTTCTGCCCCAGATGAGACACTCTAATAGCACAGTGTCCGGAGAACTTTGAGTTCTTTTTAAAATGACACAATGGAATCACTGTACATTTAGAAACTATATGTTTTGGAGACTATTGGTCAAGTTGTCTTGCCTTGAACAAATATGTCATTTGAAATGTTTTGTGGTTGCTGTGTCATCCTTGATAGTTCATATTTGGAATTGCAGGTGCAGTCCTCTGTGAGTGCTGTCTTTAGAGATGCCATCATGGAGTCCTTTGTGTCCAACTTTCCAGGAGAAAACAATATTGAACCAGCTGGTCCCTCTCTGCCAGGCAGCCTCATGGATGTCAGGCATTTGCAAAGGCACTTCACTTTGGTTTTCTGTTAACTGAGCATCACAATAAGCATTAGGAACAAGTTCTGGTGTGGGAAAGCCTTTCTGGGCGGGTAGTTCATTTTGGGGACCCCTGCTGAGATGTTCATTAAGAATGGTCAACTATACAGAGACTTTATTAAGTTTTTGTTTGTTTGTTTGTCTTCCTGTTCATTTTCTAAAGAGAGAGAGAGGAAGAAAGGCCTTGAAGTTGAGTGGGTGGGGAGGTGGGGAGGATCTGGGAGGAGTTGGGGAAGGGGACACATGATCAGAATATACTGTATGAAAAACATTTTTTCAATAAAAATTTAAAAAAATCTTAAAATAAAAAAGACATATTTTAAAATAAAAGAGACAGCTAGTGAGGAAGTGGGAACCACCTCTGCTTCTTATAGCATCAAGATAAAAAACCCTCTAGGTCAAAAATAACAAAACAAGCCAACCAATCCCCACAAACAACGGTGAAGAGAAAACTTGGTCAAGCCGTCTAGGCTTGCACCAACTGCTGCTTAGGAAATGTCAGCCCCTGGAAGCTGTCTCCACCCTCAGGCCCTTAGGCCTCCTCACAGTCCCTTGTCCACAGCAGGTTTGCTGTTGGAGCTCTGTTTGATCTCCTGCTACTAACCAACACCTGTGGTTAATTTTGATTGTCCTGCTGGTCGAGGTACTTCCACTCAGCTGTGGCTGTCACATGCTTGTCAGAAGTAGGAAAAAACCACAGCTTTTAGTGGTTGTTTTCATTGTGGATTCAGAGATCTGAGACTTTTTAGATGAATAACTCAGAAAGAACAGTCAAAGTTTTGGGAGATGAGTAAATGTAGCAATTTAGATGTTTATGACAATTGTAAATCTTCTCTGTATGGTACTTTGAAAACATTTTTAGATTTTCCCATTGGTCCCTAGTACTTGGAAATGATTGATTTTAGATGATTAAACATAACTTCTCCAACTTATTTATTTAGTGAGTGGCATCTGAAATCATATTTTTCAAGTTTAAAGAAAGGAAGCAAATTTACATTTTGAAGTAATTTGTCATTAACTAAGACAATAATCTGCTTGGGTGTCATCTTTTATTCCCCTCCCTACAGATCGAATTGGAAGTTTCTGATCAGAAGTTTATGCATCATTTTCTTCTTAAGGCAGAAGTTACAGAAGACAAGCAAGCTTGCATTCGGAGTATTTCCAGGTGACTACAGGGTATGAAATGGCGAGTGAGCCCATGGTCTCTTGATGGGCATTCTTCAACTTTAGCGTGTATCAGAGGCTCTTGTACCCTAAAATACAATTTTTAAGTTTCACCTCGGGAGAGTCTGACTCAGTAGATTTGGGGTTGGCTTTGAAAATCTACATTTTGGTTTACATTTTTATAATCTACATTTTCTTCCAGCAGCTGGGGTACGTGTTTTAGAACCATGGGTGAAGTACTCAGCGAGGACCAGCATGTTTCTGTCATGCTGTAGAGTTGCTGAGGTTGGGAAGAGTCTGGTCATTGTAAACTACCTAATACTGAAAATAAGAGAAAAGATGTCCCTCAAAGTCTGAAGTTCTAAACTACACACTTTTGACTGAGTCCCTCAGAAGCAAAGTCTCTGATGGGTACTTGAGTGTAACCCCAGGTTTTTGGTATAGTCTCAAGAAGAACAGAGTAAGGATATAGGACCAGGGTAAGGTAAGGAGGTAAGCAAATGTGTGGTCTCAGGTGAAGGCCAGCTTTGGCCCATCCAACCTGGGCACTGGGACATGTGTTACACTGTATAGTTGGTCTTACCCTGACGGAATGAGATCAGTCTTTTGTAGTTCATTCACATCAGTGTGTCACTGATTTTGAGCTGCACTGGGGTGGATACGCATCATAACAGCCTATTAATAAAGTGACTCTGTTGCCACTTGAGGCATTTCTCATGAAAGACTTCCTCTAGAGGCACTGGTAAGCCATGCCTCATGAAAGCTGAGTGATTGGTGTATAGCCAAGCACAGAGAAAGCAGGAGGGGCCCATCAGCGTCCAGCATGCTTTGACAACACAGTTACACTGGAGTCTTCTCACAGATGACTCCAAGTTTTGGTCACTGTGGCCACTCTTGCTGTAACATTTTATGTAATAAGCTTGCTGATTTTGTGATTCCTTTTATAATTATGAGGGAAAACATGGACAATATAGACACTTGCCTTTTACTAGAATTTGTTATCCTACTGCAACGCATATAAAACATGACAGTCTCCTCTGGCAATTCTGATAGCCATCATCAAGAAGAGGAACATGATTTCAAATATTGAATTATGGATTCCCAGGCTGCTGTAAAATCATAATCATTTGCAGATGATTCTGTTTCATGCTTCTTGTAATGATATTGTTTATTGGAAGGAGGTTCCCCTGCTTGGAACTTTGAATGAGAAATGTGCTGTTCTGGAAACTACTGAACCTGTTGTCATTGGTTACTTGGCTACATGAAATAAAACAACTTCTTCTAAATTGCATTTTTGCAGAACATGAGTGTGTTTGTACTGTATTCTGCATAAAGCAAATTATATGCTGACACCCTCTTAGAGAATTACAAAGTATTTTAAATTATTAAAGGCTCTAAATATTCTTCAAGTAAGAAGACTGCTAACTTTTGTTTTTAACTATTTCCCAGCATCCATTTGCTCATGGAAGAACTGCCTGTGATGGTTCCTGTCCTTCTTACTTTTTCAGAATACATGGATCATCATACAAACCTAATGTTCCATAGACCATAGTTGAGGAATATGGAAATAAGGCTTGATTCCTCACAGCATATTAGCCATGCACCAGCCAGAAGCTTTGTAAACACTGGTAAGCTTTGGAAAACCAACTCCAACATCTTCCTACCAGTGCCAGGCAACCATAAGGCAGCAAAGGGAACCAAAGTAGCTTCTGGGGATAATGGTAGATTTTCATGTTGTTTTTTTTTTCTATACTGAAGGGGCCATAAGAGCAGTAATATATTTAATGAAGGCTTGCAGTGGATAGATCAGGCTCCATAAAACATTTTATTCACACTAACTGATAATGACTTACTGGGCAAGAAGTTTTGAAATCATCTAGTTCCTAGCTTCAAATGTTTATTAAATGTCTGGGTTTTTTATTTTATTTTTATTTTTTTTGTGGAGTGACTTCTCCAAGGGGAATCATGCAATATTAAAAAGACAGAGTATTAAAAAATCGGCCAAGAAACACTAGTACTGCTCTGGTGCTAAGAACTGTGGTCCAGTGCCTCTGAATTCACGTGGATCCCCATGTTCTCCGTGGAAGGTACCCTCCCAGCATCATTTTATTAGAAATGTTTGAATTGCCGTAGGTATGTGGCATTCACTTCTTTGCAAGAAAGACCTTCTGTGAGCTGCAGTCTAAGGGATTTTGAATTATAGCAGTGAGTGAATATTTATTTGGAAGAAAAGCGGCAAATACATTTTGTACAGCACTGTGCAGTTCTATAGGAAGCCCCCCTCCCCTACCAGCCATTATCTTTGTACTCACAGAAATCCTAAGACTGTTAGAATTGGAAATGGAAGGAGCCAAGGATCCATGAAAGACTGTCCAGTGCAGCCCTGAAAGCCAGAAGCTTCACTGCCATTTATTTCTCTTTCTCTCCCTTCCACACTCCCTCCTCCTCCTCCTCCTCCTCCTCCTCCTTCTCTCTCTCTCTCTCTCTCTCTCTCTCTCTCTCTCTCTCTCTCTCTCTCAGGCATGTTTATGTTCATCTGTGTACACATGCATGGAGGCTAGAAGCTGACATCATTTTTCCTTCCTCTTTCACTCCCCACCTTAGTTTTTGACACTGGATCTCTACAGGTGTGGAGCTCACTGATTGGCTAGACAAGCTGTCCAGCAAACCCCAGGGTCCTCTTGACTCTGCCTCCTCAGTGCTGGGATCAGAGGTATGTGCCAACATATCCCCAGCTCTCTATGTGGGGGCCCAACATTCCGATTGACATTCTCATGCATTCTTCTCACCGAGCCCTCTCCCTACTTCTTCGCCTTGTCCTTGATCGTAAGTGACAGGCTTTCATGAGTTTGTTTCTTGGTACTGTAAAAAAATTCTAGAAGGAAACCATAAGAGATTTCCTCCCCTGATCCTAATCCCTTCTTGATTGTTTATACTCAGCTAGCTCAGTCAGAATTCAGTTGCAGGCCTTCCAGCTCTTGACCCACTACTAAGTAATAGTCATTCTTGACCGGCAGGAGGGTGCTGAGACTTTGTGTTCTGTGGGTGTGGATGCTACTGTGAGGTGAAGAAGTTAGAGGTCACATTTGATTCCTTGTGGCAGAATATGGAGTTTTTTCTATTAAGAAGCCAAAGGAATCTAGGTGCTGGAGGGCCCTGGACAGGGAAAAAAGATTATGGCACCACAAGAGCCGCCGAGGGGGCAGTCCCAGTGACCAGCAGACGGATGGTAAAGGGATGGGAGACCGATCTGTTCCAGGTTGCTGAGAAGATACTTCCGCTGGCTCAGACTCCCGAGGTCTGATTGGTCTAGGTGGAAAAGCGTGTTTTAGATTTGGTGCCGGTGGCGGGTGCCATTCCCCCCTTGCTTGTGATGACACTGCTCCCTTGGAAGTGTTTTCCTGCTCTTATCTCTAGAGGTTACTGATGCTGTAATCACAGCAGTGAAAAGGGGATTGGCTTGGCAGAGCAGGATGGAATAGGGTCAAAGAGATGGAAGTCAATTTAGAACGTGCTGAGTTTGAAGTGAGAGATGTAGGGAGTAGCGTGACATATCACTCTGAATTTCAGAGAAACTGCACAGAAGCTGAGAGCTAGCTGTGTAACTAAATAGAGCCTAACGACTTGGGGTGGACAGGAGGACCCAGGGAGACTGTGAGGTTAGACTGGGCTCAGTGTCCACCACTCACGGGCTCTTACCGTGAATAAGGCAGCCTGATTTCTTATCCAAGGCCCTGTTTTTATAGTCTGAGAGTAATGGAATTTCATCTGTTAGACTTTACTTCCTGTGGGCAGTGAGATGACCTTCGGGCACAATCCAGCCCTTGGTGATTTGTGTCTGTAGTTACAGTGGAGGCTGCATCCTCCGGTCCTTTCCCCTCTCAGCCTCGTAATGAGATGCTGACTGTGGCTTTGTCTGCCTAGTGTAAGCCCCACCCAGCTCTTTTCCTTGGGGTTTTCTGTGGACTTTAAAGACCATAAGAAAACATGAGGCCATTGATTTTCCCTTCCCTCCTCCTCTAGCTCAGGGTCTTCCTAGCTGGAAGGAATCGGGAGGGCATGAAGCAGAGTCTGTGCTGTATTTTTTCTCATATTGTCCTCCATTACTCCCTCAATACGCTAGTGAGGGCTTGACCAGGTTTTTCAGGGTGAGTGGAGAGGTCACGTGGCCTAACCAGCTGTTTCTGGTTTGGGATCCTGATCCATGTCTTCATTAGGTCCTGGAGTATCAAGGCCACTACTAGCTTGAAGTAAGGGAAGGAGAAACACATAATGAGAAAAACAATCTCTCAAAATACAATCTAACTAGTGTTAAAGCAAGAAGAGAAAATAAGCAGGCCTGTGGGTTCCAGAGCGTGGAGCCAAGGCCAAACGGAGAGCTGGTTCCCAGGAAGCCAGGGTGTCCCCAGAGGAGGCACGTGTGACACTTAGAAGCTCCCAGGCCAGCAGTGAGGCAACAAGATGGCAGGTTGAGCATTGGGGAGGAGGGCGGGCAGGTTCAGAGCCACTGTTCTCCATCTCTGTAGTCTGTGGTGAGGAGAAGCCCTGTCCCCAGGGTCCTGTGGAGCCGCCTCTGCTTTGCTCAAGGTCTTGTGCTGCCCCCACTGTTTTCCTGAGCAGGTTACCCAGGTCTGTTCCTCTGGGTACAAGTTCCCCGGGCAGAGCAACACAATTTATATTCATAAGTCTTCAGCGCCTAGCACACTATCTGACACATAGCAGATTCTAATTTAAATTTAACAAATGACTGAAAGTCAAGCTTTCTAAAAGAATTGTCAGGTTGGCCAGAAATAGGGCTGGAATTATGTAGAATCTCTGGAAACATTTCTCTCCCTGCTATGCTGGATGGAGCCAAGAGTGCTGGGGTAGTGCTCCTCTTCTTGGTCACTCTGTTTCCTTGTTTTTGGTGATACGAGTGGCAAAGTGAAAAACAGGACTTGGGCATCTGTAGCCTTCCCAAACATAGACATCAGAATCCCAACACATCTTCAATGTATTTTAAACTCGTGGATGTACGTCAGAAGCAACTCACAGATCCACACATTTTCTGCTAAAGGCACTTTACTCTGCGACAGAATAGCAAGCAAAGAGAACATATACAAACAGTGTTTTGTGTTTGAATACTTACAGTCTAGCAGTTGTTAGGAGAAAAATAAAAGAACAAGTGTTTAAAAACAAAAGTGATTTGGGACACAGGCTTCTACTTATCTAAAACCATGGATGACACAGAATTCCCAACATAATCTGTTTAAAAGGTGTTTCCATGAACCCTGTAAAGTAGAAAGCCTTTCTTGTAAAAAAAAAAAAGTATGCAAAAGAAAAAAGAAAGAAAGAAAGAGAGAAAAGATAAAAAAGAACTTTCAAAATACAAAAATAATAAAAATTAGGGTGGGGCCTAGGAAATGCTGATAGTTTATTTCCCAGTAAGAATAAAGGTTTGGGGAGGTAAGATTTGCTGAAGCATTAGGATTCACCGTATCCATTTATGAAGAAGTGTATGATTTTTGCCAAGGAATTACACACAGCAGACTGAGTCCGTTTTTAGCTTCTAAATCAAAGCTGGAGAGCTACACAGTTTGGAAGCATCTCAGCTGTGTTTGAAATTGCTAAGGGGCCCTTAGGTGAAAAGTGGTCTGTAAACCTAAATAAATATTCTTGTTATTTCATTACTGTACTGAGTTACATTGTCAGGAGCATGGAGTCCTCTGGAACAAGAGTAGGAACAGAAGGGAAATGCATGGTAACCTAAAGATTAAATTTCACAGCTGTAAACACCCAAAAGAACTTCTGGCAGAGAACTGTCAGCTGTAAATTTACAGCCTACACAGGCAGCCACGCTTTGTTGGAAGAAAAAAAAATGCTCTTGAAAAATATGTTTTTCTAAAGTTTGATTTCGAAGAGAAATCAGATTTATATATTTTTAGTAAGCATGGGGGTAGTGAAGGGGTTGGAATGGAACGAATATCAGAAGCACTTTGGAGGTCCTGGAGAGTTTCCTTTGCTTTGTTTTCCCTCATGTCCATTTCTGCTTCCTTATATAATTAACCATCTGGGGTGGAATAGCTGGTAAAATCCTATTTACCGAGTGCTAACTGGATCCTTGGGCTAGTGTTGGTGTTTGGGGGACCATAGAACAGACAAATGTTGAAGGCTTGGCCCTTGCCATTTTGTAATGTCTAGGCAAGGGGAAAAGACCAGCCAAAAGAAAAACAACAGGGGACTGTCCTTAAAAGGCGCCACCATTAGAGGTTAGAACAAGTGGTTCTGTGTGGGTTGCAGCCAGCAGCACGCGGAGTTCCAGAGGCGGCTCGTGGCATCAGACACAAAGGAGGGGAGTTCTCAGACAGCTTGAGTGCTGCAGCCTTGGAGGCCGAAGCTTCTGTCACTGAATCAAGTTCAATGGGTTTGGCTTCCACTTGGCTCGGAGCCTGCTCGGGGGACTCTAAGATCCTCGTGCACCTAGCTTGATCATGAGCTGGATAACTCTTCTTTTTAGAGAGGAGGTGGGGGAACACCAGGAATACTTGTTGATTTTTAATTTATTTATTCTCTTTACACACATACGCCCCCATTGTCCTCTCTTGTCCCTTCTCCTGTCAAACTCTTTAATTCACAAGTCTCCCTCCTTTCATCTCGGCTTCTCTGCTGTGTTTAATTAGTGGTGTTTGCATGTGCACAGGTAGGCCAGGTGTTATTTACTTCAGCAAAGGCAACTTATCCGTGTCTACACTGCTCTGTTCTGCATGGCTCCAAGGCTTTACCTGAGGGGGGTTGTGAGGAGATGAAAAAAGGACAGACACACAGGCACATATGGGACTGCATGGGCTAGGCTCTCTGATGGAGAAATGTCAGCACTCCAGAAACTCGTTTGTTTATTCTATACAGTTGAGCAGGGTTACTACATACAGATAGACAAAAATCAGGGTTACTATGGGGAGAAAGCTACCGTGGACATTTCTGCATATACTGTCAGCATTCACAGCTGGATCAGAGGAAGGCTTTTCCATTCTCATGGAGCCGAGGCATTGCTACCTGACATGGTTGTGCCCCTGTCAACAGCACACAGCCAATCAGGACTTCATTCCCTCAGGGCTTCCTCTGCTCAGCAAAGTATAGCACTGCAAATGGGTCTCTCCTACAGCTGCTCAGGTAAAGGTGAAGCCCTGGGAGCTCCTGTCCCATCCATGATGGACTGTTGAAGGGCCCAGTCTTGTGCAGGTAGATAGGAACTGCTACTGTGATTTCATGGGTACAGCAGTTATGTCCAGCCCAGAAGATAACATTTTTTCCTACCCTCTGGCTCTTACATTGTTTCTGCAATGTTCTTTGAATCTTTGAGGGGGTAACACAGATGTCCCATTTAGGACCAAGCACTCAACAGCCATTTATTCTCATCACTTTAACCATCTATAAGTCAGTCACACACCACAAAAGAAGCTTCTTCGACCAAGGCTGAGGGCCTTGTCTGTGGGTAAAAGATAAATATTTAGAAGGCAGTTTGATGTGATGATCATGTAGCAAAGTAACAGTAATAGATTCGCCTTGAGTGCCTGTGACTTCCCCCAGCCATGAGATCTTAACTGGGCTTATCCTGTTAGATATAAACTCCTGTGGAGTAAGCCTTAAGGTCAGTCAGAAAGCAGTCTATTACTTCTGTTAACTATCATGCCACCATTGCATTATTGCATTGATGGGTAAATCTTAACTTGCAGGTTGCTATTTTATCACTCAGGGTCCATATCTGGGTAGGACTGTGGATAACTTTTCTCCCCCAGTAGCCTGCACAGCACCTTTAAGCATTGTGAAAGCTAATGAGAGTGTTCCAGCTTGAATTCTTTATGTCCTACAGTTAAAGTAATACTTTCATTTTAACATTCAAATTAAGATAAATATATACATTAAAGGCTGAAGAGGAAAACTATTTTCATCTACCTTATCAGTCTAGCATCTGAGGCAACCGCTGTCAAATCTAGCTTCTGCTTCTGCCATTTATAGTCGGAATTTTAATTAATGTGTCTACCACCCAGGTTTGATGGATTAGACATCATCTCTTAACTTCTTGTTATAGTAAATGAAGGGCTTGCCATTGCATTAACACCCTTAATTCATGGTCACAACACCTAAATAGCAATATTTATTTTTCAATCTAATTATTAATGCTTATTAATTACTTACAATGTTACTTATGATAATCACTTATTATGTTACTGTGAACATATCGTTAGTGCACAAAAGCACACCACGTCATGTCTCATGTTATACAACTATCTTGGAGTTGATATTTGTTTCTTTTCTAAGTATCATTTTCTCTAATGTTTCAAGGTCTCTGTCACCCATGTTTACCGGAACTTTCCACATTCACAAACAAATCAAATCCATCGTCACTTTGCGCAATGTTCTTCCTGGAGCCTGTTCTACAGCTAGCCTGTCTAGACTGCTCTGCTTTGGAACTCTACTGTTCCTTTGGTTCTAACCTGTTGGTTTGCGCATTTGCTGGTTTTTATCATTGTGCTGATGATGCCTTATTTTGTATGTGTTAGAGCTTTCTAGCAGCCTCGTATTAAGTGGTGTAAAGAAAATTACAATTTCAAAGATTTGGATGTCTGAAAATGTTTTTCTTTTACACACACATTTCTTTGATAGTTTGGGTACAAGATTTCACTTTGAACATATTTTCACTCATAGTTCTGTGGTAACCACTGTGTTTTCTTCTACTTTCCATACAGGCCGAGAAGACTGACAACATTTTCATGAACAAATCTTTGTGAGTGATCTATTATTCCTTCTTCTTTAGAAGCTAAATTTTGTTTCTCCTTATTTCTGATGTTTTCAGAAAATATTGTAAGGAGCCTCAGTCGTTGTAGAGACTATGGCCATCAGTCCTATTGCAAAAGACAAGTTAATAAGAAAAAAGCACAGTAGGCTTGATGAAGAATGGCCATGGATGCAGAAAGGCAGAGTTGATAGGGGAAGTACCCAGCAAGGCCTGCCTATCTAGGTGCGTCTTGGCTCCTCTGTGCAGCATCCTTTCATCCGGGTAAGGACCATGACTCTTTCTGAGTGATAGTCTTCAAGGAATGAGGTGAAGAGGACAGTGACATTTCTGGGTTTATAGTTTACTTTTAGGGAGGCGGAGAACAGCTTAGGAGGAGGGCTTTTGGTGTCTTGGACTCACTGCTGGAAAGATGGGCTTTCAGGGCTGATTACAGATAGCTGACTTCTGAACCCGCCTGTGCTTTGAGGTGACAGATGCTGAGCTCCAGCAGTTCTGTAGCATTGGCCTTGTCGTTTATTGTGATTGACCACATCAATCTAGAGACCCATGTTCTTTCGTTTTAGGGAATTAAAGATTTTTTTTTATTGTGTTATTTGTGTGTATGTAGGGAGAGTCTATGCGTGAGTGTGGGCACACGTGAGCCACAATGTATGTGGAAGTCAGATTGGTAACTCAGTTCTCTCTACCGTGGGTCACAGAGACTGCACACTGGTCATCCAGCTTGTGTGGCAAGTGTTTTCTACCCACTGAGCCTCTTGGCTCAGTTGTAGGGAATCTTGTTATGAGAAAATGACATCATTATAATGGCCTCCCTGCTCTGTCTTTGTAGAGCCCCTGTTAGTCACACACAGCTCTGGCTCCTCTGGCTTCCCTGCCTTGCTGTGTGTTTTGTCCATCTCTTCATATATCTGGCTCCTCTGATTTCTTCTCTTTATTTCCCAATGCGTACATTATTGCAGCAGCAGCAGAAAAAAAACCAGGAAATTTTGCTTGGATCTCTGAGTTATGACTTGGTTTCTGTGTCTGTGCCTGCTCTCATGGCTCTCATATTGGAAGCATCCCTCAAGTGTCTGTCACCCTCGGCTGTCTGCTTAGATTCATAAGGAGACATTAAAAGGAGATTGAAATCTCTGAGTGTGGTTGGGGGAGGGGTGCGTACTATGGGGTGGGGGCTGTGACCACTGCCCCACCCGCCAGTACTGAAGGCATTTCTGTTATATTTGCTTCTGTTAATGTTGGTGGGTGTTTTTTGTATTTTGGTGTTCATTTGTTTGCTTTTATTTTAACTCTTGAGAATAAGCCTTGCATTTCCTGCCTGGGGACTGAGACTAAAGTCTGGTTGCTCAGTTGTATTTTTTTGTTGTTGTTGTTGTTGTTGATACTTTAAACCGGAGCTAGGAAAAGAATCTAGAGTTCAATTCTTCATGCTGTGGTTTATCATTTAATCTCCTTATTTCTACTTCTTGTCCTGTCCCAATATCAAGTATAGTGACACTGAGACTTGAGACCCAGGAAAGAGTTCTCTGACCTCTGTGGGGTGTGGGAACTTAAGGCTAACAGGTTGTGTGCTGGGAAGTCTTGGAGGCTTCTTATCCGTCTGGTCTGGGTTTGGACCACACTTTGTGTCTGTCCTGAGATGCCCTCCTGCTCCTTTGACAACTTGGGGCCCGTGGTATAGAATTGGGAGGGTATGTGTTTTAAGGAGCCTTATTTCTTTTCAATATATTCTTTCAGCAGCGAGGCTATTTCCCCTCTTCCCTGCTGAGTCAGAACCACACTTCCATCTCTCCTCTGTCGAGATTTCCTCAACTGGTCATTTGTTCTTATGGGCTAAGACTCAGGCCTGCCCTCGCTCCTTGACGGGGTTTAGGACACAGGCCTGCTGCCCTTCGAAGTTTTCATTAGTCTGGTTCTGTTCAAGTGTTCACGTCTCTGTTCTCATCCAAACTAGCCACGCCCCACCCCCAGCAAAGCACTGAAATGCCCCGCCTTTCGGCCTCTCACTTGTAAAGTGAAAAACAAGACTCCCCCTGCCCCCCCAACACACACACACACACACACACACACACACACACACACACACACACACACACGTGCGCACGTGCTCTCTCTCTCTCTCTCTCTCTCTCTCTCTCTCTCTCTCTCTCACACACACACACACACACACACACACACACACACACAAATCTGTAAAGTGCAAAGCACATGCTTGCTTGTCACTCTCTTGATCACATGGCTGAACCGAGAGTGGACATGTGAGAACGATGCGGAGAAAGCAGAAATGGGATAAGAATCGAACATGTGATGAGTAAAACCGTGAAAGGGAAAGAAAGTATCTCCTTTACAAATGCAGCTTCCCCAGTGCTGAGAGCATGACGTGAATGAGATGAGGGCGTCCTCGGTAACAGCCTTCCATCTGTTTGGGTCCCATTCCTATCCTCTCAGCATGGCTCCCCTTGGCTTTGGGTTTAGTCCCTGCCAACCCCTCCTAGATCCCTCAAGGAAAGAAGAGACTGTCTGTAGTGTTCTCTGGCTTCAGTGTGAGACTGCACTTAAAAATTTTCTATTTAATTGCAAATTTGTGTTTTAACAATATAAATCCACAGCCTCCTACATTGTCTGTTGGGCTACATTACTTGTATAAATCTAGGACAACAGTAGAGAGAAGTAAAAAATGAAATGCTAAGCACAGTCATAATTTTGAGGCATGAACTGCAACTCGCTAGAATCGATGGCACTGCAAAGCTGGGCCTTGACGGTAGAGTGCTGTGATGGTGGCATGCAGCGTGTGAGCAAGTGCCTTTGAAAACAGTAACGCTTCAGACAGATGTGGGGAGCTGTGGTAATCATTGCCCATCTGTCCATGCCTTGCTTTGCTCGTCTGTAGATTGAGTCATTGAGAGATTCAGTTTACACTATAGCAGGATAAACTTGCCATGGCCCATTTCTTCCACAACAGCGACAATTAGCTATTCAATCATCCAAAAAATCTCAGGCATCTTTGAAATAGGCAACCAATGGCATGGTAGGTTTGAGGAGAGACCCCAAATGCTACCAGCCTTGCTAGTCTGAGCTAAACATTGTCTGCCCAATGCCTGAAAATCCTGCCTTGGAAATCAACATCCACTGGAGAGTATTCACTGAAAGAAATGTGAATTTTGCCTAGAACGTTAACAGCCTTGAACTCTACTATGAATATTTCATTACAAATTAGTTCAGCAGGAGGGACTTGAATCCGGGAACAAGCTCAGATTGGGGCTCAACTTTATCCATTTTGTGGAGCCATCCCTAAATATAATCCTATTTATGCTTCTCACTGGTAAACGCAGTAAGATTTTAAAATCTTAGAAGTGATGGTGCTCAGTTATTAGTGATACAGCACTGTCAAAGTGGGTCATTTCCTGCTGCAAAGAGAGTTCTGTTTTCTGCATTTTTGAAATAAAAATACAACTTTATAGTTTTGATACTCTAGCATAGAAAGTTGGGGATTTTACATGAAAAGATAATCATATAAAGAACTCTGGAGCTTCGGTATTTTAGGAAATATTAAAATATTCTTTAAAAATTAAAAAGTATTTATTTACTTATTCTGGTGTGTGTGTGTGTGTGTGTGTGTGTGCATGTGTGTGTGCATGTGTGTGTGTGTACATGCATGTATATGTTATGAATGTCAGCCTATGTGTATCATCCTGTGTGTGAGTCTAGATCAGAAAGCCTCCCATGTGGATCTTGTGTATCAAACTCAGCTTATTAGGCTTGGGACTAAGTACCCTTACCCACTGGGCAGTCTCATCAGCCTCTAAAATAGTCTTTATAATAAGATCTAGCAATATTCTTTTGTGTCTTTTTTTTTTTTTTTTTTTTTTTTTTTTTTTTTTTTTTTTTTTTTTTGGTTTTTCGAGACAGGGTTTCTCTGTGTAGCTTTGCGCCTTTCCTGGAACTCACTTGGTAGCCCAGGCTGGCCTCGAACTCACAGAGATCCGCCTGGCTCTGCCTCCCGAGTGCTGGGATTAAAGGCGTGCGCCACCACCGCCCGGCTCTTTTGTGTCTTTGTAACTCCACGTTTTTATGTCCTGATCTCATTCATGTTATATCATGTTATACAGATAACAGTGTTAGGAAAGGTTTCCAGTCTCTTTTGTGTCAGAAAGCCTTACAGTGGCTCTTATTACTTATTTGACTCCTTGAATACAAATTTGTTCAATTATTCATTGTTTAAAGCAAAAGAGGGTTGCTAAAAAATCTAAATAATGTACTAACCCAAACAAATTAAAGAAGAGAAATCATATGACCACATCAACCTACTCCAAAAAATCATTTGACAAAATCCAACACTCCTTCACAATATAAACAAAGATAAAACCAACAACCAACCAACTAACCAACCAACAAAAACAAAAAACAAAAACAAAAAAGGAAATGAGGACTAGTAGAAAACTTCTTCAACTGAATAAAACCCGTGCGTAAGAAACCTGAAGTGGAAGGTAAGTCGCTGGGCAGTCTGTTCTGTCAGAACACTGTGGAGCACAGTAAGGAAGGATACATACACTCAATGTCTTTTTTTCTAAAAAAGGTATTTTTAATTTTCAACAATGTGCATCCATATGTGGGTATATGCATGTCAGTGCAGGTTTCCCTGAAGGCCAGAGGCATTGGATCTGCTGGAGCTGGAGTTATGGGTGATTGTGAGCTATCTGAGGTGGATGTGGGGTGCTGAGAACTGAATGAGAATTACATGTGCTTAACTGCTGATCCATCTCTGTACCACAACACTGGACATCATTGAAGAGGAGACCATGAAAATGAAAAGCACAGAATTGACGTGGTGGTTGTGATTGGTAAAAAGTTACCTGGAGCCTTCTAAACATAGCACTGGTGTGGTCTTGGGGTTGTCCCTTGTCTGCAGATACAGCTAAACCTATATAAAAACAATCACATCCATAAGCCCATGACTGCTTAGGTCTATCCAAAATTTCTTTTTAGGACTGTTTTGGCTCAAGAGTGCTACCTGTATTACCAGTGTTCATAAAGCAACCTGGAACATGGACACCAGCAGACATGACCTAATGGTTCTTAGTTTCAACATGTCTGATATAGTTAAGTCCTTCCCTTTATGGTTTCTGTTACAGAACTGTTGAATGTTTTCTTAGATTTTTTTTGATATCTTTTATGTAGTTGTTCTCCCCTTTCAGAATTTTAAGCTTATTGTTTTAGAAGTATGGTTCCAATTCAGAACTTTTATCCATTTAGGACATCTTATATGAGAATAAAACTTCAAACCTTTTCCCCCTTCCTTGCTCATATGCTGGCTTCAGAATATTTCCATGTTATGAGCTTTTCTAAAGCCAGAGAAGGCTTTATAAAAACCAATTGCAACATGCCTCACAGCAGGATGATTGCCATTAATGTATACTGTAGATTCCTTCAAGGTGTTCCAGGGGTGCTGACGTCACAGCAGAAGCCTTGAAACCACATACACAGCAGTTTTCTTTTCTGGAAGTCAGCCACACTACAAAAAGAGAGGATAAATGGATCTGTGCTGCTTCTGAATCTAAGACAACTGAGTCCCAGTTTTATATACTTCTTGGGAATTCCCAACATGCCACACTTCAAGGGCTTGGGTTTCACTTGTGTGCGGTAAGTCACTTGCCAAAACTCTGCATTCCTGGCTTGAGTTGGAATCATTGGAGCTGTGTCTGGCTGCTCATGCTTTCAAAATGGCAAGCAAACTTATCTTCTTTTTTTAAATATTATTTTTACTAAAAGAAAACTTTAAAATATGCGTTAGCTTTTCTTTAGCCATCCAAAAGGCAGGTACATAAATCAGAAACCAAATTTAACCAGAGGGAACGCAGATACTGAAGATTTATATCTGGGCCTCTCTCACAAACACACCAGATGTTTCATGTACCAAATCATCCCTTGGTGCTGAAATCTAGATCTTACTGACATCCAAATATTGCTATTGCAAGTGTTGAAATACTCCCAAGTCTAACATGTATAAAGAAACCAGACCTCTTCTCCAAATCAAACTATGTAATCTCTCAGACTATTCAAAGCACTGTGATTTACTTCAGGGATAGGAAATGTGTGTAGTAACACTCAAAAACACCATATGACACAGAGTTTAGGTTATCTTTAATGTGTCTGCTTTCAAAAGTTTAAACACCATTGCTTCCTGACAGGTGTAGAGTGTATGATTTAAAATGTGTTACAGGCCATTCGTATCACTGCTTAGGAGGTGACTTCATCCTTCCTTGCTGCCATATGTCTTAACCATGCAAATGGGAAGGAAAAGAACATCTGTCCAACCATTGCTGTCTCGCTTGTCATGCAGGCCATGTGGCCCTGTGTTTGCCTCTCATCAGGTTCCATAGACACAGCAGCAGGCTGAATGGTTGCATACTTTACTCAGCCAGTGCTCTTTTGTTTTTTAATTAAGATTTTTTTTTTATTCATTTTACATACCAAAGATCCCCCTCTTCCCTCCTCCTGCCCCTCCAGCCTCCCCCTCCCAACCTACCCCCCATTCCCTCCTATAAGAAGGTAAGGCCTCCCATGGGGAGGTACACTTAGTAGAGGCAGGTCCAAGCCCCCCCCCCCCCGCACCCCCCCTCGCCCCAAGGCTGTGTGAGGTGTCTGATCATAGAAGTGAGCTCCAAAAGGCCTGCTCATGAACCAGGGATGGATTCTGATCCTACTGCCAGGGACCCTCTTAAGCAGATCAAGCTACACAACTGTCTCACTATGCAGAGGGCCTAGTCTAGTCCCATGCAGGTTCCACAGCTGTTGGTCTAAATTTCATGAGTTCCCACTAGTTTGATTTGGTTGTCTCTGTAGGTTTCCCCATCATGATCTTGATGCTCCTTTCCTCATAGAATCCCTCTTCTCTCTCTTCGACCAGACTCCTGGAGCTCAGTCTGGTGTTTGGCTGTGGATCTCTGCATCTGCTTCCATCAGTTACTTCAGCCAGTGCTCTTAGAACATATAATCAATCTTAGCTTAGAGCATCTTTACACCTCTGGCTTTTTATTGGATCTTTGAAGATGAATTCCATTTTTGTATTATGCAAACATCTGTCCTGGAGCTTCAAGTGAGGATAGCATGTTTGTATAACAGCATTTTTGTATAATTTGACAGTTTACAGTTAGAAATGTGGTCTAGAAAGAGGCAGTGTCCCAAGGGAGGATTTTTGTATCTTAGCACTAATATAGACTTTATTTTAGCAGTCTTGGGTGAAACCCACTGTACTGTCTCTATATTTAATCATGTGTGAAATGTAAAATAGCTGCCACATAATCATGCTGCCATTTTGTCATTGGGTGGCAGTGGGGACATTACTCACAAAGCAAGTTACTCTAGTTAAGGTACATGTTTCAGTGATAATTTATTTTAAAATCCATGATTTGAGAATTATACCATCTATTTGGTAACTCATTTATTCACCAAAAATCCCCAAATTTGGTAAATTGGGTAGCATTCACCCTGCCCAGAGGCCTGATAGCAAACTGGACATCATGTAGTTATATTCTCTTGGGATCAGTGACCTGGTCTCTGTGGTTGTTAGATCCACCTGGTGAAGAAGTGTTTTGTTCATTCAGACCAAAGGACTTAGGTCTCATTAAAGTAAAACACATGAGTTTCCAAGACATAGCCAATGCCCCCAACTTATACATTTCTTAGTCTTTTGAACTGAAATTAATTTGTCCTTCATTCCTTCGTGAGTCTGGATATTTCCTGAGCAAAGCCCAAGCAGAATAATTTTACAACATGAGGAATAAGCAAAGTGGGAGCTTTCATTTTAGATGAGAGTACAAATGTAATATGGATTCACATAAAAACACAGACACCAAAATCTAAATTAAGAAGAAACAACTCATACCTCTGTAACTTGTTTAAATATGGATACTATAAACACAGGTGCATCCTGGTTGTTTCTGTGCCCTGGGCATTTTAGTGGAATAATAAAAAAAAGGTTTGCTTTGTTTTCCTGGTATAATCAGTTCTTTAAGACACTGTGGGGATGGACTATGTTTTCTTTAGCCTCTGAATGCCAGGCAGTACACTGGGGCCAGTTAAATAATACATAATAACAAATGCTGAGTTTATTGATTTTTGAACACTTCAACCAGTCAATTAATCATGGTATTATGGCAAGATTAAAGGCATAAAATTCTCAAACTGACTGAAGATGCAGATAGATAAATCTTCCAGCAGGAATAATTGCAAACCCTTTTGAGCAAATAAAAAATGATGACCACTTATGCTCTGTAGGGTCCAATAACTAAGGTTTATTTAAATGCTGTAAAGTATATCCCTTCAGGCTCTAATGATCTTCTTCCTAAACATCACTTGTTAGGAGAAAGTGCTGTTGTCACGTTTCCTTAAAGACCAATGCCCCAGATTCTCCGTGTTGAACATCCTCTGTACTTTAAAGGCCAGCTCCTGTGGCTTAGAGTGCCCCTGTGAAACACACTACACATGTATACGTTTTTAACAACTAGGCCAAGCTGGTTTCTCCTGTTTGTACTGAAATCGGCCCCTAACCGTTGGCTGGGTATTAAAAAGATTTTATGTGAACATATCAATCAATATACAAGGGACAGTGCAGTTGGTACTAAGAAAAATAGTGAGTCACCAGGTGGAAAGAGAAGCCCCAGGTCAGAGATTCCAACATGCACTCATAACACTCAGCCATAATGACATGTACAAAGTTCTCCCATATGGCCACAGACTGCAGAATAATCGCTGCTGAAGGTTCTTGATGGCTGATTTGGATTTGTTTTCTGAGTTAATTTGCTCATTCCTGGAGGAGGGTAGCAGATGTGCAGGCAGTCAGTACTAAAAGAGACTTCCCCAGATTCTGCAGTGCTGATGTCAGAGAACTCTGGTGAGTTTTGCCAGGGGGGTGCGATCTTCTCAGCTGTGTAGAGTACAAGCAACAGCCACATAAAGATGGTTGCTTTGGAATTGTTCAGATCTGTCTTCAGAATTTATGATTCTGAGATTGTCAGGTTGTAACAAGTTAGGATAAATGGAAGTCTCATTTTGCTTGTTTGTGCAGATGTGTGTGTGTGTGTGTGTGTGTGTGTGTGTGTGTGTGTGTGTGTGTGTGTGTGTGTGTGTGTAGAAGCCTGAGGTTGACATCAAGCGTCTTCCATGATGGGTTTTTACCTTAATTGTTGAGACAGAGTCTCTCACTGGACTTAGAGCTCACTGATTCAGACAGGCATCTGCCTGTCTCCAGCCTCAGCTGGTTACAGATGCATACCACCATACACATATTGTTAGGGAGAAACTGAGGTCCTCACGCTCTAACAGCAAGCACTCTCCCAACTGAGCCATCTCCTTCCCTGAACTCTTCTTTTTTTCAAGGCATTAAGAAGTCAACCTTTTGCTGGGGATGTAGCTCAGCTGGATAGAATGCTTGAATCCTTGGATTTAGTATTTAGTACTGTGTAAAGAAGGAGCAGGGGTACACACCTGTAATTACAAAACTCAGGAGATGGAGGCAGGAGGATCAGAAGTTCAATGTTGGCTCCTGCTAATGCGTAGAGTCTGAGCTGTGTGGGACCTTGGTGGGCACAGAGAGGTCAGCAGAATAACAGAGATAACAGAGCAAAATAAAACTATTCATTCAACGACTAATTGCTGAGTATTTAATCCTTAGGGCTGGATTCTACAGATTTAAGAAGGGACAGGATTTGATCACTGTACTCAGGGATTTGTAGAACCAACTCTTAGAATTGAGAGGTACTTTCGCACCTGTTATCTCTTTTAATCAGTTAAGTTACCCTGTAAAGGATGCTTTTTATTTTAAATAAGAACAGTAAAGCTCAGAGAGATGAAATGGTTTGCCCAAGTTAGTGTCAGACCATGAACTTAGCAAAGTTTTGGCCCTCTTCTAAAGAAGGGCATGAATGCTTCTTCTGAGGTTTGATCTCTTGTTCCCTAAATTAAGGTGGAGAGATTACTTTGTCAAATCTCTCTTTTTTTATTCTATTTTTTAATGCATCAGTTGGATTTTGTTACAAAGAATTAGACAGAGCCTGAATCTCATTGATCCACCAACCTCTTCAAACACCTTAGGACTTTGTTAAGATGGTTTCTCCCTCATGGGCCACCCCATACTGGTGGCAGTTTTGTCTCTAAGAGATTTTTGTTAATCTTCATGAACTTTCTAGAAACACTACTAATCTGTGTGTCTGATTCAGAAGACCCTTTGTCCTCTCTTCATAGCTTGTCCTTTCCATTATTTATGTTTCAAAAGCACCTTCCCGGGGTCACAGTAATTAAACATTTGATTGCTAGGGATCTCCAAGTCCTTCTCTTCCAAAGTTCTCTGTTGAGCAGGAGTCTCACCAACAGTCCTCAGAGGCCTGGAGAACAGCTTCTCCTAGGACTGACATTATCCAACCAATCATTACACAGTATACATTTTTCCTTCAAAACTTCATGTTAAAAAACCTATCATATGTTAAAGTCCTAATTTCTTGTTCATCAAACTAGGAGCTTATTTGGAAACAGGGTCTTTATAGTTCTTATGAGTTAAGCTAGGATGAAGTCATAGTAGAGCAGGTTGTCTTTAATCTGATATGACTATATGTGATATCTTTATAAATGGGAGATTTGGGCCTACCTATCACCTACAGGAGAACTCTGTGAAGACAGACAGAGGCAACGGCCAGGTAATGTAAGGCAATGAGTGCCAAGAGGAGTGAGTACTCCGAAGGTAGTCTGTGACAGTCTCCTTTCCAACTTCAGAGCAAACCACCCCACCAATGCCTTGACTCTGGACTTCAAATATCAGGAAACACGAGGCAGCATATCTGTTGTTGAGACTGTTTGGCATGTAGTGCTATTATGATAGTTCTAGATGAGCAATCTTGTCTAATAACACTGGCAAGGCACTTCTTTTAGCTCAGATGACAGCCCCTTAATTCTCAACTTTAAAAGAAGAATGCCTGCTCAGACCAAGGAATCAAGGCATCCCCAAGTTACCTAAAACCTTATGCAAATGACCTAGACATTGGCTATCATTTTTGCTCGTATGTTTTCCTAAGGGCCTGCACAGTGTTCATGTGTGATTTTGTTAAATAATGCAGATTTACGGAAATATACCACAGACCTACTGAATCAGAAATTGTCTTTTAAGTCTCTGGGATTAGTATGTACTTAATATTTGATGCTCACAGGTTCAGAGGAACCAAGAAAAATTAGATTCATTAGAACATTCTGACAGGCAGGAATGACCAACACAAGATCATTGTTTTGTTTCATTACTAGATTTTTAAAAATCCATTGAAACACATTATTACGTATCTTTGCCTTTCCAGATAAGATACAATCATAAATTTCTGGAACACTTTTCATAAGGAAACAACTAGAACTAAGGTTTTCATTTTGAGGCTATGAGTTGCATATTTTTACCTATAGTTTCCCAGTTAAATAGATGTATATAAAATTATAAAATTCTACCAAAATTATTATTCTAATTAACACATAAGTAAAAACAACACAAAACTAGTCTATAGAAGCTACTCAAAGAGTTGCCCAGTCCCAAATTCTATACATCTCAGTGAACTCGTACATAGGGCAGACATTCTGAAATGATGAAGCTTTACCTAGGTTTTACACTTTTACCATCTGTCTTAGTTAGGGTTACTAGTGCTGCGATGAAACACCATGACCAAAGACACTTGGAGGGCAAAGGGTTTATTTGGATTACATATCCTGAGTCACAGTCCACTGAGGGAAGCCAAGAGATGAACTCAAACCAGGCAGGAACCTGGAGGCAGGAACTGATGCAGAGGTCATGAAGGGGTGTTGCTTACTGGCTTATTCCTCATGCCTTGCTCAGACTACCCAGGACCACCAACCCAGGGATGACCCCATGCACAGTGGGCTGGTTATCTCACATCAACCACTAATTAACAAAATGCCCAACAGGCTTGCCTACAGCTCAATCTTACGGAGGCATTTTCTCAGTTGAAGTTCCCTCCTCTAGCTTGTGTTAAGTTGACATAAAACTAGACACTATACTACCTGTTTCATTTTTATCCATTTATCTACCACAACAGAAACAAAAGAAAAAAAAAAACTATGACAGAGTTGAAACTAGAAAAAAATTAGCTTTATCTCATCTTTGGTACTCATGAGTCCTTTTTGCCTGCATTCCAAACTTCCTCATCACCCACTATACTCTCTCTGTCTCCTTTCTAAATGGTATATTGTTTACCAACCTTTACAGCTGTGTGCATAAATGCATGTATATGTTATAGACTGGGATCCATATCTGAGGGAAAGCATACAGTTTTTTTTTTCTTTTCTGAGTTTGTGTTAGCCAGAAGAAGGTAAATGTTGTAGAGAATGATGTCAGAGATTCTGTGAATTGACAAACAAAATGGGTTCTTTATATGTGCCCCTGGAAAAACCAAAGGCTAAGATCTGCAATGATTCATCAGCAAAGCACTGAGGAAACTCAGATTTAAAAGCTGGACTCAGGAGTCATTTTAGTTTTGGGCCCAGATTTACATTCCAAGAAGACTGGAGGAAGCGGTGTTTCGGCCTAACGCAGATGCACAGGAGTGCCCAGTCTTCTGAGTAACTAGCTGTGGTTCTGCCTCAGGCTTGGCCCCATTTTTTAGTCATTTTCTCATGCAGAATAATGTCAAGCCTAAAAAAAAATTCACATAAATGTCAGTATTGTCAAAAAATATCTTAAAGATGGGAATACCTTTGTTATTTTTGTGTTTGATGAGTCTGTTGATAAGAATGTTCTTTCAAATATATCAAATCATTCAAGACTTGGTAGCAAGAATAATTTTAAAAGTTGACTCTCTTTTAGAGATGAAGGTTCCACAGAAGTCACTGTGAAAATTTAGATCCATAAAATTACAGTCCACTTTAAAGGAGAAGATACCAGGCTAGGTGGTAGTCATGCACGCCTTTAATCCCAGCACTTGGGAGGCAGAGGCAGGCAGATCTTTGTGAGTTTGAGGCCAGCCTGGTCTACAGAGTGAGTTCCAGAACAGCTAGGGCTCCACAGAGAAACTCTGTCTCAAAAAAAACAAAGGAGAAAAAAAAGATGCCAGTTTGAAGATGATTAGCTCCAGCATCCAGTCAGGGCTGCCCTTTCTGGGCTTCCCATCTCAACAGACCAGTCCTGTGGAAGAAATGTATTTAGGGAAGCAGTATTGACTTCAGCACCAATACATCACTTTAAGTGGATGTTTTTATTTTAATTCAGTAAGCAAATTGAGGTTAAATTTCTGTGAGCAATATTTATCTCACTGTAATATGGGTATAACATATATTATGGGAAATCTTGTGCTTAAAATATTTTTCCACATCCTGACCTTTGTACTCACTCCATAACTAAAATAGAATTCTATAACTGAATAATTATAAACCATTCCAAACAACTATGAACTGTAATTCTGAATATTACCTCATAATTCCACAGGAGATTAGTCTTGCTTTGAATTAAAGTGATTTTGCTCTTTATCCAATTAGATCAGTATTTTGTAGGCTTTATGATTAGGGAAATGTCAGCACATGTAGAATGATTATGTCTGTAGCCATACAAGTACACAATACATAATTTCATGTCAGAATTTCCCTAAGAGAACAGTTACTTTAGTGGAGCATTCCCAGGACAGATATTTATATAGCATTAGAGTCATTTATTCAACTGGAAACTGGAATAATTTTGTGGTCTAGGGCAGTTATCCTCAAGTTTTACCTTGTGAATCAGAGCCTAGGTTAGTAATGAAACTAATATAGTTAATAGACTAGAGAACACTTACTGTAGAGTGCTAATAGCTATTAGAGGTTGTGGAGGTAACTTAGTAACTGAAGTGCTGAGTTTGATCACCAGAACTCACGTGAGAAGGGATAGATATGGTGGTATGTGCTTACAATCCAAGAGCTGAAGAGGCAGAGACAAGCAGAACCTTGGGGCTTGTTGATTAGCCAGCCTAGCTCAAGTGACAAGTCCCAGGTCCCAATGAAGGTCCCTGTGTTTATAAGGGAAGGTGGACAGTGCCTGTGGAAAAACACCTAAGGTGGTCCTTTGGTCTCCACATGAGCACATGTGTACACACACACACACACACACACACACGTGCACACATGTGCATATATAAAACAAATAATTAACTATGAATGGATAACACCAAGGGTGTATTAATTATTCTTATTGCTGTGATCAAATAACTCATACAGAGTAAATTAAGGACTGCTGTGAAGACACACCATGACCATGGCAACTCTTACAAAGGAAAACATTTAACTGAGGTGGTAGCTTGCTTACAGTTTCAGAGATTTAGCTCATAATCCTCGTGGTGGGACATGGCAGAGTGTAGGCAGACATGGTGCTGGAGCTGAGAGTCCTTACATCTGACTTGTAGGTAACAGGAAGTGGTCTGAGACACTGGGCATAGCTTGAGCATCTGTGCAACTCAAAGCCCACCCTTACAGTGACACACTTCCTCCAAGAAGGCCATACTTACTCCAGTAAAGCCACACTTCCCAATAGTGCCACTCCCTTTGGTGACGATTTTCTTTCAAACCACCACAACCAGAAAGAATTATTTTGGCTCATAGTCTGAGGGTAAAGTCCCTCATGAAGAAAAGGCACAGCAGCAGGAGTGATTTGAGGCTGGGGCAGCAGGAGTGTGAAGCTGCTTGTTGACATCTTGGCAGATCAGAAAACAGAGTGAGAAATTAGGCTAGAAGTGGTTCCTTGTTATAACTCCAGCACCCTTCAGTGATTCACTTCCTTCAGGCAGACTCTACCTCCAAAGGCTCCATCACTTCCCATAATAGTGCCACCAGATGAGGACCATGTTTTTAAACATAGAGCTGGTAGGGGGTACTTTAGGCTTAGATCATAATGAAGTGGTAAGAAGAACTCTAAAGAAAGCACAATGATAAACAGAGGGAGGTGGCCCTATTGCCAGGAGTGTGGTACACAGAACAGATCAATTTGTAGGAAGATTTCCCCTTACACCACATTACAATTGCTGAGTCAGACCTCTCTGAAAAGGGTGTAACTGGGGTCCAACAAATGGTGGAAATGCTCACCAAAGTACAATAGCCAAAAAAATGGGATGAGTAGTCCATTCAAGAATATCTTCTGTAACCTTGAGGATCTTACAGTCATAAATGTTAGGACATTCATCCTTCTACACTAACTTGTAGCTTGTGTCAGGAGCCTTCACAGATACTATAGTAGTAGTGTGAATGTCTGCATGCCCCAAGAGCTACACACAAAACTGCACATGCTTCTTCTCTTCACATTCATACTTTGGTATACTCTCCCTCATCATTTTCTGAAGACTAAGAACAAATTTCTCAGAAGGACTTAGTATTTTCAGAGCATGAGTCTAAGACATTTCTCTAGATTCATTCCTCAATAATTTATACTCTAGTTCCTGAAAGCTCTCACAGACACTCTTCTTATTAATTTCCATTTAACCTCCTTGTTGGATTTACAATGTTCTCTACTATTTCTGTGAAATCTGATGTGTACAGTCTATAATACACACTTGGCTAGTAGGACACACACCAGTTGCATTGTGTTCCTACAATGAGTCAGATGTGTGTGTATTACTAGATCAGCCTACTTCAATTAAATTTATTATAATTACATAATTTACTAAGATTATAATATTAGTGTATAAAGAGAATTGTATGTAGGAAATAAAATTGAGAAGTTCTGGAAGCAGCAATCCTGGCAAAGGAAACAATCTGAAATTCTTTGTATGCTAGATAAAATGTCTTAGAAATGCTTAGCTATGTTTATAGAAATGGGCACTTTTAGGTCCCAGAGGGAACAATGGAACTTTAGATCAAAGAAGTGTAGGGCTTAGCTGCTGCACAACCTTCCCTGGAGGTTGGGGCAAGCAGCTCTAATGCCTATAAAGAAAAGGACATATGGGTCGGTCCTTCAGAAAACTCTCCTATAAAGCCTGGGCTTTGAAAGGTTATACATTTGATGAAAAAAACAAATTAAAAAATGTTCTATACACCAACAGAAGGGGATGATAAGGAAAATTTCCTGCTTGTGAGTGAAGAGAAGAAAGAAAGAAAGAAAAAGAAAGAAAGAAAGAAAGAAAGAAAGAAAGTGAGCATTCTTTAAAAGAATGACAAAAACATAAAAAAACATTGAACTAATAAAAGAAAGAGATACATGATGAGACCAGACATGATTATAAATGTATCAAATATAGTTCTTAGACAACATTACTATGTGGTCTTAGGGATAGGAGGAACACTGGATGACTTAGGAGTATGCTTAGTGCCATTAAGTTTGAGTTTCTTTCTAGTACATCTGTGTTGGCTAATAAATTACTAAACATAGGCTAGTGATAGAAGAGAGAATTACCTTCTCAGAGCTCATGGAGTCTATAGACGTAGAGATTAGTGCTCATATAAATTATATTGGAACTAGTACCTCCATGACTCTAAGATTTTAGGTAGCACCAAATACCATTTACAAAGGACATTTCCTGAGAAGCTGAAGGCAAATCACATAGAGTTAGCTACATGTCTGAGATAAGAAATTCCAAATGGAAAATATTGAAGAGAAATTTAGAAATATGAGGCTAGAATAAGAAGATCCAACACAAATCTAATAAGAGCTCTGGAAAAAAGAGAAAGAGTAATGAAGAAGCAATACTTAGAGCAGAGGAGCATTTCTTGTATCATTGCAAGGGCATGATTTGGAAGCACATGAATACAAGATAAAATAAATACAGCACAAATAACTGCAAGCAGACATATTATAACAAAACCTTGAACAACAGAGCAAATAAGATTACATAAGAAACCAAATGAAGAGACCATTAAACAGGGAGCTGAGAGTTCAAGGTGAACAACTGGAACCTGAAGCTAGTCTGATAATATAAAATGCTGGAAGAAAATGTGTGCAACCTAGAATTAGCAGGCTGAACTATCACTCAAGAATGAGGGCACAATGAAGACGCCTTTACAAAATTAAGATAAAGGGCTGGAGAGATGGCTCAGCAGTTAAGAGCACTGGCTGCTCTTCCTGAGGACTCAGATTTGAGTCCCAGCACCAACAAGGTAGCTCACAGCTGTCTTGTCACTCCAAATTCAGCAAATTCAATACACTATTCTGGCCCCTGTTGGCAGAGGCGCACAGACATACATGCAAACACAGCATCCATACACATAATAAACTAAAAATCAAGATGGAGTCTTCCATTCCCAGCACTCCCCACAAGACTTACAGTGTGTGCTTCATCAAGAAGAAAATTAAATCTGGGTGAGAGGCAGCGGTGACCCAAGCATTTGGAAAAATATGAAGAGATGTAATTATAATTATGTAATTAATCATATAAAACAGGAGACTAATAAAAATAAATCGAGGGCTTGGCTTAAAAATTAAGGTGGAGTTTAAATAATGGGCAAAAATAGCATGTAAGATTGAAGGAAAAATAAGAACAAAAATATTTGTAGTTGTTTGTTTGGGAAGAATAAAGAAATATTGATTTTGTAATTTGTTAAGTTGACCATACATAAAACTAAGCCTAATATAATTTAAAACTTAAATGCAATCATTAAAAATAATTGTAGCTGACGCTTTCAAAACAATTTGAAGAATAAAACATAATTAAGTTGGAAAAGGATAAGAGAGGAACTTAATCAAAAGCTTGTTTAATAGAAATTTCAAAGTCATGGGTTGGCAATAAAAGGAAATATTTTAATATAACAAGCATAAATATACCAGTTTAGTTGCAATCTTGGTTGAGGGTTTTTTAAAATCCAGTTATGAAATAACTAAATGTGAGTCACCTACACTGATAGGAAAGGGCTAAAATTAGAGGATAGAAAATGTGTTCTGGGCTGTGCAAAGTAAAAAAAAAATTAATAATTAAGAACATTATTATACTACAATTAAAAAAGACATTCCCCCCCATGAAAACAGGTCAAAAATTAGGTTTTGTAGTATCCAACAGGCGTAAGGGGGAGCTTTTGAATATTTTTGAGGCCAATATAACTTTGATATCAAAATTGTAATAAGTATGTAAATAGGATAATGTGGGTTACTTTCTTTTTTTTTTAAATTAAGAAATTTTCTATTCATTTTACATACCAACCACAGATCCCCCTCTCCTCCATCCTTCCACTCCCCAGCCTTCCCCCCCAAAACCGCTCCCCGTTCCCACCTCCTCCAAGGCAAGGCCTCCCATGGGGAGTCAGCAGAGCCTGGTACATCATCTGTTTTTAACATTAATGCAGTGAGGAGCTAGCTATGGTGAGCAGCTGACTTGATTGCCATCCAGGGCCATGGTGATGTCTGGGCCCGAGCTGCTGCTGGGGCCTGTGACTGGGTTCACCACCCTGATGCAGCCACAGTCTGTGCTGATGTCCATGGCTCCTGATACCACCAAAGGCTGAGAGGATAGGGCTGTATGCCATAGAGTTGGCCCCACCCTTTACTGGCTGCAGCACTCAGGAGAACAGGCCCTGCATCTCCCCTCAGTAGCACACTAGAGCTGACCCTCTAGACAGGTGCCAGTAGCCAGCCCTGAGGGGTGAGAGGGGCACAGCTGGTATTGCCTTCCTCCTCTGTGATGTGGTGGGGTGGGGGAAGGAAAGATGCCCTCCTTCCACACCTCTACCACCTCCAACTGGCAAGGGAGTGGACTCTCCCCTTTACCAGCTGCAACACTTGGGAAAGCCAACCCTGCACTTCACCTGGGCAGCACAGCAGAGCTAACCCTACTGAAGGGGGTGCATGAGCCATCCCAAGAACGTGAGTGTGGGAGATCTGTCCCCGCCCTGCCATGTGGTGATGTGGGTAGGGGAGAGATGCCCTCCCCCTCTGCCTACCTCTTGCCACCTGTGGCAGGTGGGAGAGCTGGCTCTAGGGTTATAAGATCGGGAGAGATGTCCCTTCCCCTTACCAGCTGCAGCCCTTGGGAGAGTGGCTCTGGTAGACAAAATTGTGAGCTTGGGAGAGTTGTCTCCCCTGCTTGTCTGCTGTGCCGCAGTATGGGTAGGCGAGAGATGCCCCTCCCTTACCCCAGCCCCTCACCACCTGCAACAGATGAGGGAGCTTACCCTCCCCCTTACCAGCTTCAACACTCAGGAAAGCAGATCCTGCTTCTTGCCTGAGCAGCATAATAGAGCTGACCCTGTTGGCAGAGGTGTGGGTGAATTGGCCCTGAGGGTGTGAGGATGCCATGTGGTGGTGAGGGAAAGGGAAAGATGCTCTCCCCCATGCCCCTGGGTGAGAGAGCTGGCCCTCCCCCTTATCAGCTGCAGCACTTGGGAAAGTGGACCCTGTGCCTCACCTGGGCAGCACAGTAGAGCTGACCCTGTTGACAGGGGTCCTGGTGAATAGGCTCTGAGAATATGAGCATGGGAGATCTGGCCCTGCCCCTCATTTGCCATATGGTGGTGGTGGGGGGCTGAGGGAAGGCATCTCCCCTCTATGCACACATCACCTGTGGCAGGTAGGAGAGCTGGCTCTGAGGTCATAAGAGCTGGAGAGCTGTCCCTGCTCCTCATCAGCTGCCTCATTCAAGAAAGTGGCCCCTGAACCTCACCTGGGCAATACGGTAGAGCTGGTCCTGATGGTGTAGGTGGAGAAGAGCCAACCCTGAGGACACGAAAGCAGGAGAGTATAGATATGATAGGATGAAAGTGTAGGTTATTGAATCTACTTTTATAGAGCAACTTGTTTTAAATGCTTTATGTTGCTATAGATTTTAGTTTATTACAAATTTAAAGTTAATTTTGTTATACTGTATATATATATTTCTACTCTCATTTAAGGTATTATGTTTATGTAACTCATTTAAATTGTAATGGATAATTAAGAAATAGTGATTAATAATTAGTTTTCTATGATAATCAAACTTATAGTCATGTTAGTTAAGTTTTCTGGGTATACATAGATATATTTCAATTAGGTAGGTAATCTTTAAACATTTCAAAGACCTATAGACTATGGCATTTAAAATGTTTTAAGAACTTAGACTTTTCTGGACAATGAGACAGGTCTGCTCCTGGCAGCACCAGTTACTTCGAAGAGGAGGATGGGTGTCGAAGACACTGCATATGGAGTTTATCTTCTTCTTGGCAAAAATAGCCATTTGGGCAAGACAGGAGAACTGGCCCCACCCCTTGCTCATCACTGCAAGGGGTGAACTAGCCAGGACAATGCTGGAGAGCTCACCTTGGTGGTAAAGTCATGGGAGAACTGGCAAGCTGACTAGCCCCTAAACTACTCAGGCCAAAAACCAGGGTTATGTGTTGGCCCACCCCAATATCCACCCCATCTGTGATCTGCTGGAGCATGTGAAGGGGCTGATCCTGCAGATCCAAAGCTGCAGGATCTCCATGACACAGGGCAACAACAGGATATCCAAGAGGAGCCTCAGTGAGCGCCCAGCATCCATAGTGTAGCAGAAACCAGATGCCTGGAACCCGACCAGTGACTCATTGCAATGAACACTTGCAAGTAAAGATGTATGGAAAAGGGTTTACTGTGTGACTCACTGTGTCACACTATAGCTTCCATGAAGAAATTTTTTTTCTTTTTTTTTCCGCTTAAATTTTATTTTAATAGTAGAATTAAATATAATTGGTAAATATTTATAATTGTTTTAATATAGACATAGAAATTTAAAATATAAATATGCTAAATTAATATTATAAATTCTTTTAAATTAGGGTATGGGCCTCATGTAAATTAGAAGTTGGTTTCTGGTCTCACTACCATTTCAAGACACTGAAATTGAAAATAAAATTTTGTAGGTATAATTTTTATATTTATGCAAGAGGACACATACAGAAGATTTGTTTTCTTTTATGAACTTGGGTGCTTTTGTGTTTGACACACAAATGTTTAGAATTGCAATATCCTCTTGGTAGATTTTTTTCCTTTGATGAGTATATAGTGTTTTTCCTTGTCTCTTCAGAATTGTCTTGATTTGAAGTGGTTTTTGTCATATCTGAAAATAGCTACACCTGCTTGCTTCTCGGGTCTATTTGATCAGATTATTTTTTCTATCCTATTAACCTGAGGTGATGTCTATTCTTAATGGTAATGTGTGTTTCTTCGATGCAATAGAAGATGGATTCTGCTTTCTAATTCAATCCATTAGTCCATGTTTTTTTTTATTGGAGAATTAAGACCATTAATATTGAGAGTTATCAATGAGAAGTGATCATTAGTTCCATTATTTTGCTGTTATGGTGCAGATTCCTCCCATTTTTGATTTACTGGTCTGGGATTATTTCTTACTTGTGTTTCTTAAGTGTAATAAATCTCTTTAGACCAAAGTTTTCCTCCTTGTGTCTCTGTAGAACTGTGTTTGTAGATAGATACTGTTTAAACTTGGTTTTTATCATGGAATGTTTTTCTTTCTCTGTCTATTGTGATTATACTTTTGTGGGGTGTAGAAGTTTGGGATGGTATCTGTGGTCTCTTATAGTTTGTAGAAATCTGTCCAGGCCCTTCTGGCTGCTAGAGTCTCCATTGAGAAGTCAGATATTATTCTAATGGGCATGCCTTTATGTATTACTTGGTCTTTTTCCCTTGCAGCTTTTAATATTCTTTCTTTGTTCTGTACATTTAGTATTTTGATTATTATATGTTATGGGGAACTTCTCTGGTACTGTCTATTTGGTGGTATGTGTGCTTCTTGTACCTTGATAGACACCTCCTCAAATAAACCAATTAAAAAATAGAATGCAGAACTAAACAGAGAGTTCTTAAAAATGAAACACAAATATCCGAGAAACACTTAAAGAAATATTCAACATCCTTAGTCATCATGGAAATTCAAATAAAAACTCTTTTGATATTTCATCTTATACCAATCAGAATATCCAAGATCAATAAAACAAATGACAACTCATGCAGGTAAGGATGTAGGGAAAGGGGAACACTTATCCATTGTTGGTGGGCCTGCAAACTTGTACAACCCCTATGGAGATCAGTATGATGGCACCTCAGGAATCTGGAAATAAATATATCTCAAGATCTAGATATACCACTCTTGGATATACACCCAAAAGACTCTTCACCCTACTACAGAGACACTTAATCATCCATTCTCATTTCTGTTCAACTCATAATAGCCAGAAATTGGAAACATCCTAGATGCCCATCAACAGATGACTGGAAGTACATCTAAATAATGAAATATTACTCAGCTGTTAAAAATGAAATTATGAAATTAACAGTTAAATGGATGGGGCTAGAAAGAAGCTGTATTTAGTGAATGTCTTAGTCACTGTTCTATTGCTGTGAAGAAACACCACGATCAAGGCAACTCTCAGAAAAGAAAGCATTTAATTGGGGGCTTACTGTTTCAGAGGCTTAGTCCATTGTCATCATGGTAGGGAATGTGGTGGCATGCAGGCAGACATGGTACTAGAGAAGTAGCTAAGTGTTCTATATCTTGGTCTGCAGGCAGCAGGGAGAGAGAGGGAGAGACTGGGCCTGGCATAGTTTTTGAAACTTCAAAGCCCACTGCCCAGTGACACACTTCCCAAGGCCGCACACTTCCTAATCCTTCTAATCCCTTGAAAGAGTTCCACTCCCTGGTGACTAAGCATGCAAATATATGAGTCTATGGGGACCATTCTTGTTCAAACCACCACAGTGATGTAATCTAGAACCCCCAAAGACAAATACTATTTGCATTCTCTTATATGTGGATGTTAGCTTTGAAGCCTTTGATAAACATACTACGATCTGGATCACTACAGAGGTTAGGCATAGAGTAAAGTACTAGTGGGGAGGGAAGGATATTCCAAAGAAGAAGAAATCAAATATATAGTTATGAAAAATGGAAGAAGACTGGAGTGGGAGGATTAAATGGTGAGGGGGAGGGGAGAGGAGGATGAAAGAGGGAATACAAGGAGGGACAACTAACACGAGGGCCATTTGAGGAGTCACACAGAAACATTACTGTAGAATCTTCCTGCTGTGGGATGGTCTGTATGTCAAATGTGTTGCTCTGATTGGTCAATAAATAAATCACTGATTGGCCAGTGGCTAGGCAGGAAGTGTAGGCGGGACAAGGAGGAGAATAAAGCTGGAAAGTGGAAGGCTGAGTCAGAGAGACACTGCCAGCCGCCAGGATGACAAACAGCATGTGAAGATGCCGGTAAGCCACGAGCCACGTGGCAAGGTATAGATTAATGGAAATGGATTAATTTAAGCTGTAAGAACAGTTAGCAAGAAGCCTGCCACGGCCATACAGTTTGTAACAAATGTAAGTTTCTGTGTTTACTTGGTTGGGTCTGACGGCTGTGGGACTGGCAGGTGAGAGAGATTTGTCCTGACTGTGGGCCAGGCAGGAAAACTCCATCTACATCTTCCTAACACTTATATACACAGATATGTATACACACATATATACATATATATTTACATACACACATACTTATATTTACACACACACGTGTGTGTGTGTGTGTTTGTGTGTGTGTGTGTGTGCGCGCGCGTGTGCGTGTGTTAAGAAATCTAAATGGGGTCACCAAATAATTGGAGAGGCAATGCCCTAAAATAGACATCTTTTGCCACCAAATAAAACTTCTAGTGCCAGGAATGGGTTACATCTAATTGAGTTGTTGGCCAAAGGGGTCCCATGGAAACAACTCAGGCTACTGACAAAGCTACTGATTGTCTCTACACCCTTATGGCCAGGCCTTATTGCTGAAAACAATAATTACACATCCCATTGAACATGGAGAAGTCGAGCTGAGGCCTAACTAGTCTTTGCCCCTACTGACTAGTGTTCCCAGCACTAGAAGGTTTTCTGCATTCTTCTAGAAGAAGGATGCTAACCACCAACCCAGCTATAAACCCTGAGATCTACAACAGTTACCTGCCTTCATGATAGGCTAGCACAAGAGTACCAATGAACTCAAAGGTATATTTATAGATTTATTCTCTCATATTGCTTTGTTTGGGCTTTAAAAATCTTACTGGTCTTTTGCTTGTATATTGTAGCTTCCAATTTGTGTTTTTATGGGATTTGATTTGTCTGTGTTTACTGTACTTTTTCTTTTTTAAAATTTGCCTATTTGTTTTCTTTTGTTTTTTTATTCTTCTCTCATACATTACATCCTGAGCACAGTTTCCCTTCCTTCATTCTTCCAAGTCCTCTCTCCACCTCTCCTCTCCCCAAGATCTACTCTTCCTCCATTTCCCTTTAAAAAAAAAAAAGAGCAGGCCTCCTAGAAATAATGGCCAAAATATGGCATAATGAGTTACAATAAGACTAGGCACAAACCCTCATATCCTGATGAATGAGGCAACCCAGTAGGAGGAAAAGGGTCCCAAGAGCAGGCAAAAGAGTCAGAGGCAATCCCTATTCCCACTGTTAGAAATCCTACAAGAACACGCAGCTATATAATCATAGCGTATATGTAGAGGATTTGGCATAGACCCATACAGGGCCCATGATTGTTGCTTCAGTCTCTGTGAGCCCCTATGAGCCCTGACTAGTTGATTCTATTGGTTGTATTCTTCTGGTGTCCTTGAACCTTCTGGTTACTCTCCCCATCTTCTACAGGGTTCTCCTAGTTCTGCCTAGTGTTTGGCTGTGGGTCTCTGCATCTGTTCCCATCTGACGCTTAATGAAACCTCTCTGCTGACAATTGGGCTAGGCACTGATCTACAAGTATAGCAGAATATCATTAGTAACCATTTCATTGAAAAAAATTTCCTGTCGTGTTTGGTTCTATTCTGGGTCTCTGGGCTGTCTAGCTTCTGGTTCCTGGCCATTCAGTCAGTGTCAAGCATGACCTCCCTCTCCTGGCATGGGCCTCATGTTGGACCAGTCATTGTTGGCCACTCTCATAAGTTCTGTGCCATTATCCCAGCACTTTCTGGGGTAGGTAGAAAGTTTTGTGGCTGGGTTGGTGTCCCAGTCTCGCTGTTGGAAGCCTTGGCTGGTGATAGAAGATGGCTGGTTCAGGCTCCATATCCCCCAATGTTAGGAATATTCTCTAGGGTCACTCTTGAAGATTCCAGGAAGTTTCCACTTCACTAGATTTCCACATTGTCCCAAAATATCCCTCTCCAATTTCAGTCATCTCTCTCAGTATTCTCTCCCTCCCTCCATCCCCTCACCCTGCCTGATCACTCTTGTTCCCCTCTCCACCAGCCCCTAGTCCACTCAAAAAACCTATTCTATTTCCCCTTCCCAGGGAGATCCTGTGTTCCCCCTTGAACCCTCCTTGTTACTTAGCCTCTCTGGGTCTGTGGATTGTAGCAAGATTATCCTTCACTTAACAGCTAATGTCCATTTATAAGTGAGTACATACCATGTTTGTTTTCTGGGCCTGGGTTACCTCACTCAGGATGATTTTTTTCAAGTTCCATCCATTTACCTGTAAATTTCACAATGTCTTTGTTTTTAATAGTGGAAATGTACCATATTTTCTTTAGCCTTTCTTTGGATGAGGGACATCTAGGTTGTTTTCAGTTTCTGGAGATTATGAATAAGGCTGCTATGAACATGGTTGAGCAAATGTCCTTGTGGTATGATTGAACATCCTTGGGTGTATGCCTAAGAGTGGTACAGCTGGATCTTGATGTAGATCGATTCCCAATATTTTGAGGAAATGCCATATTAATTTCCATAGTGACTGTATAGTTTTGCATTCCCACCAGCAGTGGAGGAGTGTTCCCCTTGCTTTAACATCCTCTCTAGTACTGTTTTTGATCTTAGCCATCCTGATAGTTGCAAGATGGAATCTCAAAGAAGTTTTGATTTGCATTTCCCCGATGGCTCTGGATGTTGAATATTTATTTGTTTCCTCAGCCATTTGAAATTCCTCTGTTGAGAATTCTCTGTTTAGATCTGTACCCCATTTTAAATTGGATTATTTGAGGTTTTTTTGATGTCTAGTTTCTTGAGTTCTTAATATATTTTGAATATTAGCTCTCTGTCAGATGTGGAGTTGGTAAAAATCTTTCCCCATTTTGTAAACTGCCACTTAGTTCTCTTGGCAGTGCCCTTTGCTTATAGAAGATTTTCAGTTTCATGAAGTCCCATGTATTAATAGTTGATCTTAGTGCCCGCACTATTGGTATTCTGTTCAGGAGGTTGTCTCCTGTGCCAATATATTCAAAGCTATTCCCCACTTTCTCTTCTATCAGATTCAGTGTATCTGGTTTTATGTTGAGGTCTTTGATTCACTTGAAGTTGAGTTTTGTACAGAATGATAGATATGGATCTATTTGATTCTTCTGCATACCGACATCCAGTTAGATCAGCACCATTTGCTGAAGATGCTTTCATTTTTCATTGTGTATTTCTGGCTTCTTTATCAAAAATCAGGTGCCCATAGGTGTGTGGATTTGCATCTGGGTCTTCAATTCAATTCCATTGATCAACCTGTCTCTTTTTATACCAATACCATACAGTTTTTATTACTATAGCTCTGTAGTACAGATTGAAAACAAGGTGGTGATACCTTTGGAAGTTCTTTTATTGTACAGGATTGTTTTAGCTATTCTGAGTTTTTTGGTTTTCCATATGAAACTGAGAATTGTCCTTTCAAGATCTGTAAAGAATTGTGTTGGAATTTTAATGGTGATTACACTGAATGTATAGATTGCTTTTGGTAAGATGGCCATTTTTACTATGTTGGTCCTACTGATTCATGAACATGGGAGATCTCTCTGTCTTCTGATATCTTCTTCAATTTCCTTCTTCAAAGACTTGAAGTTTTTGTCATACAAGTCTTTCATTTGCTTGGTTAGAGTTATCCTAATATATTTTTATATTATTTGTTATTATTGTGAAGTGTGTTGTTTCTCTTATTTCTTTCTCAGCCTGTTTGTCACTTGTATACAGGAGGGTTACTGATTTTTTTTTTAGTTAATCTTATATCCAGTAACTTCCTGAAGGAAACAGTAGTTCTCTGCTAGAATATTTGGGGTTGCTTATGTATACTATCATAGCATCTGCACATAGTGATACTTTGACTTCTTCTTTTCCCATTCATTTTTATTGTTGTTTTTGTTTGTTTGTTTGTTTTAGTTTTTGATTTTTTTTTGAGACAGGGTTTTTCTGTGTAGCTCTGGCTGTCCTGGAACTCTCTGTGCAGACCAGGCTGGCCTCGAACTCACAGAGATCTACTTGCCTCTGCCTCCTGAGTGCTGGGATTAAAGATATGTTAAAGATATTAAAGATTAATATCTATTAAAGATAAAGATACCACCACCCAGATCTTTCTTTCCAATTTGTATCCCATTGGTCTCCTTCAGTTGTCTTATTGCTCTAGAACTTTGAAACTATATTGAATAGATATGAAAAGAGTGGACAGCCTTATCTTGTTTCTTATTTTAGTCAAATCACTTTCAGTTTCTTACCATTTAATTTGATGTTGGCTGTAGGCTTGCAGTAAATTGTCTTTATTATGTTTAGGCATGTTCCTTTTATCTCTAATGTCTCCAAGACTTGTCTCATGAAGGGCTGTTGAATTTTGTCAAAGGCTTTTTCAGCATCTAATGAGGTGAACATGTGGCTTTTCCCCCTTCAGTTTGTTTATAAGGTTGATTACATTGACTGATTCTTGTATGTTTAACTATCACTGCATCTCTGGGATAAATCTTGATTGATCATGGTGGATAATCTTTTTTATGTGTTCTTGGATTATTTTTCCATCTTTGTTATTGAAAGACATTGGTATGTAATTCTCTTTCATTGTTGAATCTTTGTATGGTTTGGGTGTCAGGGCAACTGTAGCCTCATAAAAGATTTTGGCAATGTTCCTTTGGTGTTTATTTTGTGGAATGATTTGAGGAGTATTGGTATTAGCTCTTCTTTGAAAGTCTGGTAGAATTCTGTACTAAAACAATCTGGCCCTGGGATTTTTTGTTGGGAGACTTAAGTGACTGCTTCTATTTCCTTAGGGGGTTATAGGTCCATTTAAATTGCTTATCTGATCTTGATTTAACTTTGGTAAGTGGTATATATTGAGAGCATTATCCACTTCTTTTAGATTTTCCAATTTTGTGGAGTATAGGTTTTTAAATTGTTACTTAATGATTTTTTGGATTTCCTCAATATCTGTTGTTATGCCCTGTTTTTCATTTCTGATTTTATTAATTTGGATATTCTCTCTGTGTCTTTTGATTAGTTCACATAAGGGTTTATCTATCTTGTTGATTTTCTCAAAGAACCAACTCCTTGTTTCATTGATTCTTTGTATTGTTCTCTTTATTTCTATTTTACTGATCAGCTCTGAGTTTGATTATTTCCTGCTATCTTCTCCTCTTGGGTGTGTTTGCTTCTTTTTGTTCTAGAGCTTTTAGGTGTGCTGTTGAGTTTCTAGTATGAGATCTCTGCAATTTCTTTATGAGGGTACTTAGTGCTATGAACTTTCCTCTTAGCACCACTTTCATTGTGTCCTATAAGTTAGAGTATGCTGTGCATTCATTTTCATTGAATTCTAGAAAGTCTTTAATTTCTTTCTTTATTTCTTCCTTGACACAGCAGTCATTCAATAGAGAGTTGTTCAGTTTCCATGAGTTTGTAGTCCTCCTGATGTTTCTTTTGTTGTTGATATCCAGCTTTAATCTGTGGTGGTCTGATAAGTTGCAGGGGATTATTTTAATCTTCTTGTATCTGCTGAGACTTGCTTTGTGACCCAGTATGTGGTCAATTTTGGAGAAAGTTCTGTGGGATGCTGAGAAGAAGGTGTAATCTTTCGTATTTGGGTGAAATGATCCATAGATATTAGTTAGGCCCACTTGGTTCATAAAGTCTGTTAGCTCCACTATTTCCCTGTTTAGTTTTTGTTTGAATGACTTGTCCATTGGTGAGAGTAGGGTATTGGTATTGAAGTCTCCCACTAGCAGTGTGTGAGGGTCAATAAGTGATTTAAGCTGTAGTAGTGCTTCCTTTACAAATAGGGGTACCCTTGTGTTTGGGGAATAGATGTTAATAACTGAAAGATTATGTTGGTGAATTTTCCTTTGATGAGTATGAAGTATACTTCCTCATCTCTTTTGATTAATTTTGGTTTGAAATATATTTTGTTATATATTAGAATGGATACACCAGCTTGTTTCTTAGGTCCATTTGCTTGGAAAATCTTTTTCTAACCCTTTACTCTGAGGTAATGTCTATCTCCAATCTTGGGGTGTGTTTCTTATATGCAGCAGAAGGTTGGATCCTGGTTTTGCATCCATTCTGTTAGTCTGTGTCTTTTCATTGGGAAATTGAGTCCATTGCTGTTGAGAGATATCAATGACCAATGATTGTTAATTCCTGTATTTTACTGTTTGTATTGTATGTATATGTCCCTTCATTTGATTTTGCTGGTGTGAGATTATTTATTTTCTGTGTTTTTATTGATGCAGTTCACCTCCTTAAGTTGGAGTTTTCCTTTAGTACCCTCTGTAGGGTTGGATAGATAATGTTTCAATTTGATTTTGTCATGAAATATCTTGTTTTCTCTATCTATGGTGATTGAAAGTTTTGCAGAGTATAGTAGACTGGGCTGGCATCTGTGGTCTCTTAGAGTCTATAGGATATCTGTCTAGGCCCTTCTGGCTTTTAGAGTCTCCATTGAGAAGTTGATGTAATTTTAATAGGTGTGCCTTTATATGTTACTTGGCCCTTTCCTCTCATAGATTTTAATATTCTTTGTTTGGTGTGTTTAGTGTTTTGATTATTATCTAGGTATCTTTCTTTTCTGGTCCAATCTATTTGGTGTTCTATATGCTTCTTATACAGTTACAGGCATGTCTTTCTTTAAGTTAGGAAAATTTTCCTCTATGATTTTGTTGAGAATATTTTCTGGATCTTGGAGCTGGGCCTTTTCTATTCCTATTATTCTTCTGTTTGGTCTTTTAATAGTGTCCCACATTTCCTGGATGTTTTGTGTCAGGAATGTTTTAGATTTAACATTTCATTTGACCAATGTATCTATTTCTTCTATTGTATCTTGAATGTCTGTGATTCTCTCTTCCATCTCTTGTATTCTGTTGGTTATGCTTGCCTCTTTAGTTTCTTTCACTTACCTAAATTTTCCATTTCCAGTGTGTGTGTGTGTGTGTGTGTGTGTGTGTGTGTGTGTGTGTTTAAATTTCTTCTAGTTCCATTTTCAGGTCTTAAATAGTATTATTCATATCCTTCAACTGTTGGTTTTTTCTTGGCTTTCTCTAAGATATTTATTCATTTTCTCCATTTTTTTGTTTGTCTCTTCCTTGATTTCTTAAGTGGTTTATTCATTTCCTCTTTAAGAACCTCTATCATCTTCATAAAGTTGGTTTTAATGTCTTGTTTTTGTGCTTCAGTTTTGTTGGAATGTTCAGGGTTTGCTGGAGTAGGATATCTGGCTTCCTGTGAGGACATATTGCCCTGGCTGTTGTTGATTGGGTTATTATGGTGGTGTTTAGGCATCTGGGTTTGGGGTGATTATAGGTCAAAGTGCTGATTTCTGAGTTTGTCTTTGTTAGATGGGTGTTTTGTCCATTGGTTTCTGTTTCCTCTCTGGTCTTCTGGCAGGAGTGGCCTGTGGTTGAGTAGAGGGCTCACCTAAGTTGGAGGCTGAATTTCTAATGGTCAGGGTAACCTATGTCCTAGCAGGGCCCAAGTTTAGGGCTGGAGTTCTGACTGCTAGTGTGTCCTCTAGTCCAGCAGGGGATCCTCAGCTGGAGCAGGGGTTCAAGGGTTCTGGTGGTGGGGTGGCCTCTGGTGGAGCAGGGGGCTTTCACTGGAGTTGTGGGTAGGTCAGGGGTTCTGATGGCCTGCCTGTCTGTTGTTTTCTAAAGAGAGAGAGGAAAAAGGCATGGAGTTGGACAGGTGGAGAAGAGGGGAGGATCTGAGACAAGTTAGGGGATAGGAAGCCATGATAAGAATTTGTTGTATGAAAAACTTATTTTCTTTGAAAAAAAAGGAAAAAATATAATATAAAAGAAGGAAATAAAGGAGAAGTAGTAGTAATAGTAGCAGCAGCAGCAACAGCAGCAGCAGCAGAACTGGCTTTCCTGTCCTGTGTGTATAAAACGTAAAAATGTAAGTTGGGTTTTTTTTTTTTTTTTTTGGTAAAAATGTAAAGTCTGAACAAGATGAAATGTGTTTTCTAAGGTAGATACATTCCTGGAAAACTTACAGCCCAAAGAACACAAGCCTTGTCCTTTCTGGTTTATATAAAGCTGATACAGCCTCTGAGTTCTGATCATTATAAACAGTTATGTTTTTGTTTCTGCTTTGAATCAGGGCCTCACTCTACAGCCCAGGCTGGCCTCAAACTCATAATCCTCCTGCCTTAGCCTTCCTCCCAGGAGCGGAGCTTATACACATCCAGCTATAGACATAGTTTTTATTTTCTACATGCCTAGCACAGCATTTGGCATTTGAAATTCCTGTGACAGTCCTGGCAACTCTTTGCATAGGGAACTCCCCTGGGTGAGGATGGCGAGCATCTCTGAACTTTAGCTGCAGTATGCATTTGTGTCCAGTCACCAAGGCAGCAGCAAGGCCCCCTAGGGAGTGAGAGCCACTTGTCAGTGTAGACAGCTCAACATCTCCCTCCTAAAGAGTGTTCATCACTAGTCATATTCTGTAGCACGTGTGAGCCTTGCCACACTTATCCCATTGTATAGCTTTTTACACATCTCTTCTCCTAACCGTGGTTTCCCAGAGGACTAGGACTACATACTAATTCATATACCCAGAGCCTAGATGTGCTCGGTGTTTGTTGTATGAGCCATCATTACCCAAATCCAGTCCTTTAGACTGGAGTCTGCAGCATGCCATCAGTCTGGCTGCAGCTTGTATTCTGCTGCCTTCTTCCCCATAAAGAATGTTTTACTATTTTTAAGAGAGTTCTTCAGCAGAGCTGTCAACTTTGTGTTACCCCCCCACCCTTGTTTTTAAGTTGATTGTAGATGGTTGATGCCTCAGATCAGTCTCGAGTAACAGAATGTCTTCTTCTATAGAGAAATTACTGTAATAAGTGTCATAGCTCAAGGAAGAGAAATATATAAATATATCCTGCTAACATCAAAGTAATACTAGAAAACCAGAATTTTTAAGTCATTCTTCATTGGTTGTACAGAAGGCCCCTGATCTCTTTCTTCTTTGGCTGATGGCTTTGTCTAGAGCTCTGTTTGGCCAGTTATGGCTCTACATTCAGCTTGTGACATACCCTGTGAGTCTAAATGATGCCTCACATGCTAAGGTGCATGGATTGATGGGGTGGCCTTATGAACCAAAAATAGGATATTTTTTTCTAACAGTACATCATAAATGGCACTAATAGAACCGAAAAGCAAATCAAAGGGATTCACTTATAAATTTATAAATCTTCTGTCTGCATTTTAATTATAGTGTCATTTTAATTGCACTGTAATTGCATTTTAATTGCATGTATTTGTATAAATTAAAGAATAATCAGAGCTCTGCAGTGCTGTGGTAAATTAATTTATGCATATAGGACTTTAAAATATACACACTGCAAATGATCTTATGGTTTTCACCATGTTAGGCACTTAAATGTTGTCTTTGATTAAAAGTATATCTACCTAGGATAATGCCCTCACAGCTCCCTTCTGTGACTAAGACAGCAAGGCAGAGCTGGAGCCTGAGCACAGGGACTGACTTGGCATGCATGGGACTCCTAACTTGGAATGCTCTTTAAATATTAAAAATTGCAGAATGTATGTTTTCTAGCTTAGCCTCAGGAAATTTCTGGTCTCTTCACGTGGGCGGGAAGGACAGAGGATGAGTCACTGAATTAGAGTGACAGAACCAATGAATTTTTAACAATATTCTTGGCACAGGTTATCGTGGCAAAGTATATGCACAGGGTAGGGCCATTTATTCAACAAGCATTTACTGAAAGCCCACTGGTGTCTGGCACCTCTGAAATATGATCACAACCCTTTTCATAGCTCATTTACTAAAAAGATAGTTGCATTTTCTAGTCTTTATATTTGCCTCTTTTGCCAATTATAGATTGGACTGGGTCTTTGCTACTTCAAAATATGTCCTCCCCCTCCTGCTTCAACTACCCATATCCCAGACTTACTGGAAGACTTATTGCTAAAATTTTTGTCTTTTTGGAAAGGAAAAAAGCAAGAAGCTGCATTAGCAAAAGAGGACTTGCCTTGAGATCATGGTGCTGAGTGCCTTTGCAAGCAAGGGACCGGATACAATAGAATTTCTGTTCTGTCCTGTCTCAGAGCCTGGCGTGAGCTCTTCCAGGAACTGTGCCTGCCCTTCTGCACACTCCTCTTTGCATAAATGGGGCATTTGTTCCGTCCCTCATAAGCATCTTCAACAGGTCCTTCCCTGTCTTTTGTCTTCATAGTATTTCTTCTGTCCACTTTGTATCCTTTGGGTTCAGTTGCAGACTGTCAGTTCATAGAATCAGAGTCGTATTCATTTTCATTTTGAATTACCTGAAGAACACAGATGTAGGCCTTTGTATCCAATAGAACTGACTCTGAATTTGAAGGGTGAATGTCTTGAAAGATATGTGTATCAATGGGTTACAAGCTGCTGTTAGGATCCTCAGGTGCTTTTATTATTCTTATTGTTTTACAAAAACCCTCATCAGTCAATATTCTCCGGGGACTTTGTAGGCTTTAATCTGGGTCACATGCACTTCCTGGCCTAGTCATTTAATAGGATACATTTCATAAAAGACTTACAAAGTTTTCACCTGATTTTTCAACTGGGTGATGTTGCAAGCTTGGGTCATATTATACAGAAATATGGGTCACATTAAAACAGAGGGTAGGTATTGTTTTATTTTGTTTTTAATATTTATTTTTTATTTTTTATGTATGAGTATTTTCCTGTCTGTGTGTATATGAATTGTACACATGCAGTGCCCAGGGAGGATAGAAAAGGGTGTTGGATCCCCAGACACCAGAATTACAGATGACTGTGAGCTGCCATGTTGGTGCTAGGAACCAAACCTGGGTCCTCTGCAAGAGCAGCCAGTGCTCTTACCCATCTCTTCATACCCCTTGAATATTGTTGTTTCTTGATAGGGTCTCACTGTACAGCCCTGGCTTGTCTGGGACTCTGCAGATTAGAGTGGCCTTAAGCACAAAGAGATCCTCTTGCTTCTGACTCCAGAGTGCTGGAATTAAAGGCATGCATCACCACACCTGGCTGAGTGTGGCTTTTAAATGTGCCTTGGACAGAAAAAAACAAAACAAAACAAACAAAAAAACCCCCAACAACCCAAGAATGAATATTTTTCCACTTAAACTAGGCAAAGCTTATAACATGAGTCTTTTGTTAGGGCTAGATGTGGAGGCACATGCCTACAATTCTAACACTTGGGAGGCTGAAGCAAGAGAGTTAAGAGTTGGAGTCTAGCATGAGCTACATAGTGTCTGTGGTGGGTGAGTCAGAATGGCCCTCATGGGCTCATGTATTTATGTGCTTAGTTATCAGGGAGTGGCACTATTTGAGAAGGATTAGGAGGTGTGGCCTTGTTGGAGTAGGTGTGGCCTTACTGAAGGAAGTGTGTCACTGGAGGTGGGCTTTGAGGTTTCAAAAGTCCAAGATAAGCCCAGTCTCTCTCTCTCTCTCTCTCTCTCTCTCTCTCTCTCTCTCTCTCTCTCTCTCTCTCTCTCTCTTCCTGCTGCCAATCTGGATGTAGAACTCTCAGCTAATTCTCCAGCACCATATCTGCCTGTGTGCTGCCATGCTCCCCACCAAGATGATAATGGACTAAACCTCTGAAACCGTAAGCAAGCCCCAATTAAATGCTTTCTTTTGTAAGTATTGCCATGGTCAAAATGTTTCTTCTCAGCAATAGAACACTAACTAAGACACTATCTGAAAGAAAAGTAAAAGACTCTCTCTGTCCCTTACAAACACCTTGTCAAATTAGGATGGCTGTAGGTTTGTTGCCAATCACATTTTGGACTAAGCCTTCTTCAGACCTTATTGAGATATGATCTCATCCCTTGTTGCAGCCTCATGCAGAATCCTGCAAGTGAAGCTGGGAATTATGTAAATTTTGCCAATAAGAAAAGCTTTCTGAACCTTCAATCACCAAAAAGTAACTCAGAACTAAAAAACAACAAGTCTTCTGGTAGTGCTTACCTGTGCTGGTTTGTGCGTGTTACTCCAGCCTTGGCTGTGAGCATACAACATGCCATTTGCAGTAAGCATGCTTTTTATAAGGGGCAATGCCAACAGTGTCCAAAATATCTTGGTTCAGACTTGAGATTATTATACATTCCAGTGTTTACTGTACATACAAAGTTTTCTCCTCTTACAGAAACATAACAGTTAATTATAGAAAACAAAGACTTTTTCGACCTTTATTCCTTTAGCATGTCAGGATCAAATGAGTGTAACTTTGGAATGTATTGTGTCTGCGTATTTGATTTAAAAAATGCAGTTGGAGTTGCTGACAACTTTCGTAGAAATTTGTTAGTTCTTACTTTATCCAGGGCACCACCCATCCTGTCTTTGGGTCTTTCATGTCTTGAGTGGTTGAGTGGGACACTTCCTAATGAATCCCACATAAGTTCATCATATTCTTAGAACTGTCGCTTTGGCAGAGGATGTCTGCTGTCTCCTCCAGCTATAGATACAGTCCTGTCGGTCCCGAGTGAGAGCTCTTTCACAGACTTCTTTAACTCTAAAACGATGTGAAAATGGACTTGATGTCTCTGGTCCTGAGCTCTTCATCTTTGTTCTCCTGGCATTTTTTAAAGGCTTTTTCATCTTACAAATTATGGCTTACTTTGGAATAAAAAAAAAAAAACCCAAATATTTTATTTGATTAAATTTTAGGGTTTTTTGAAAAGGGGAGAGGACTGTATGCTACAGAAAACACAACACTCGAGTTTTACTGAGTGAGGGGCTCTGAGGAACATGATCTTAAGGATCTTAAGTCATTATTTCTGCTTGTGAGAGTCACAGGTTAGTTGGCAAGAACTGGTAATGCTCCAGGAAACAAACAGCAGCATGATGAGTGCTGTGGTTGGATTTTGTTTGAGGTTGTACCACGAAGTTTCATGTGCCAGAAGTGTGGTCCTAATGTGGTATGTTGGGGTGGTGGAACCTTGAAGAGCTGTGACCTAAGAGAAGGTAATTTGGTTATGGCAGCTGTGCCTGTGGATGGGATTAATGCTGGTATTACCAAGGAGATTCGTTCTTCCCAGAGTAGATTGTTATATGTGGACCTGGTACCTCTCCTAATCTCTTTTGTTTCTTGTCTCATCTTGTGACTCTTCTCTCCCATATCTAGGGCTGAGATGATGCCAACACCACTCTATTGAATTTCCATAAATATGACCTGACCTATTTTTAATACTGCATAAAGTATTTTGTCATAGCAACAAACAAGAACCAAGACAGTGAGGCACCTCCAATTCTAAGATGCCAACCAGACGTCAGCTTAATTGAGAGCAACATCTTCATTAAGTATTCTTGCTGATAGTCTTCTTTGACATGCTTCATTTCATACAATTAAACCTACATTTGGCTTAACCTTATCAAATTTATTTATTTGATAAACATTATTATACAAAGAAAAATTCATCTGAGAATATAGCTTGGTGGTAGATCATCTGTCTAAGAAAACAGTGTTCAATTTTTCAAACCCTGAGAAATGGTAAAAGCATTTAATTTTTATTTTCAAAACTTTTAGGATTAGGAATACTTGGTTTCGGAAATTCGTGCTCACGATAAAACTAGGATGATGCTAAAAGAGTTTATTAGGAAGGGTTTCTCTTCTTCTTTGAACCTCAGACATCCTTAGAGACAACCACCACTCCCACCTTTCACTGCCAGAGCCTTTTGTGAGTATGCTGTGTATTCATTCTTTTTTCCTCTGCATTTGTTAGACCAGTAATTCACAAGTTTTATAATCAATGAAGAACACCATAAGAACTTAGAAATGCAGTCTGCCTAGTCCTTTCTCAAGAGATTCGGACTCAAGGGTATGGGCAAGTTGTAAGAATCTATTTGTAATTAGGTAATTCTGAAGTAGGTGGTATTGGCCCCTACTTTGAGATATTGTTTTAGGAACCAACAAGAGTCTCATGGCATTAGGGGCTAATCTAGTTGGATTAGAGGAATTTATCATAATGACATGCCTTCTCTGTAGTCTTTGACCTTTACTGGGGAGATCTTCCCTTTGGTCTCCATGGTGATGCACAGAAGTCATCCACATTCAATTAGACTGAGGATGTGGATTTGTTCCTTTGCATTTTGCCAAAGGCCCTGCTGCTGAGCTGCAGAGTCATTAGTTAGGCCAAGGAAACTCAACTTTCTTTCTGTCCTTCTTTCCTCCCTCCCAACTCCTCCCTCTTCTCTCTTTCTTGTATGATTATAGCTAAAATCAGTAATAGCCACAAAATTATAGACTCTGGAAAAATAAGCGTAACCTGTACATTAAGATCAATCTGTACATAAGGAAACTCAGGCCCAAAGAGATTAAGAAATTTACCGGAATCACAAAATGAACCAATGGTGAGTTTAATCTTACATCAGCACTCTTTTCTTATTTTACTGACAGCTAAAGATTTCAGGACACCTGAAAATTATTCTTTTTCTCTTGTGCAGTCCACCTGTCACTTTGAAATGTCTTTCTGTTCTCCCCTGGCTTGTTTGTCTCATCTCCTATAGGTCATACTGCCCCTGTTTGGATGTGGTGCTTAGTGTAGTGATTGTGTGATTATTTCTGAATTCTTGAATACAGCAATATCTTATCTTCTTAGACCCCAGGTTATCAAATATAAAGCAATTTTGAACTGAAGGGGTTGTGGTTCCTTTAAATCAGTGGAAGAACAGGAACTCAGAGTTCTTACCCTCAGCATCCTTGAACAAAGGCTCAAGGAGCAGTCCTCCGCTCATTGGTTTTCTGGGGCTGGGGGAGGGAGAGGTCATACAAAGGTGGTCTGGTTTGCAATCTCATCCTGTCTTCCTCATACTATTGACAAGGCATGGAATGGTTTATAGATTTCTGCCTCACTTTAAGGACTATTTGCTGATGTTTTCAGACACTTATCCAATCTCAAGAAACTCAAGGGAACTGATTTCAGCTGTGAATTATATATTATCCATATTTTGGACAGAATAGGCAATTTTAATGCAAAGTTCCCATCAATCAGGCCATGGGAAAGGGAAGGCTTTGATTGACTATTATGTTTGAAATCATTTATGTTGATTGAAAAATTTTAAACTTCTGAGATTTAGTATTTAACCTGAATATGATTCTTACCACCCCCTTATAGTTTCCTATATTTTCAGCTTCTGGTGAAATATTAGCTTATTGTACCATGCATTTGATAAGGTCCCCAGAGTTTAGCCAGGAGAAATATCAAAATGTCCTTGGAGAGCTCATGCGTCTGATAAGAACAGGGATTCCAGGAAAAAAGTGCTCAATTCCTGAGTAATCACAGAAATTCAGAAAAGAAATAATTCCTTCCAAAAACTGCTTTTACTAACTAGTGACTGTCCCCACAGTTTAAGCATTAAAATACTATGTTTAGTAAAGAGATACACGTAACGAGAACAGACAACATTCACAAGGCTCTAGGCACAGCTAGTTTGTACTTATGTCTTCAGAGCTTTTGGGGACTCACTGTCCTGTCTCAACCAATTTAGCCGCCTTCTTCCAGTCACGAGCTCACATTAAATCAGATGATAGATGTACACATGAGCACAATGGGATTCTTTTGTTGATTGTAATGGGTAGCTGGCAAATCGGCTTCCCTCTAACTGTGGCATAGGAGTGATGTGTGTGTGTGTGAGTGTGTGTGTGTGTGTGTGTGTGTGTGTGTGTTATGGTGTTACTGTGTTATTTTTGGGATTCTGCATTATCAGGGAAAAGTTGTCATGGGCTGCAGCACTGGCATTAGCATTGTAGAGACAGCAGCATCCTGAGGCATGTTCCCAGGGGGAAACTCCTGCTTGTACACGCTGCTCTCTCTACCCTACACATCCATGTTTACCATGCCTAACCTTTCTATTTCTAAGCTAATTGCGAGGACGATGGTCATTATTTTAACATGTTTTTCATATACATTTTCCTGCTGTAGCCCAGTCTTAATAGATGGTTGCTTTCTGTTCATGTGTTTTCATCTTACCCTACGATTGAGCTCGTCTTGTTCATATTTAGTTGTCTTTGAAGAGTTAATGATTCTATTTTCAAAAAGGCATTTGCTGACTCTCAACCAGTGGAATTGCTAGCTACCCAAGCTATCCTGTTTAGCTTGGGTCTCTTTAATTCACTACTGGAAATAAATTATCCCTAGGAATTTCAATATTATCTTATAATCTAATAAACTACCCAATATCACTAATGACCCTTTTAGGTTTTAAGCAGTTCTGGTTTTGATGAGGATTATGAACCATCTATAAGGATGGGGTTAATGGTTCCCAGAAGGGACACATCACCAGCCAGGCTGTAAAAAACTCATGCATGGTTTGGTCTTCTGATCACCAGGAAAAACGCATTACATTTACAGTCTAAAGATTCTTGAAAAATTACACTCATTATATTATCATTGTTGTTACTATTTTTACAGTGGTTTTGAATCTGAATATTTATTTACTCATGCCTTATATTATTTCCCAAGGATTTATTTTCTAAATTGTCTTCTTCTCAAATCAATGAAGAATGAATATATTTCTTTGACAGTTTCCCATATAATACTATTGTCTGGAAAACTCAGGCAATGAAACTAGTTAGCTAGGTAAGATGTTATTCACACACTTGTTTTGGTTGTTTATATCAACCAAATAGTAGTTTTGTGGAATAGTTTTAATTCCTTGTGAAAAACACAAGAATCCTTCCGAATTTCTGCATTGTAAATACGCTTAATTGACTAAGACAATAGATGCAAATGAAAGTGTGTTTTCTCTGTTGCTATAAACCCTGGCACCTCTGAGGAAATGAGAGAACAGGAAGAAAGGACAGGACTTGAGATCCTGCCCAGAAACTTGAAGGAACTGGGGGTGGGGGGCAGGGGATCTTGGCATAAGGAAAAGGAAGGCCAGAGGGGGTGAGACATGGAAGACTGGACAGAACTGGACAGTATTATGAGCAGGAAGAAGACTGGAAGGTGTTCCAGTGGGGTATGGGCACAGCCAGGCCATTTAATGTCAGGTCACTGCAGGAAAGCTCCTTGAATTCAGGCCCCAAGTCTCACCGGACACTCGAGCTAACTCAGGTAGGCCTTAACGTTTCCTTAGGAGGAGTCAATGCTTGTTGACTTCTCACTAATAGGCCAGATTTTCAGCAGCTGCCACCTCATTTCCTCCTGCCCAGTATCCCTGTGCATGAAATGACAGCCACAGCAACCCCCTCCACCTCTGTCCAATGTGCCTGACACAGGGCTGGGTTTGGGTTACCGCTTTATAACAGTCCATTATAATTGAGGTAATTTACTCAAGGATCTTGAATTCAAACATGTTTAGATATGGTTGCTGAAATTTAAATCCAAATGTGATTGACCCAAAGCCCAAGATTTTTGGAATGGTAGTGCTTCCTCAGTGTGAGAAGAAAACAAGCAGGGTAGGTGGAGTACCACGTGTCCGTGTCAATTTGTGACTAGTTCTGCTTGATGGGTACACTGACTATCTGCCACCCACTTTAGGCCAGGTCTTTCCACAAATCCCTCACACTGAAGTCAGGGTAACCCTGAAAAAAGCTCCGAAACTAGGGCTCTCCATGGCGCACCAAGGATCAAGAGCAAGGAAAGGCAGTGCTTGAGAGAGCTCATTCTTAGTTACCATCTTCTGTGAAGTAATTATTCACGGGAAAAGGACTCCTCTGAGTCTTTAGCTTACTGAGCAGTAGTGATGATCAAGTCTCAGGAGGACACAGGAAGCCTTGATCGGATGGTACATTAGAAGCTTCCTTGGCTCTGGTGCTGCCTCTAAGCTTTAAGTTACCACGTAGCTGAATCTAATTGTCTCCCCACTGCCTGCCAATGTGAGGAGGGCACTGGACCTCCTGAGAGCAAATCTTTCTGGGGCTCGCATTTTATATACTTATTTTAATTTTCTTACTGGTGTGTATGGTAAGTTAAGTAGATGCTCCCCTTGTCTGTTTCCCCTACCTTCCATTTTCTCACCTCTTCTGCTACCATAGCCCTTCTGTCTCCCTAGGCAATTTTATTTCTACTGTCATTTAATATACACATACATAGTCTATACATACACACACACACATACATACATGCATAATACATACACACATACATGCATATATTTATACAAACACACATACACAATGCATACATACACACATACATATTATTCTATGTGGCTATATGAAATCTAGGAGCCACAAGCAAGAGAAAACGTATGATACAATGTTTGTCTTTCTAGGACTGGCTTCGTTTGCTTGATATGATTGCCACTAGTTGTATCTATTTTCCTGTGAACAACATACACTTCCATTTTCTTTATGGTTGGAAGAAGTTCATTGTGGTGTCTTGTATTTTCTTATCTCACAGGTGGACTGGTCCCCAAGAAGCCTCCACTGTGACTGTATTAGGAGATGTGGGTTAAAGTGAGGAAAAGTCAAAGAATCCTCAGATCAGTGCATCCATGCTGCGAAGGTGCAGCCTTCTCCTCTGTCTGTCAGATTAAGGAAAACTTCCACCATGGGGTTTCCCTGGCTTCTGACAATTCGTGATGTAGATGTTTGCCTCAATGTAGTTGTTCCTATATTTGAGGATTAACTTCACCACCACCAAGAATTCTTAGTGGGCAGCATTGCTTGGCCTCTTTCAAACTTAAATTTAGGAAAGAAAGTAGACTCAAAAAAGCTTTGCCTCCAAAACCTGGTAATTTTTTGGTTACATTCCTTTAAAAAAGTGAGTCATAAGCATGTCACTAAGGTTATACTGTCTAAGGGTTTTCAACCATACTTTTATGATGTGCTTAAATATATTTAAGTTGCCAAGTCTATGCTTCAAACTGTGTTTTTCCCTTACAATTTCCAAATCTTCATGTAATACCTGTAATTTATGATAAAGACCTTATTATCTCATATAGCAGAAAGATAAAAGTGTGTCTCATGAGTTAAGACATATTTTCCTGAGCTTTAATTCCAGTTAATTTCCCAAACTTCATGCTGAACCTAATGTCCTGTCTGCTACACGAAGCAGAAAAATTACAGATGTTCTCTAAGCGATTATTTAAATGTAAGGAGCTTTAACAACTCTCTGGGAGAAACCATGCGATGAGCATCATGGCTTATAGTGCACCCTGAAAGTGGATGAGAAAATAAAGCCTCACTCAGAAATACCAACAGTAGAAACCACACATATCTTGGTTAAAAAAAGAGTGAGTGTTCAGCTCTCGGGTGTTTATGAGATGTGACTGGGTAAAATCCAGCCAGACTCTACTTTCATCACTAGAGATGAAATAATTTTTTGATTAGGGGTCAAAAACGGAGCAACATTTATCTCAGAGGACAATGAAAAACCAGTCCCTGGAATTATCTATGTGGTAAAATGTCAGTTACCATGACTTTGAAAATAATAGAAATTTTCTGTTTTGCCACTTTCAAAATTAATTTTCTTCTTTGCCTGAAACAAGGAAGAATTATGAAAACCTTTTATATTAGATTTGCAAATGCCAGTAAGTTACCCATCCTCATTTTTTCTTTATCAGTTTGCCCTTTTGAGAGGTGCCACACACACAGTACAATGAATAAATTCGGCATATTTTCCTATTCACCAAGCATAAATTATTACTAACTGTGGTGAGAGGCTTTTTGAAAAGCTGTTTAACTTTATGGAAGGGACTTCTTTTTATCTATAAATGATTCTGTTTGAAATCAAAGTAGATATTTTCTTATCTTTGTGACCTCAGGACACTAAACTATGATGACACATTTCCATTCTGAGAGGGCAATGAGAGGCATAAGCTGAATAAAAACCTCCTAATGTGTTCCTGTGCTTGGCTCAAGTTGTCTGTCTTTGAAACACTAAGAGAATTACCTTAGCATTAGTGTGTGATATGACTCCATTGCTTGTTATCTGATGACTGTGTTGTGCCTGGCTGGGGTGGGTAGCTTAGGAGGTAATTGCAGAATTCCTTTCTAAAAAGACACACACACACACACACACACACACACACACACACACACACACACACACACACATGACAGCCCTGTGAGTACCAGTCTGATACCCTGTAGCTTTTAGCTACCCTGAATCAAATCAAAACAAAGATATTCTAATTCTCATACCTGAAAGGGATGAAGGAATTTGATGAAGCATCAGTTTGAAGTACCCATATCTGGACGGAATGACAGAAGTCATAAAGCCAACACAGCTGCCTGACAAAGATCCAGCAAAACTGAGTCACATGATGGCTGCCATGCCACCTTTGGTTTTCGTCTCTACCTGTTACATAATTTGGAGACTTATAATATTTGTACAATTTGGGGTTATTGGATTGATGGAAAATTTCTTATGAATCATTGATGCCTTCTCCCAGGAATGCTGCTTCTAAGCTTCCCCAGGAAAGTCCTGAACATACTATTCCCCCTGCTTTTATGGAGATACCCTTACCCACTTGAAGGTCTTCCTTATGCCTTGGAGGTTGTGACACACATAAAGAAGCCAAAGGTCTCTTTATGAGGCTATGAGACATCTTTGAAGTATCTGTCTCTGTACTTACTCAGGAACAAGATAATCAAAACAAAGTAAACTTAAAAAGGTCAACAAGGTTTGGTGGGCTAAAGAAGTTGGCCACAGATCAGATTGGAAGCCTCTTCCCACTATGCACTCAGGCAATTAGTTGGCGTATACACCAATAAAGTTAGACTAGCTGAAATTACTTCTGTCCTACACAGGGACTTATATCATCAAAGAATGACGTAGAAAGATGATAAAAGAATGAGATATCAGGGCCTCCTTTTCTGAGAAAAGTTAGCTCATGCAGAGTCACTGTGATGTTATATTACCAAAGAACAACAGAATGCCAGGATTATAGTTATAAACAAATTCTATAAAAATATAAAATATAAACATTGTATTATGCCAGAATTTAAATAATAACTGCAGCACCTTTGGCCTGAGGATTTTTTCTTGGACACTCTGACCATTAAGAGTTAATAATACACTGCTTGGGACATGGCAATATGCCTGGGCTGGCTTGAAGATTTTTGTTTTGGTCTAGTGTCCTTGTAGCCACAAAAGCTACCAGCCTGAGAACAGGCTGTCATATGCCTCTAGATTTTTAAAAATTGGGTTATGGGGTTAATGAGTAAAAATGCTAATTCTATTAATGATATCAGAACTTGAGGGAAAATGATTGGAAATGATAACTCTGTTCTGTTGTAGTTTATTAATGATGACTAAAAGATGAGCAAAAGGAAGTGAAACTCATGTCCAAAACCAAAAATGATATGATCTATGTTTTGGAATAATATGAATGTATTCTTGCTTACTAAATTCTATATAAATAAAGAAGCACTCTGGCTGCTAGTCAGTCAGGCTGCAAAATTCTCCTGACCACCATGGCCCAGCTCACCTCTTTCCTTTGACAACTCCTTACTACAACTTACTTAAAGACCTGTCTTGCCAGGGATGACTCTCATCAGAGAAGGACAAGCCATACCGAGATGTACTTCCTTTCTGTCCATCTCTCCTAAAATCGAAACTAAGAAGTGTCCTGTGTTTGACACCTCCTGTTGCTGCTCTTGCATCCCCCATCTTCAGACTCTGCCCTCATCCAGAGCTGGAATCTGACATAACAGTAATAGAATGCACATCTGTCAGATGATTAGAACTGTTACTCAATGACAAGCAGCATGGAAATTCATAAATGGCTTTCATGTATTAGCACGTTTATTGTGTCCTCACTCCATCTGACAGCTGTCTTCTGCCCAGTCCCTTTATCTCAGTCAATTGAATATTGAACCACAAAGTTGGCATTTAGCATTAAGATGCTACTTTGGACCATTTACTGATCTGCTATTTTCTTGAAGAGTCCTCCACTCTTTCATTTCATTTATTTAGTATTTTAGAGGTGTGCAATCATTTCAGAATCCATGACTTCTGAAAAATGAACATTTTAATAACCCAGCCCTGGACTGAGACTTCTAACATCTTGGGCCTTGTCACTGAAGAGGAAGAACTACACATTTTGAACCTTGGATGATAAGACAAAACATAAGACTGCGTCAAAGCTTCCTGGCTCCTAGTACAGCTGACTCATAGCCTAGGCGCTCTGTTTCAGCAGGAAACAGTGCTTGGCAAACACTGAATCACTTGCCCAGGCAGCACGTGAGTGAGGTTGAGCTGTGACACCAACTGCTTGACAAGCCGTGATGGCTGTTCTCTCTACAATGCAAAAAGGATGTGAAAATTATTCATCCTCATATGTTAGGTCTTAAAATAATCTGCACTGTTGATACGTGTTTAAGAAATGTACAAGCAAATTTTCTTAGACTATCTGGGTGAAAGTTCAAATGACCAAAACCCTTTTACATAGAAACACAATGTATAAAACTGGGCAGTATTTAGAGAGGTACCAAGGAGGTTGCAGGGTAAGTCTGGACATGAGTGAAAGGTCTAAAGAATTTTAAAATTAAGTATTATTTAGGACATAATGTCAGTATTCTTAAGCTCAGTAGGTCTAATTTTACTATGTTTCTTTTCCTTATCCCAAGCCAAAATTAAAAAAGAAAAGCAGATGACTTAAAGGGTATGGTAGCATATATATGGTTTCTGATTTCTGAGATAATATTATCTCATAGCAATCTAAAGATTATGTTAAAAATTGAAATGACTCATAGCAGTTTCATACTTATAAGAAGCTTAAAAAATCAATCTTATAGGACAAATTTATCTGGTTGACTCTAATCAAAAAGTCATTCATAGAGTTTTACTTATATTCAAAGCTATCAAACTTCCCTAGAACATTGATCTAGTTTCAGTAAAATTTACAAAGGGGCTAACTTTTAAATTACAAAGAGTGAATGTTTAATGCTTAGTTTCATCACACTTTTAAAAGAATCCAGGGTTCATTTAAATTTCTGAGCTGAAATCATTTTGATGGCCAAATTACAGCTCAGCTAAGTGGGGTAGCACATATGTAGCTGAACTTGTGCACCAGATAATAAAACTATTTATGAGCATTCATAGCGTTTTCCAAAATTTGTCACATGACTTAAAAAAAGAACCTTGAGGCTCAAATCCAACTACTCTGCCTTTTCTGCTACAAATAGTCTCTATAAGTCACATAATTTTTGCCCTTGAAATGTTCCCTGTAGAAGCTATCAGTGATTTTCTATAGTTTTTATAATATATGAAAGTGTTAGGACGCTTGGCTGCAAGCAGCAGAAAGCAGTTCTGAGTATCTAAAAGGCCGAATGCACATACAGGATGGGTGATTGGCTTGTGATGAAGCAGGAACAGGGTGTTTCTGGAAGGGGGAGAAACAGGAGCACAGTGTTTGCTTTGTAGCACACTGCATCTGGTAGAGTCAGGACAGCTGGGGCATAGACTTTGTAGATGTGCTCAGGTGGGAAGGAGGAAAGCTCTGATCTCATGGCTTCTAGACTCCTGAAATTATCGTTCCTATAAGAATGTATGTGGAAAGGTGGGCTGGTCACCTAAAAGGCTGCATCAGAGGCTGCAGGGGGTAGGAAAGGATGCTAGGTGACAAACGTTCATGATGAAGCGTTTTCCCCCCACCAATACTGCATCTTTTCAACTTACTTCAATTCCAATCGATAAATAGTTACCGATAAACAAGGCATAGAGGTAAGTACAGGGCATGTTGGGAAATAAAAGCCTCTACACTTTGCTGCTAGTCATGTAGTAACTCATGTTCCAGCATTGGCTTCTAAGACTATTTGAGGCCTTCAGTAGACCTATGAACCATGTACAACCTTTGACCTTTCCTTATAGTTCCCAAGTTCACCTTCCTCCAACGTGTTCATGTACAAATTCACTTCCCTGACTCTGCTTGTGTCTTAACCTTAGTTTTAACTATTTAGGCTACAGGCAACACTAATGGTATCATTAAGACGTTAGGTAAAAAGGGACATGAGGGATCTTATTAGAGTGCTGGAAATGTTTGAAATTTGGGGTGCGGCAACGATTGTGCAATTCTGTAAATTTACTAAATCCCAGTATATTCTGCATTAAAAAACAGTTGAATTTTATGATACAGTAACTATCCCTTAACTAAGATTTTATTTGATTTTTTAAAAAACACTTAATCCTGAGATATGCAGAGAATAAGAGACTGTAGAACACTCAGTCTAAATGAGGTATTTGCATCACATTCCCTCCTCCAAAGCTCAGGGTTCATCAGATAAAATGGGGCGGGAAGGGAGGCAAGAGCCAAAGGCATGAGTAAGTATGTACAGTCAGGTTTTTTTTTTGGGGGGGGGAGACATGATAATGTAGTTGCAGGACCTCACCAAAGCTTGGGGTCATGGAAGCTTGGGGGTTGCAGAAGCTTGGGGGTCACAGAAGCTTGGGGGTTGCAGAAGCTTAGGAGTCACAGAAGCTTCAGCTATATGCACAAAACTTGTATAAAATCAGGCCAGCCAAAATCCTAGCACAAATGGGAGAGGTTCATGAAGTCCCACCTGCTACCTGAGTTGGCTGCTGGGGAAGGGACAGTCAGTCTTCTTCACGGAGCTGGCCCCTTGAGAGGCTACCCACACTCCAGCTTGAGAGACTACCCACACTCCAGCTCCTGTGAATTGTCCTACAGTCAGGAACCTACAGGCAGCACTACTCGATGGTGTGTGTGCGTGCGTGCGTGCGTGCGTGCGTGTGTGTGTGTGTGTGTGTTTTAAGAGCACATGAAATAGAGAAGGAAAAGCAGTGTTGGGAGGGTAAGGAAGGACCTAGAGAGGAGGGAAGGGGGTTAGATTTGATCAGAACACATCTGAGTGTATGAACATTAAAGAAAATATCCAAAAAGGCTAAAAGATGTTTGGTGACACATAAGGTGGTGCTCAGGTGGTTAGAAAAGTCTCCCAGAGGTGATGGAGCAAGTCCAGAGTGTTAGCACGATGAAGGGAGTGTTTGACCAGCCAGCCTCCTTCGCAAATGATGCTGAGGTTGAAGAAAAGCTCACACATGACTGCGGAGCATCTGGTATTGCTCTGCTTCAGCAAGTTCAGTGCTCTGGGGATGCTACCAAAGAATATAAAGATGCTGGTCCTCATGCTGACTCTGGACATTTCCTACTATAGGGACTTCCCTGGGGGTGGTTGGAGACATGTCAGGGAGGCTTGCTGCCTTGTCCTTACCCTGTTCTTGATCATCCTAGAAGTTCACTTGAGAGGCTGGTAAATGGAACACTTCTCGTCCCATCCCAAGTTTTCCAGCCCTGATATATTTTGTAAGAGAAGGAATCATAAGACACCTTGTAAAATTAGATGACTTGCTTCAAGAATTCTGAGACCACATTCTGCTTGAATTTATGATCCTTTTTTCCAAATGTTTCAGGGCCCAGCACAATTCCATTCATAGGGTTGCATGTCTCAGCAGAGAACTTTGTGCTAGAACACCCACCACATCTTCAGTGCTTATCATATCCAGTCTTAACAATTCCTCCTGGTATTTGAGATCTCTACCAGGCTTGATCTCTGTGTTCTGTTTCAGTACTTATCACTGAACACCACCTTCTTTGCCTATACCGAGTTTTCTTTGTCCCTCATCTACCATGTACTGTCCTCATTGTGAAACTGTCCCTTGTTTGTATAATTTCTCTTTTCTTCCGCTTGCCCTAGAGACCTTATTTTATTATTTCTATCCTGCACCATTCTTCCACTTCTTCAAATCTAATGATGATTGCAATCTGTGCCACACAAATTGAACTTGATTATTGTCTTATGTTCTTTTAAAGATCTCTTGCTAAGTCTGATGAGGGTCTGGTGTCCTGATGTCTTGATCTGCAAGGTGGAAAGCTCTGAGTTCTTTTGAATCTCTCATAGCATTTGGTTGGGTTGGAACCTTAGGAGTGTACTGCTATTCTCTGAAGCTAGTGTCCACAAAATTGTACTGAGTTGTGATCTGTGGTTTGTGTGAAGGGAATATTTATTGGACCCTCTGCCATGTTTCAACAGAGAACAGAACTCTTTTTTTTTCTTCACAAATTGAGGCAACCCTCCCTGACACCCACCTTCCCTTTGGGTGAATAAATAACTAATGCAAACAGTCAAGATTAGCAATGTTTTTGTCAAGTTATAAAGAATAAGTTTATATTCATTAAAAGGAAGTAGATATATGTCTCCTCTCTCTGTCTCTCTGTCTCTGTCTGTCTGTCTGTCTCTCACACACACATATACACACACATACACACACACACACACACACACACACACACACACACACACACACACATCACACACACATCACACATCCCTTCTTCCTATATTGAAAGGATCTTCCTACATCAATGAGAGTAATGTGGGAGATAGACATTTTCACTTCCTGTCCTGGCTTTTCTACCCATGGCTGTAGGGTAGTTGTCTGTGCTTCTGAAGCACTAGCCCTAATAGACAGCAGGTAACTGCTAGGTATCTGCCCCCGCCCGAGGCGGGGACCCCTTAAGACCTGAACTACTTACGTGCTCACTCTCTCTTGGCTACCTCTTAATCCTAGATGCTGGATGCTGGTACTGCGGACCAAGTCAGAGTTCTCCAGAGAACCTCGTTGGACCGAGTCTCACCTCTCCTAGATCCTGTAACCAACTCCCTTTGCTTGTTGTAAGTTAACTCAAAATAAACCCCTTTTGACTATCAGATAAACTACGTGGAATTGCCTCATTAATTGCCACTATACATGGCTGTGGAGCTGTGGAGAAGGGCTGTTGTTTTTATGTTTTCCTTTTCATTGTAATGTTTATTAGTAGATTAAGTCTTATGTTCTGTACCAAATCTCCCCTTTCTCATTAGTCTGTCTTCAGTTTGGATGAGGAGATAGGAGCATGTTCTTTAGTCTACCTCTTCCCAAGAGGACTAAACACTAGATTGGAGATATTTAGGTGATTTCTTAGTCTATTAATAAAGTCAATATTTGAATTCTTGTTCAGATGTCTCTTTATGCATGATTATTCTACTAATTATAGCAATGAGAGGGAATGGAGTGAATATAAACTTGAGGACACATCCTGGCTTTCTTTCTATTTCTGTGATGAAGACCATGACCAAAAGCAAATTGGGGAGCAAAGGGTTGATTTCATCTTTATAGTCTATCATTAGAGGAAGCCAGCCAGTGGAAGAACTCAAGCAATACAGGAATCTGGAGTCAGTAACAAGCAGGCAATATAGAAGGAATGTTGTTTCCAAGCTCCCAATCATCTATCTTTCTTATCCCTCTCAGGACTACTTGCCCAGGGGTAGCACCACCCACAATGGGATGGGCCCTCCCACATCAGTCATTAATCAAGAAAATGCCCCCACAGACCTCCAGACAAGCCAGTCTGATTGGTGCATTTTCTCAATTGAGGTTCCTTTTCCCCAGATGAGTGTCGGGTGGATTAAAAAAATCTAACCAGCATAGACCCCAACTACTGCCTCAAGCCCTGAGTCTCACTTGAACTGACCAGATGGTTGTGTAATTTTAGTTAAGTTTGTGCTATACTCTTAAAAAGGAACAGGAGCATCAGTGTGTGCACATGTAGGTAGACAATATGGCTCTACCAAGCAGTATGGGGTAAGAGGCTCAAGTAAGCCATCAAATTGCCAGGTCCTGTGTCTTCACTGACTCTGGGGAGAGGCTGAGAGCCCTGAAAGACCTGTTATAAGATGCCTGGGTTTGTGACCAGCTGAGTTATTCAGTTTGCTGCAAATCCTGTGGCAAACCTCAAGTGTTACTGAGATCCTACCTGTTTTGGCCAAAGCCCTCATTCCCAACTTCTTCTGTTCCTGACTTTTCCCAAAAGCCATTGAGACCTCTTTAGTCAGTGTTCTATTGCTGTGAAGAGATACCATGATGAAAGCAACTCTTATAAAGGAAAGCATTAAACTGGAGCTTGCTTACAGTTTCAGAGGTTTAATTCATTATCCTCATGGTGGAGAGCATGGTGGTGCACAGGCAGATATGGTAGCTCAGAGTTCTGCATCCAGATCCAATGGCAGCAGGAAGAGAGCAAGAGCCACTGGGTCTGGCTTGGGCTTCTGAAACCTCAAAGCCCACCCCCAGTGACACAATCCTCCAAGAAGGTCACACCTCCTAATCTCTCAAGAAACACTGCTCCCTAATGACCAAGTACTCAAATATTTGAGCCTATGGTGGCCATTCCTTTTCAAACCACCACAACATCTTAGCAACATAGTGACCAAGGGAAGTGTGCCCTAAGTTAACTGCCGTCTTTTCCCCTTTCTAGTGGTAATGATTAAGTTTGTCCAGGATCCCTGTAGACCCTGCTGGGCACTGTGCTCACCCTCAACGCAGGTGATTCCACCTGCCAAAGAGATAGAGACTATGGGACAAAGTCACTAGTGTATCTTTTTAAAGCATTAAACACATTTTTTTTTTTTGGCTTTGGGAAATTCTGTGTATCTGTATAATAAAACTCAGTACTCATAAGCAAAAATATAACAAAACAGTAAGATCTTGACTCTGCACAACTGCCTGCTGAACTCAGCTCGACTCCTCTCTTCTTTTCCTCTGGTATCAAACAGTAAAGTGCACCTTCTACCCGTTGCTCCATTTTCCCACAGTAGTGAATGCACTCTGAAATCCCATTGTTCTGAATGAGTGGTGAAATGAAAGAGGTTTCACTTAGAATGAAGAGGCCTAGCATGTTTGCTTACTTTTGTGCTCTCTCTGTAAGCACAGCAACCAACCTGTCTGCTCAACAACTGGCTTAAATGCAGCCATGGAACAATCACATGACAGGACTTCCTGCTTTTTAAAAGTAGAGGGTGGCCACCAGTGATTCAAATATCAAGCTAATACAAGAGTACCTAATAAAAACTTTAAAATGTGTGCACACACGTATTCCAAGACCGGCAGCTAGAGTGACCTCTAATCTTCACTGACCCCTTAAGACTAGGATTTGAACTAGATGTGAAGATGAATGCATTCTTAAAGCATGGAATAGTGCTTTGTACATTACTATTTTTTTTTTAATTTTAGATGTGGCACTAATTATATAAATCAGTAAAAGAAAACACGAAGTCACACCTTCAGTGACAAAGTCATGTTTTTTTTAAATATTTATTTATTGAATATGAATGCTTTATTTTCATTTATACCAGAAGAGGGCATCAGATCCCATTACAGACGGTTGTGAATCACCACATGGTTGCTGGGAATTGAACTCAGGACCTCTGGAAGAACAGCCAGTGCTCTTAACTGCTGAGTCATCTCTCCAGCTCCAAAGTCATGTTTTTAATGTAACAAGTTAAGAGTCCTATGTAGGAAAGTCAGACTGTTGGCTTTCTCACAGTTCTCATCTGCAAATGAATGAAATGCTTTTATGAAAGTACCCTAGCAGTACCTTCTTGATACTACTCTGTGGTTTCTTCATAGGTGATGTCAAAGGGATCTTGTTTTCACTTTAATGATTGAATGCATAGATGTCCCCTGAGCTTGTGATGCAGGTGACTGTTTTTGTGCCTGTCTATCTTTTCTACATTTTCTATTTTTCTTCCAAAGGAGGAATGCTAGTTGTCCTCATATAATGGAGCTTGGTGAATGGGTGGTGCCACATTTGCTAGATTCTTTCCTAAATGTAAGTGCGTTAAAAAAGAGTCAGCACAACAGCCTGGGATTACTCTTTCATTGGCTGGGGATTACTGGCATCATCTCCTAAATGATAAAACAGTGATGCTGAATATACTCCTCATGTGTAATTTATGCTTTCTGTGTTTTGTCATGTGGACAGACTCCAGAAGCCATCTTTTGTCTAGAACTGGCAGGCAGCAGACCCACCTCACTCGAACTCTTTTCCTAATAGCTTGTTTCACTTTGGAAAGCTGCATCTCATCCTTGCTCACTATGTAGCAGAGGCTATGTTGGAACTTGTTATGTGGTCCAGACTGGCTTCCAACTCACAGTTCTCCTGTTTCGAGAGTCCCAAATGCAGGGATTACAGATTCTGAATCAGCTTCTAACACATGTACTTGTAAGAAAGATCTTCAATCTTTCCTGTATAGAGAATGAGGAAGAGGATGCCCCTCACAGAAAAGATCGACAGGACAAAGCAATGGAGGGTAGGAAAGAAGAACAGAGGGAGAAACACAGAGCTCTGGGTGATAATATGGGTCTGTTTTCATGCTAAGGTAAGACTGAACTTGGAAAGCGTTCCTCCTCATGATTGGTTTAGAGTAGTGGTTCTCCGCCTGTGAGTAGTGACCCCCTTTGCAGGGAGGAGTCAAATGACCCTTTCATAGGGGTTGCCTAAGCCCATCAGAAAACACAAATATGTACAATTCATAACAGCAGCAAAATTACAGGGATGGAGTAGCAATGAAAATAATTTTATGGTTGGGGGTCACCAGAACAGGAGGACCTGTATTAGAGGGTTGCAGCATTAGGAAGGTTGAAAACCACTGGCTTAGAGTGTTAGAATTTCAGAGTGTGATGGACAGGAGGGACAGGCATATCTTCAGTTTACTTTTTAAAGGATGAGTTCAGTGAGCCTTCGTGGTGCAGTTATAACTGAATGCATTGGCTTCACATTTTGGTGAGTATAAGGGCAAAATAAGCCTTGCCAAGAAACAAGAGTAGGTATTTATTTACTGTGGCAGGGAACAAAAGCATGAGCAGCATTCAAAGCAATGAGTTCCTCCATCAAAGAAAGCACTGGGAGCTCCTTACGCCTGTCAGAATGGCTAAGATCAAAAACACTGAAGACACCTTATGCTGGAGAGGATGTGGAGCTAGGGGAACTCTCCTCCACTGCTGGTGGGAATGCAAGCTTGTACAACCACTTTGGAAATCAATATGGCGCTTTCTTAGAAAATTGGGAATCAATCTCCCCCAAGATCCAGCTATACCACTCTTGGGCATATACCCAAGAAATGCTCAACCACACCATAAGAGCACTTGTTCAGCTATGTTCATATCAGCATTGTTTGTAATAGCCAGAACATGGAAACAACCCAGATGCCCTTCAACTGAAGAATGGATAAACAAAATGTGGTACATATACACAATGGAATACTACTCAGCAGAAAAAAACAATGGCATCATGAGGTTTGCAGACAAATGGATGGATCTAGAAAAAATCATCCTGAGTGAGGTAACCCAGACTCAGAAAGACAAACATGGTATGTACTCACTCATAGCAGGATACTAGACATGAAACAAGGATGAATTGTCTGCTACTCACATCACCAGGGAGGCTACCCGGAAAACAGGACCCCAAGAAAGACACAGGGATCGCCCAATGACAGAGAAATGGAATGAGATCTACATGAACAGCCTGGACATGAGTGGGGGTAATGAAAGGCGAGGGTCGAGGGAAAGAGAGCTTGGGGGAGCGGGAGATCCCAATTGGATCAACAACAGAGAAGGAGAACAAGGAATAGGAGACCATGGTAAATGAAGACCACATGAGAACAGGAAGAAGCAAAGTGCTAGAGAGGCCCACAGAAATCCACAAAGATACCCACACGACAGACTGCCGGCAATGGTCGAGAGACAGCCCGAACTGACCTACTCTGGTGATGGGATGGCCAAACACCCTAATTGTTGTGCTAGAAACCTCATCCAACTACTGAGGGATCTGGATGCAGAGATCCATGACTAGGCCCTGGGTGGATCTCTGGGAGTCCAATCAACGAGAATGAGGAGGGTTTATATGAGCGAGAATTGTTGAGACCAAGGTTGGATAAAGCACAGGGACAAATAGCCAAATGAATGGAAACACATGAACTATGAACCAATGGCTGAGGGGTCCACACTGGATCAGGCCCTCTGAATGGGTGAGACAGTTGATTGGCTTGATCTGTTTGGGAGGCATCCAGGCAGTGGGACCAGATCTTGTGCTCATTGCATGAGTTGGCTGTTTGAAACCTGGGGCCTATGCAGGATTGTTTGGCTTGGCCTGGGAGGAGGGGACTAGACCTACCTGGACTGAGTCTACCAGGTTGACCTCAGTCTGTGGGGAAGGCTTTGCCCTGGAGGAGATGGGAATGGGGGGGGGGCGTTGGGGGGAAGGTGAGGGGGACGGGAGGGGGGAGAACAAGGGAATCCGTGACCGATATGTAGAACTGAATTGTATTGCAAAATAAATTAAAATAAATTTAAAAAAAAAGAAAGCACTGGGATTTTATCTAGGAAGTCTATGCATGCTCATATGGGCAAACACTTTGAGGGCAATCATATTCAGTCAAAGACGTATATTACTGAGTACGCTCAGCTTAAGGTCATCATTCAAGAAGGAAAGATGGAAGACTAGGACACTTCTGAAAGCACCTTGCTTCTTTTCTCAAGAATGTTTTAGCTTCAGCCAAAGAATACCTTAAAAGTATGTTCAAGGCCAGCCTGGTCTACAGAGCGAGATCTAGGACAGGCACCAAAATTGCATGGAGAAACCCTGTCTCAAAAAACAAAACAAAAGTATGTTACTATAGAAGCTCTCCACTATGGGGGTGTACCTCACTCAGGGCTCACTGTTCTGCTGTGGGGTTCAGTGCAAAAGCTCCCAGGCGGCTTTGCGGCAAGCAGTACCACACAACACTGTGGGCTTCTATCCTGGAAGCACCTGACTCTTAAGACTCAATTTCCCAGATCTGGAAATGTTCTGCTACAGAGGAATTAGATCTTGTGGGCAGACCGTGGAGTGCTCCAAGATGAGGAGAGGCCAGAGAGAGGAGATCTGCGAACGTGAGGAACGGGAGCAGAGTTAGGACTGGGAACTTTGTGAGATGGCCCCCATGGATGAACTAACCTCTTAAACAGGTTTCTTTTGTAAGAGAGGAAAATTTGTATTTGGCTCAGTATTTAAAAACTTTATGTCCTTTCTGTTAAAATTTTTCCTTAATTATTCTAACCTTTCCGGAGATTCTTATACTCCCAATTCTCCTGCCTTTTCAGAAGTTTGAAAGGGTTAGAAGAGGAAGGAACAGGGCAACTTCACTGGATAGACTTACCATATTTGCACCCCCCTTTTTTTGTAGTAAAGAGAATGGTAAAAGCTGTTTGTGGCCAAGAAAGTTGTAAAGATACCAAATACTTATAGCAGAGTCCCTCTCTGTACCTGGAGGCTCCTTTGACTGACTCCTATTAGTGTTTTTAAAGTTTACTATTTTTTTCTATTTAGCATCATTTTGACAATTCCACACATTTATACAACGTACTATAATCATCCTTCATTACCCTCTCTTATCACCACCCCCCTCCTGCAAGCCTCCTTCTTTTTAACTAGTTAACCATCTTATTCTCATATCTCTTTCTAACATTAGGATTGCTTGTATGAGCACACGTAAGGAGTTATTCACTGGAATGTGGGCAGCTTACTAATGGCTACACACTGAAGAAAATGTCTCTCTCTGCCCGATAAAAGCAGTGATTTTTTTTTTATCTCCTAATAGCCTCTATGCCCCCCTCCAGGACTATATTATTTTTTTTTTTTTTGAGGTAGGTAGGATCTCAGACAGCCAAGATTGACTTTGAATTCAGGATGTAGCCATGGTCATCTTGAACTCCTGATCCCTCTGCCCCTGCTTCTGCTTCCCAAGTACTGGGATGACAGCGCAGTCATTGGCTGGCATTATGATTAAAATAAAAAATACGTGCTTGTGAACAAGACTCACTGGAACTTCAAACTTTTAATGTGAATTAAGTTTTAAAGAGCTGGATTAACACATTTTACTTGTAACTATAAGGATCAGTGGCTGTCCCAGGCTACTGTAAAGCCAGGGGTCCATTCACTGAAAGGACAGGAAACAAATCTATGAAAACATGCTTGCAACATGTATTTAATTGTGTAGGAGTGGAGAGAGCAAAGGATGTGAAGGCAGCCGTGACTCGTCCATGAACCATGAGAACTCAATAGTTTATATTAATAAAGAAGCATTGTATCCCAGGAGACCCTGAATATCCCGTTGGCCATACTTGGTTATTTGATTGGGTAAGAATTACCATCAGGAGAGGCACAGCACTACAAAGAACAAACACGTCTTCTCACTGAAAAAGGAAATGTTCGGGAAGGAGGAATTCCTTGCCTTTCATTCTCTTCTCGCATCTAAGTTCATTCAGCATGAGGTCCTGAGCTCTGGGATCACTGTCGCTTCCTTATGGATCAGGACCATTTGGGAGAAGATGCCAGTTGAGAAAACTCTGTTCTCATCCTAGACTGTGCTACTCCACCAGAAGCTCTTAATTGCTCTTCAGACAGGCAAACAAAAACTAAGTTTGGTCTGGATGTGGAAAGCTTTTGTGTGGATGTGTTTTCAATCTTCAGAGCCATTTTTTCCCCTGTAATTACTGAAGCCAGGAGTTGTTTAAATTGGGAAAAATTGTTAAATTGTTTTTGTTGTTGTTACTGTTAAGATAGCTTTTCATTCTTGTAGAACACATTACAACCCCATCTCCATGGCTTAATTTGAATTATGTTTGAAAGGGCTGAATTAACACCACATTTTACTTGTAACTGTAAGGAACAGTGGCTGCCCCTGGCTACTGTAAAGCTAGGGGTCCATTCACTGAAAGATAGAAAACAAATCTAAGCCGTGTTTCCTGGAGGGTTTCCACATCTACAGACTTGTGGTTTGATAAAGGGTTCTTTTCCTAATGAGTCTAATGTTAAAAATGGGTGGGTTCAAGAGGTTTTATTTTACAGTGATGTGTGTGTGTGTGTGCGCACATGCACACATGCCAATCCTATGACTTACGTGGCACAATGAGCTGTTTGTGCTCATACATATGCCCACAGCATTTGTTTTACGCACCTGCTTCTTCTCCAGTTCCAGTTTGCTTCAATCTTTTGCTTTTGTTTAAATGTGCAGGCGTTTGCTGAAGTGTAGCCGTTTCAAGAGCATCTGGGCTCACATGGGGTTTAAAACTGAATACACATTTGAACAGTTCCTCATCTCTCGATCTGGTGAGCAATATTAACTGTTCTTTCGCATTCCAATGTGCTTACATTCTTCATTGGGTACAATGCCTAGCTTGGAGTCTGGCTCCTTGCTTTGTGTCAGATTCCCATGGGTCTTACAGCACACAGCAGTGCTTATCATCTACACAGTATTTTAAAGTCCCTTTCGGTCAGGATGAATTAATTCACACATGTCAAGTGACTAGCTAAAGCCATATAGGCATCGGGATTAAATCCTTTCATTCATTTTTTCCCTCAATGACCAAGAAAGAAGAGTGCATTTAATTCCACCGCTCACAACATTTTTAACTTCAATGTCACACTACAGACTCAGTTGTATAGGGTTAGGTTTACAAGTGGAAGAGACCACGGCTTCTTAAGATCATGACAGATTCCTTGATCTACAGGCATAGGAGAAACCTTTGATGTATTCAGCTATCTACCATTAATTAATTAATAATTAATTATTTTAAATAAGGTCTCAGTAGCCCAGGCTTGAGACTCTTCTACCTCCTTCCATCGTTGGAGTGCTGGGGTTGCAGTGTAGGGCTGGCAGGGCTAGTCAACCTCTTAAGAAGATTTTTTTTTTTATTTCTGAAATCTAAGAGTTATTTCCCTGGAATGCAATAATACTCTGGACTAAGAAAGGCTTTAAGGTCAGGATCATTGTCCCAAGAGAATTCTCCAATGAATACAGAAGTGGAGTGGCAGCTTCCATGATCTATGTGAGGTCAAGTTAAGGACTGGTTATATATATATATCTTACCTGTCTCCAGAGCCCCTTGGTGAACTGTGACAAAGGGGCACTGAGAAGACTCCCACATCTTACTAAATGCCTGGCTAAAGGTGCTTCCTAGTCCTTGTTACACGTGGGACTTGCAAGTGCCTTTGGCATTCAGTACATCACAGTAAAGACCTGCTTACTTAGGTATTATCCTGAGCTCAGAACAAAATCTGAGCTCTGATGAAAAACGTGCTGCTACTGAAAGGTTAAATAAAATGAAGAGAAACAAAGACCAGCTGGAAGCAATGTCTCTTCAAGGGAAAATGTCCCTGATGGAAGAGGCAAACTCCCAGAGAACAATAGGCTTCCTTTACCCAAATGGTGTAGCTGGAGAGTTTCTCCCCAGGTCCCGCCAAGCCCCTGCAGTCCCGCATCCCACTTATAAAATAATCACTCAGACACTTACATTACTTATAAACTGTATGGCCATGGCAGGCTTCTTGCTATCTAGTTCTTACATCTTATATCTAGTTCTTAAATTAATCCATTTCTATTAATCTATAAATTTCCACTTAGCTCATGGCTTACCAGTATCTTAACATCGGCTTCTCATGGCAGTGGCTGGCAGCATCTCCTGACTCAGCTTTCTACTTCCCAGACTTCTCCTCTCTCTTTGTCCTGCCTATACTTCCTGCCTGGCTACTGGCCAATCAGCACTTTATTTATTAAACAATCAGAGCAGCGTATTCAGAGCATACAGAACATCCCATAGCAAAATGGCATAGAAACAGCTTAGAAAAATGAGATACTACTTCAAATTTCTAAGACTATAAGAAAGTATTGCCACAAGATGATGACGTTCAACCACTTAAATTTATGCTATCACAGTTCTGGGGGCAAGGAGTTTCCAATGAAGTCCTGGTAAGATTGGCTCCTTCCAGAAGCTGAGAAGGTCAATGGCCCCATGCTCTGCTCTAGCATCAGGCAGCTGCCCTGCCCCACCTGTTGCACAGCTGATCTCTGTCTCCGTCTGCACATGGACGCCATCAGTCTGGGTCTCTGTGTCTTGAATTTCCCTTGTCTTTCTTTTACGAGGACAGCAGTCATGGACTCCCAAGTCCAAGATATCTCTCTTAGCTTTAATTACATAACTAAAAGATTTTATTTCTAAAGATCTTCCTATAGGTACTAGGGATTAGGACTTGGATGTGTCTTTTTTAGAGATGCACATTTTCCCCTTGAAAATTGATCCCCAAACCCTTAAAAAAAGATGATTCATTGCTTACACACGGTGTACCCTAGGTTCGTCTATGACTAGAGAGATGGTGTTTCTTAAGGCCAAGGTGACAAATACTTCATTATGCTTTTCCTGCGTATTTGTTTTTATGGCTGACTATGGGAATCTGATAATGATTTCTCAGTTGTCTAGGAAAGGGCTGTATAATTCCTGGGTGTATATCTCTGTCCACAATGCATGGGAAAACAGTCTAAGATCGGTAATGTGTCTTTATGCTGCCTAGATTATCTTGTCTCTCAAATTATGCCAAATCTGTTCCCTGGAGGGCTTCACAGCCCTCCATGATGTACAAATTAATAATCTGAGGCATCATCCTGGGATTACACCTCTCTCATTTCTCCTGTCTGATCAACCTCTTGCTCATGTTGATTCGGCAACTTTGTATTTACTAATCCTCCTTTTCACTGTCATTGGTCCTGTTTTCTTCTAGGCCACCACCAGCACCCACGAGCTTGTAACCTCAGATGCTTGTCTATGTTACCTTCTTCAGGGCTTCTTTCCAATCCACCTGCTGCTGAACTGTGATGCTGATGCTCCGAATGACTTTTCAGTATCTTCTGCGTTAAGTCCTACCCGGGTTTCCTTGTCTTCCTTAGTGCCTAAACTCTTTTTATGATTTGTTGGCCTGCTGAGACTGTTGTCAGTGATGTAGACACGACCCTGCTGAAAGCACCATTGAGTGTTCCAGCACCTATCTGAAAATACCTCTACCCAGCCAGTGCTTACCCAAACCCACATATCTACCTACAGCCAGCTGATCAGCTATAGTCAAGTAAATTTTACTTTTTAAATCTAGGTATGGATATCTATGATCACTTGGCCTTTAAGAAGTATATCCTATGAGGGCTGGAGAGGTGGCTCAGTCTGTAAAGTACCTGTGGTTCAAGCATGAGAACCTGAGTTTGAATCTCAAACAGCCATATAAAAACTGAGCGCAGTAGCTTATTCCGGTAACTCTACCCCTGACTGGTAGTAGCTGGGGACGCAGATCCTTGGAACTTTCTGGCCAGCCAGTGTAGCCAATCAGTGAACTCCAGGTTCAGTGAGAGACCCTGTCTCAAAAAATAGAGTGACAGGGGAAAATGCCTGAATTCAGCCTTTGGTGTATTCACTCCTCAATGCGCGCGCGCGAACACACACACACACACACACACACACACACACACACACACCCTAAATAAATAAAGCGTACCAGTTCTTCTTTTCCTGAAATGTTATCTTTCATTTCTTACTTGGCGATAAAACTCTTTCTTATTACATTCAACCACTGCTTTAATAATTTTTACTTATAAATAAAATCTCTGTCTATTTCTAAAGCCTCATACTCCCCCCACTTTCTGCAAAGTTCTCTGGCGTTTTACCCATCCGGAAAGGTCATATAGTTCCCTAAACACCCTCATTTTCATTTCTCTATGTACTTGCCCATGCTGGGTCCCTTCCAGCAACACTGAGTGCCCTGTTGCAGATCTGATTGTCCTGGAAGCGTCAGACTTTTAAGACAGGCCCTGGAGCTTCTTGTTTGGCATTCCCATAGCAGTCTAATAAACACTGGTTACAGAACTTGGCACAACTGTCCAGCTCTGGAGTGGAATTTTAGAACTGCAATTCAACATCCTATTAGTGGTTGGTGAAGCCAATTAAAAAATTTAAAATGAAGAGAAAACATTAGAGTATATTGCATGTAGCAAGAGTCTGATATGTGGACTTTTACCCCTGTTGTGTTCCCTTTGTCTCTCTGTCTGTCTGTCTCTCTGTTTATATACTGGGTCTGGGGTTGTTTCTTAGTATGGTGATGGGTGATAGACCATAAGCTACTTGAGTGCTGGGATCTTGCCTTAGTCATCACGTATGTCTGAGACTCAACCCAGGGCTGGTCGAGATTCCTAGTCAACAAATGCTGGGTGAATGAATTGATACAAATGTGGGAGTCTCACAAAAGCTCCATGCATTCCAGGGAAGGAGAGTAACTGGCCAAACATCAAGAAGTGCCAACTCCCCTGTCAACTCTGAGTCCTACCTGGGTTTACAAACTGAGGAAAACAGAGAGTTGGAATAAGGCAATCTGTGTCTTCAGATTCTGATTGGATCAGTAGTTCATCTCTACCTTTTTGTCATGTGCTATTTCATTTAGCCTTACAAAAATACTGAAGTCTTGCTACTATCGTTTTAGTTGGTAAGACTGAGCACAGAAATCTAAACATTGCTTTAATCTATGCTCCAGCACCCAGGACGCACTGTGAATGAATGTGCTACTGGGATCCATCCCCTAGGTGGACTCTTCAGTCTTTAATGCAGAGAGATGTAGGAGTCAGGAGTGTGGCAGCTTCTGGGAAGCTGTGCAGGAGGACTAGGGCAGCACTGGCCATTTGCTCAGTTGCAGCCTAAGAAAAGGCCCCATAAGAAGAAAATTATCCCCACACATCCCTGACGAAGGCTGTAAAGAAGTTGTTTGAATAGGCACATCACACAGCAAAGGCCACAGCTCTGTGTGTGACGGAAGTAAGCAGTTGCTGCATGCTCTGTGCACATCAACCTCGTAGTCCCAGGGTTTGATCTGGGAAGCTTGTCCCCAGACTCTTCTCCATCTGCTTTCATTTGTCTGCTGCCCCTTTGCTCAGCCCTGTTCCTGTCTCTCACTCTGCCCCGGGCCACCTCCCACTTCCATCTGGGACCTTTGCACAGAGGTGGATGCAGCCATATGCTCTGTGGCTCTGCCTTGCACTGCTGTGCTGCTTGCGTGGCCCAGGCTGAACTGGGATTGCTGTTTGTTGTTACCATCACTCAGTCCAGTCACGGCGACGGTGATTGATTTGTTCACCACACATCTTGCTTATTGGGAACATTGCATACAATGAAAGGAACACACTGACAGACAAATAAAAACATTTATTTATTTAATTAATTTTATCTAAAATGGGAAAGTACAGGACTGCATCCCTGACTCTGCCCTGTTGAACAGCTTTATCAGGGACATAGATCAAGACATAAAAGACCTGATGATCAAATCTGCTGTTGGCACAAAGCTGGTCAAGACGGCTAATAGGCTAGATAAAAGGAACAGATTTTCAAAAGGTCTTGATAAATAGAACAAAAACCACAAACCAGAAGAAAAAAAAATGTAATTAAGAACTCAAGGTCCTGCCCTTGGGAAAATAAAAGTCTGCCTCAAAAGTATCTAGGGTGAAATGGGGGTGTGGCTGTGCATGCCTGACTCCCAGTGTCACTGAGGAGACAGAGACAGCGGGATTGCTGGGGCTTGCTGGCCTCCGGCATAGCTGAAAAACTCTGATATCCTGGTTTGCATCGGAGCCAGATCTGGACTCAAGGGGATAAGGTGAAGATCAGTAGAGGATGGCATTCACCTCTGGCCTCCATGAGCACACCGGGGTGAGAGAAAGACACTCATCTTTCTAGTATTTCTGGTGGAAACTCTGAGGGCGTTTGTAGATGATAGCCTCAAAATGAGTCAATCAAAAAGGTGATGCAGGTTAGTGTACATGAATAGAGGCACAGGGTCCATCAAGAAGCCCCATGAAGGTGCAACCTCATTGGCAGGGCTACTTTTTCTCACATTTAAAATAAAAATAAAAGCATATATCACTTATTGCTGCATGGTTTGATTGATTGAAAATGATCAAATTTCTTTTAAAAAATAACCACGATACTAAAGGTGAACTGAACATTATAGATATATTTGGAAAATTAGTAATCTTCCTTTTAATACACCTGAGGTAGGCAATCAAGTCATCATCTTGCCAGTCAATACAAATACATCAAAACAAATACATGCATGCAATATTTTGTTGGAACTGGTTTTTCATAAAATGGACCCGCCAAACCATAATTCTCCCATTTATGTTGTTTATTTGAAAATGTATCCAGTCTACATTATTTTTACAAATGCTTAATCTTCCAAAATACAGGTGTGCTATCATTTATTCATGTATCACACTTGTGAGATAAATAAGGACGGGATACTATGTTAGGGCAGACGGCAGGTGTTGAAGCCAGTACAGACAGAAATAATGATATAAGCAACCAGCGGCCTCTATTAATAACTGGGAGATGGGCATGGGGCAAAGAGGAGGGCCTGTTGGGGTCATTAGTTAATGTCAGAGCTTTGCTCTAAGGGGTTGAACTATTCCAGGCTCCTATCTGTTTTTTGTCGGTTTCCTGTCAGGTCAGGATTGGAAAAGGAGAGAGCAGAGACTGTTTTCCTCTGGTGTCTGAGGCTTGTGCAAAACCTCGGTCCCTGGGTTAGCCAGCGGGGGCCACCTCATCCCCCGGAGAGCTTGCAGGATTCAAGCCTGCACTGTAAGCACATTATAAAAACATTAGGCCAACTAATAAAAATAATGACATTAAAAAGAAAAATTGTTGTAGAAACCAAACAAATCCAGCCTCCCAGCCGAGGAAGGCACTGGCTGGGATGTTGTTGTCATGCTTAGGAGAAATTTGATTTTGGTGACTGTCATTGGCAGTGTTACTCGGGCATGAATCACCCTCCTCTGTCTTTCTCATCATTTTAATATCACAAATTTAGGGAACATGGGATAAGAGATATAAAGACGCTGACAGGCAGCTTCAGCCAGGAGCCCCCTGGGCCCGAGGCAGCACTGGCCTTAGCCAGGAGGCAGTTTCCTGCTGTTATGGGGCTATAAATCTGAAAGCAGTTGAAGCCTCCTGGGATCTGGAGCTGTCAACCCCGGAGACCAGAGCAATTGCCTTTCCACTCCTGACCTTTCCTCTCTCCACAACCCTCCCCCTTCCACGACTGAGGATTGAGAAATGAATTTTCACACTTGGAAGCAAAGTTCTGGTGGGGTGGGGGGAGCAGAGGCTTGACAAAGTCCAAACTTGAGGAAGGACCTCTCAGAAGGCTTCCGGTGCTTATTTCCTGGTGCTACTAGTCCTTTCCTGTGCAACCAGGAAAGTCATCTGCCCTGGCAGAGATAAAATGCCCTGGAAAATATGGATCTGGGGACTGCCTAGAGAGGCATACTAAAGAGTAGCTTTCTATGGCCTCCAAGCCATGATCTACTTTTTCTTTTTTTGATTAGCATGTATCAGATGCCAGGTGCTATGTCAAACATTTCACATGAGGAGGTGAGTCCTATTTGGCTTATTCTTCCAGGTCACAAACCATTGAGGGAAGTCAGGGCAGAAGCTCAAGGCAGGAATCTGGAGCAGGAACCATGGAGGAATACTGCAGCCTTGCGCACTGCCTCCTTTACAGGCTCATGCTCAGTTAGCTTTTTTATACCACCAAGGACTACTGGTCCAAGGAACGGTGTTGCCCACAGGAAGCTGGGCCCTCCTATGTCAATTAATAATCAAGACAATCCTTCATAGACATCCCATAGGCCAATCCAATCGAGGCAAGTTTTCAACTTAGATGACTCTCGACTGTGTCAAGCCCACAAAGCTAGCTGGAACATGGGTTAACTTCGAGATGATAAGAAAGCCACTTACTTCAGTTTCCCCCTCTTGTATTTGGAAGATTGGAGGCTTTGTGATGAGGAATCTCCTAGTGATGACCTTCACGCTGGGCCATCCTAGAATTAATAGGGATGCTAGTCTTCTCACAGTCCAGTACCCACCAACCAAAGCCTTGAGTCCTCATCTGCAAATGGAAACTTTGGAGTATCTTTTCTTCCTTTCTTCCTTCCTTTCTTCCTTCCTTCCTTCCTTCCTTCCTTCCTTCCTTCCTTCCTTCCTTCCTTCCTTCCTTTCTTTCTTTCTTTCTTCCTTTCTTTCCATTTTTGAGGAAGGATTTCACTTTGTATCTCTGGAACTCACTATGTAGACCAGGGTGGCACTGAACTCACAGAGACCTGCCTGCCCTTGTCTCCTCAGGGCTGCCATCAAAGAAAGGCATGTACCACCACACCCAGCTGAACTATGTTTTTTTAAAGACCTCTTTTGATTACCAGAATTCTGTGGCTCTCCTTCTCCCTTTGCTAAAGACTGCCCCTAAGATATCTTTTATCTTGAGAACTTCTCTGATGCCTGCCTCCACCAAAGACTTTCCACTCTCTTCTAGGAGATCTCACTTGATTGACTGTATGCTTCTTTCAAACTAAGGCTAGAATCTACACACTTTGAAATGAGCTCATTGGACCATAGTTGTGAGCAGAAAGCTGTTGCCATGGATATGACACACTACTCTTTCTAGACATCTACTATGTATCTTCAAAAATCTGTAGCTTCTTTTTTCTGGTCCTGGCTAGCCTATGGAATGGTAAGGGTAGGGATTTTATGCCTGTTTAACCCTGAGCTCCTGCCATCCTGCTTATTGCTTGGCACATAGTGTTTACTTACATGAAAAGAAGGGTGTTAAAGAACCAATAAACAAGTGCTTTAGCTCTCTGGAGTGTATCTGCCCTTGTCAATGACATGAGGATGAAATAGCACATATCTCAGAAGAGGTAACCTATTATAAGTGTTTATCATACCCCAGTTATATAATTCTATCCACAATCTGATGTCTGCCCTTACTTTCAATACAGAGAAATGAAAATGCGGAGGAAATATCAATTTCAAATTACCAATGTCCTTGGAATAACCTAGAAGTACGGTGCTAAGAAAAAAGCTGAAATCATCACTTCTTATTTAGAATTTTAAAACCGAGTACTTATGGGGCTTATATCTGAGGGCTATAGTTTTAGATCTTACTGAGGCTGGTGTTTCAACAGGTGGAATTTGCTAGGGGTCCAGGCAGGAGGATGCTGGGGAAGATTGTCTCCTTGAGTAGTTATTTTGGCCTTTGAAGAAGGAAATGAAAAGCACTCATTCATTTCTCTTTGACATGGCTTCCTTGTACAAATCTTGGTACCCATGGCTCAAGAAAAAGAGACCTAGAGAAACCTTTGGGAAAGAAGGTACTTTACATAAAACAACGTTTAGACTATATTATAGTGTGCAAGAAATAAATACTTCTTAAAACAAGACATGCACACACATCTAGAAATAAATAAACTTAAGACTGATCAAGAGGAAGACCACACAGGAGGAAGCACAGATACTCCGTGGGGAGTCATTCATGCCGAGTATTAACACCGGAGCCTGACGAGGTGAGGTCAGCATCCACACTCAGATCTCTGAGCAACCTCATTGCACTCTGGCTCCAAGCTGAGTTGTTGCCATTGGCTCCATTCTGTTTTCTCTAGAGAGCTTCCTTATGTCTTAGAGATTTCATTCATTTGACTCTTAATAAACTTATAATCAATGACTTTTCTTAGTTTGGTTTTTTTTCTCCATAAAAGTCTAGACAGGCTAGATTGATTGAAAAAAAAAAAAAAGAAAGTTCAACATTTTAAGTAGTGATAATTAAATTTATATTAAGTAATAATTTTGGCAAAAGTGTGTTTTTCTCATCTTTCCTTCTTCTCCCATGACCATCCTCCCTTCAGTTCATTCTAGAGAGACTGATATATGCTTAGAAATACACTCAGTTGTTATTTACTTGGACCATTCAGCCTTCACATGCATCGGTTGTGATATGACTCCAGAACCTGTTCTTGCTTTCTCTTTCTTAAGCATCGGCTTGTGGATTAGGGGATGCATGATTAAGAATGCTTTGACGGCTAAGGATTTTTAAAGATGGACTACACGTTTAGTGGACTGATCTCTGTTTTCACTACTAAGAATGAGCTGACTGACCGCCAAACAAGACTCTAGGATCTCTTTGCGCATTGCTGTGAAGGGCTCCTCCTTCCTTTTCTTCAGCCACAACATGGCACTATGTCCACACTTTGGAAGCAGTGACCCAGGAGACCAGCAGGTGGCACATGGGAACCAGAATCCACACGCCCGGGCCCAAGACCCAGATGGAGGATTCCTGCAGGCTGAGCTGTCCTTGGTTATGGTGGTGGGGTCTACTAGTCAGGAAAACAAAGCAAGCCACTTGGGCAAAATCAGTAGGAGGACGGAAGGTGCATTTCACAGGAAATCTAAGATGTACTTTGTTGTTGAAATGGTGGGAAAGCTAGGTCAGGAGCATGAGTGAGAAAAAGGTTTATAAACTCGAACCATTTTTAGTGCTAAAATGATCATTATGTTCACATGTGATGCTCAATTCTCCCCTTTACTAGAACCAACTATGAGAATGTACCTTAGAGAGGACAATACTTTGAGGGTAACCTAGTCTTTTGTGTGCCTGTGTACATATGTATATGTATGTTGACAAGTATGTGTTTGTATGGGTGCACAAATAAGGCCAGATGGTTATTGAGGAGTTGTTCACCTTATCACCCGAGACAGGATTTCTCATTGGCCTGGAGCTCACCCAGTAAGATTGGCCAGCAAGTCTCAGAGATCCGCCCTTCTCTGCTTCCCTTAGCCCTGGGATTTTAAGAGTGCGCCACCAATCCTGACTTCTGGGGATCAAACTCAGGTCCTCATGCCTCCATGACAAGCACTTTACCAACTGAACAGTCTCCCAGCCCTTCTAACCACACACCACGCCAAACAAAAACCCAAAATACTCCTCATCCACATATACGGTGTATTCAGTTAATCTCTGACATATTATCCTCAGAAAAAGGTAGGGTTATTTAGTTTAAGGCTTCTTAATCTTTCTTGGCTAGCAGCTCCTTTTGCCCACAAAGTCTTTAGATGCTGCTAAACAGGTACACAAATCAAGCATTTACTGATGATAAATCAAATTTATTTTAAAACAATTCTTTGACTTACATATAATTTGGTTATTTATTAGAGGCTAAAGCAAATTTGCACATAATAAGATGGACTTGCTTGTTTCTTTTTTTTACATAAAGAGTTATATCTTGGCTGAATATTTTCAACTGTAAAACATAGAGCTTCTTCAACACTTTTCAGTTGATTAATGTTTTGTCTTATAATAATTAATGCCAAGACTGCTCCACATAAATATGCAGTACAAAACCACACAAGCATATTTAGAGCCATTTCAGAAATAGTTGGAAATTGTGTTCTAATCCCAAACTAAAATTAATTTAATGGTTTTTTGGGGGGTGGGGATGAAGCTCAAGACAGTAACTCACACAGTAATTTAGAAATATCAAACATCCAAACAATACAATCCAAGATATACTAATTTGGTACTTACATTCCAAGGAAGGATAATACAAATTATTAAATCTTTGTTTTCTGTGATTAAGTTGCTATTTTTCTACAAGAGCAAAATCCTTTATCTGCACAACAGAGGCACTGGCATTTATAATGTGCATCAGCCTCCCATCTGAGTCACGGTGCTTCAGGAATGTTCATTGGCACTGTGTGATACAAAGGTATGAGCAGTGCAGAGTGTGCAGGCTATGGGTTCAGAAGCAAAGCCACAATGAAGCCACACAATAAACACAGCCTGGGCAAATGCCGCATGAAACATGTTGCATTCATTAAGAGCTTAATTCTGAATTAATTTTTGGCTGATCAAGTTCAGAGATCTTTTAGTACTGCCAGGTTTTTCTCAACCCTGCATTCAGGTACTTGTGACCCACAGGTTAAGTAGCTAAAGCTTACATAGCATATCATCCATTGAGCAAAGACCCCCATCTATCCAGACTAGTTCAGATATGGGTCTCTGATGGAAGAAGGGTAGACAAGGGTGATGCTAAAAACCATTGTACTGCTTATAATTCATAGAATGTGCATTGTTTACACCGGAGAAAAGGAAGAGAATAAATGACTTAACTACCGACTTTCAAATAAATGAAAGCTTGGAAACTTGGACTGTTAGATAGAAGAAAAGAGAATAAAGACACACACAGGCATATCGAAAGGATCATTTTGACTCTAAAGAATATAAAATATGCTGGGAATAAATACTGGGAAACTTTCAATGTGTGCTTATACAACTTCAACTTAAGGTAATTAAATTTATTCCAAGGTAGTTTGTGGTGATATTTTATTTGTGCTCTAACAAATAAAGCTTGCCTGGGATCTGAGGACAAAGCTATATTAAACATAGAGGTCAGGCAGTGGCAGCACATGCCTTTAATCCTAGCATTCAGGAGGCAGAGATTTATCTGGATCTCTGTGAGTTCCAGGCCACATTGGGAACAGAGCCAGGTGTGGTGGAACACACCTTTAATCTCAGCATTAGTTAACCATAGAGGTCTGGAGGTCTGTTCAGACAGACAGGAAGTGATAGAGCTGGGTGGAAAGAGGAAGTAATGTAGCCGGGCAGAGAGAGGAAGTAAGATGGCAGGATATATATACAGGTGTGAGTATAGAGGAAGTAGCTTTCTCTTGGGCTACTTGAAGATTTCCTGGTGGTAAGAACTTGTGGCTGGCTTGTTCTTTTCCTCTGATCTCTCAGCTTTCACCCCAATACCTGGCTCTGGGTTTTTCATTAATAAGACTGTTTAGCAATTCATGTTACAATAGTCAGTTTTATAGTGTTTTTATTTCTACGATTAGTCAATAAGATCTTTTTCTCTTTATGAAATGTTTCATACATGAAATATTATATATGTATGTCTCATATAGCTGTTTTCTCACCAGGTAATTTTTCAAACTTTTCAAATCTTGCTAATTTCCTTCAGACTGTTTACTTAGGAGATAATTTACAAGTCTCAGTGACACTCTGACTGCATCCCTGCTATGGCAGTGCACACAGATGCAAGTGATCCCAGTGATCACAGGACAAGGTAAGAGAGATGCGTACCTGTATTGGGCAGGATGCAGACAAGTTTCTGAGAGCCAAACAACTGGGTGCTTCTCAGTGGTAAGGTAGACCTCATTTCTAAGTTGTCAAAGACGGTGACATCCTAGATAAAGTCTTCGGAATGTACCGAATTCTTACCTCTCATCACGGGGTAGCACCACAATTTCCAGGAATAATGGTTACTGATGCATCCAGACATAGGTAACGTTCTTAAATGGAAATGGACCGTTTTCTTCTTATATTTCTGCAATCCTAAATATGTAGTGACGGAAAATATTTCAGACTATTTATAACGTAGAGTGGGTTTTATTCAGACAGTGTATGAAAGGGCTGCAAAATAACTTTGTAAATGTTCAAACACTGTGAGAGAATTTTAATAAAGATTCAAGGTAGAGAAATTGATATCTGAATCCTAAAACTTACCACTCTTTCTGAGAAAATTATATCTACAAAGATCAGTAGCCAAATGGGGAATACTAGCCAGATTTATTAATATCAGAGCAAGATTCCCAGTTGCAACATTACCACCCCTTCTGCCTCATGCAAGGTGCCTTTGGTTAAATTGAGTTGGAACATTGTGTTAGGCTTAAGGCCACAGGGGAGCCAAGCAGCTTCTTCCTAACAGGAAGGTCCTGATTGTCCTCATCCCTGCCTGAGTTTGGAAGAGCAAGAAGTGGGAAGGAGCCCCAGAGCAGCCCCTGACAGCCTGCCTTTCCTCAGTCAGCTGGACGAGGAGGTTAAGACTTGGTGTTTGCAGTGGTCGGTTACTTTCCAGAGCAGTCAGTCGCCTTAATGAAGCTCAGGCTCTAGGCAGCCGATTAGCAACTCTGCCTACTGGGTAAATGTGCAAGCAACAAAGATGCACAAGAGGGGCTGCATGAGAAAATCAGAGAGGAAGCGGGGTTTAAGAAAATGCACTTCTTGGCATGTCTGCCACGACTTTTATGTAATGTGGAGCACTGTCCGTCTGGACATTAACCGATAATAGCTTTATTTCAATGGGGCTGCAAATGGAAATGGGACTTTGGGTTGGAGAATTAGTAACACTTATCCCTGCTTTTCTTTGTTGATATTTAAGATTCTTAAGTTGGATTCAATTTCAGATAAGGACTCGGTTTGAGAATAGGTTAAGAAGTCATAATACCCTTTTTCTATTTCAATTCAGGGACACTTCCTTCCCAAGGGTGGCTGAGAAGTAGATATGAGGAATATAGAAACTCTAATGTCTAGTATCCAGGGGAAAGCTCTATTCTATTACCCACATACATAGTAATTACAAAAAGTCAGTCTTAGGAAGGCAAACAAGGTTTACGGCAGACACAGCACAATCAACCAAACGCTCAAGTGTTCGTCTTGTTTGTGATCATGACATTCCGTTGTCAGAGGAGAGTTTGACTCAGCAGCAGATTGACAAGAACAGAGAAAACAAGGAAAAGTACTCCGGGCCAACATTTTTGAAAATGGTGGTTGCCTCTTACTGGGTGAGGTTCCTCTTCTTTGTGCTGTGGTAGGTGTTGGGACAGCGCCACCTCCATTATCAATAGCACCCTCCATATCCTGAAAACTACAGAAGGGGTCAGTGACTCCACTTGAGTGGATAGTAATGGGAGAAAAATATTAGTGCAGAAACAAAGCAGTCTGCAAGGAGCCCAAAGCTGGGGCCCCACTGCGGCTGCTCTCTCAGCTCGGAATTATCCAGATGGGTGTACAAGCTGTTGTGTGATCATCCAGATCCCCAGGGTCCCCCAAAGACAAGGGGTTTCGGTTATCTCACACCTAGGATGGGAGGGCTGGCTTCCTCTGAGGACAGGCACACTCATTTCCTGTTTCCTACCTCCACAGTGTTGCCATATGCATGGCCAGCAAGCACTCCTGACCTACTAGTCTTGCCTGATAGCTGCTCTGATCTCTGTGTGCTTCTGTCTGTCTGTCTGTCTGTCTGTCTGTCTGTCTGTCTGTCTCTCTCTCTCTCTCTCTCTCTCACACACACACACACACACACACACACACACACACACACACACATCCTCACACAAAGGGCACACATCCTCTCATACACACAGACACAAACACACATTCCTCAATACACTTGCCCCAACAGTCATTGTAAATGTCCCCATCACCTCACCATCTGCCTGTCTACTGGGCTTTGGGCTTTTCTTCTAGATTAATTCCCCTAGAGCAGTGATTCTGTGGACTTGTTAAAAATGCAGAAATGTGGTTTCCTGAACTACTCAGCCAGAATATCTGACAGCCGGCCCCGGGAATTGGCATCTATCTTAGCAAGGCTTCTAGAAGATGCAGATCCACACAAACATGGAGAAACCTGGCCTTGGGGGGTATCTATGTTCCCCTGAAAAGAGCGATACTCTGTGGCAGGCTGCAGCACACTGACAGCAGAAGCTGAAAGACTATTCCCCAAGCATGAGCTGGCTGCCCCCCCCCCCCCCCCCCCCCCCCGTGCCCAGGCTGGCTACAGCCTTACAGAAATATTTCTTGCATCTTGGACTGTCCTCTCTCACCTTGGTGTTAGCTCTCCCGTTTCTCTCTCCATCATTACGTCCTTGTTATACACGTAACACTGACTGAACAACTGTAATGTGCTGCCTGGTAAAGGCTTCCCACACACTGATTTGTCCATCCTTACTGCAAATCTACAGAAGAACACCATTAGCATTCCCATTTCACACATGAAGGAATGAGTTGACCCTGCTCAGGGTAGCAGTTAGCAGGTTGTGAAGATAGTATTCGAACTCAGGTTAGCCTAACTCCAAATTCTTTACTGGAACCCACTCTCTTTCCTAAGGCAACTAGATCATAAACACAGAGCAAGAGCCATAGAATCATATTTGAAATGGCGTAACCTCTTCACTACTGAGAGTCCCCTCTATTTCTACCTACTGCCAACCATTAAGAATATGAAATACACTAATACTAGGAAAATTGATATGCAATATAGAACTTGCAGTGGCCTTTTGATATATTGAAAATAACTCATGAGCATCTAGTCTAGTCTTTTATTTGAGATCCCAGGCCCTTGGAAACCTAATTATCACACATTTTACAAATGAGGAAGCAGAAAGCCAGGGAGGGTCATGGCTCACTAGCTATAGAGCTGAAAGCAAACTTCAGGTTTCTTTCCTTCTATCTGAGGGAGTGTTATCCAGCATCATTTGAAATCAACTGAGCAATCACTCAAGCCGTCAGTGAGCACCAATTCTATAATGGGGAGACAAGCTTATATGGAGGGTACAGGAACAGACAAAACACAACACTATCTGGACTCAAAACATTAAGTGTATTTGTGGAGATAAGGCTTAGATATAGGACCATTTAATAAATCACAAGGCAGCATGCTTCTGAAGCGGTGTTTCTCATCCTTGGCTGCATATCAGAGTCACCCAGGGAACTTTCAAAGCCCCAGAAGCTTCCAGAATTAAGTACCTTTAAAAGTAAGGCACAAGCATGTCCATTAAAAAAAAAAAAAACCCTCACCCAGCCAGCGTTGAGAAGCACAGTTACAATGTAACACGCTTCTCAAGAAGGGGCATCAGACACTCCAGGAGAAATAGAAAAAGCAGGGCAGGCTAACATGGCCAGTGATGAAGTAGATGCCGATAAGTTGAGGGGGTTGGGAAGCCACATGAGGAAGTTCAAGGAGACAGGAGCTTGCAAAGAGTCAGGTGCCTGTGAGGCTCACGAGCAGCTGGTTTCTGCAGACAGCTCCAAGTGAGGTAGACAGGAAGAACACAGTTGTCAAGGTTGGTCTGAGGAGATAGAAAATGAAAACTAGACTGTCCCTGAGTGAAGCCCGCATGTAACTGATGTGCAGCGGTCACTGGTCACCAATCAATGAGGCGTTTCCTTTCTTCCCCCTTTACAAATTTTATTTTTCTTTTTTAAATTTAAATTTAATTCTTTGGGGGGAGGTTTGTTTTCTTTAACCCATTCTTTGAGAATTTCCTACATGTATGCAATGAATATGATCATATCCATCTCCCTCCCCATTTCTTGAGCTAGAATCTCATTATTATATAGCCCAAAGTAGCCTTGAATCAGGTCCCTAGTCTCAGCCTCCTGAGGACTGGAATTCAGATGAGAACCACCTATACTGAGGCATTGCTCTCAAGTGTCCTCGGACGGTGTTTGGAAGTGCTGGATTCTCAGATAAAAGGGCTAAAACCAGCACTTCAGAAGACAGGAAGCAGATGTGACTGCTCTACCTGACACCAAAAGACCCCCAACTTGCTCCAGAATAGAAAGTCTAGGTGTATCAAAAATGCTAGCTGTGAGGGCTAACAAAGGCTAGGTCTTTGTCTGTACAGTGGATGTCCTGTACAGAGCGAGTGCTGCTGAGTGACTGGAGAGTGTCCAATGAGCCGTTCTGCACCGGGTACCACAGGGTGCTCCTCTGGGGCCGTCCCTGTGCAGGGCTGGAACCTCTTGCTGCTCCTACGGGGACTCCTCTGCGCTGTGGCTTGAGTGGGGACTGTTCTGGCTGCAGTAATGATAACACTAATGCAGCAGGCATGGATTTTCTGGGAGGCATGCATTGTTTTGGAGTTTTAGGGCACTACTGACAATTGAGGAATGGAGGCCAAGGGAGGCAAGGAAGGTGCTCTCATCTTTTGAACCAGAGGAGAAATGTACTGGTGTATAGCTTTATTGCTCTGTCCCATGTCGTCTGCCTTAGATGGTGGTTGAGGGACTCTGTTGTGGCAGTGTGCAGCCTCAATGAAAGTAGCGAGACAGACATATCTGAATGCTGTGAGGGATGAGCAAGGAAGAGGAGTGCAGAAAAATATCTACTGCCTCTTCACATTGAGAAAAAAAATCTCTTTTCACATTAAAGGGGGAGGTCTTTTAAAAATGTCTTTTCACATGAAAAGTGTCATCGATACAATGACAAAGCACATAGAGATGTTCAAACCCATACTTACATCTGCTTCAGGCATTTGTTCAGAACTTCTGGTCCTCACTCATTTGCTGGCCCCCGGCATGTGATGGAGACTCAGAGTAAAGATTCTCCCCAACACTGAGCTGCTTTCTAGAACCTTGAGCAAGGACAGGACAAGAGGGACACTGGGTCGGCTTTGGAAGACCACACTCAGAATGTGCATTGCACTCCGCTACAAGGTTAGGATGTTGGTAGCAGGAAAGCCAGAGCCTGGAGGAGAGGGACACAGGGCACTACCACAGAAGGATTTACCATGACGTTCATAAAACTTGAGTTTTAGGGCCTCCCAGGCCTCTCCAAGACTTGGTACTTAATTTTCCACATATGTTTTTAGTCATTTTCATAAAATAGTTTCCCAAGCTATATAACGAATCTTCAAGGTGGAGGTCCACCCACAACGACCCACTTAGCAATGCTGCCTGTTGCTCTCATCTCTCAAAGAGTTTTTTTGTTTGTTTGTATTTTTAATCACCCCACTACATTTTGCTGACCTTTATTGCTGTCAAGAAGTCAGCTATTAGCTTAACTGGAGATTCCAGCTTGTTCTGCCTCTCCATCTACTAGCTGGAACTCCAGAGTCCATAGAATGTCCTTATGCCATTTCTTTGTTGTTGGCATTTTTAGTTTTTTATTTTACCTATCTATCTATCTATCTGTCTGTCTGTCCGTCCATCCATCCATCCATCCATCCATCCATCCATCCATCCATCCATCTATCTATCTATCTATCTATCTATCTATCTATCTATCTATCTATCTATCTATCTGGTTTTTTGAGACAGTGTTTCTCTGTGTAGTTTTGGTTCCTGTCCTGGATCTCACTCTGTAGACCAGGCTGACCTCGAACTCACAGAGATCTGCCTGACTCTGCCTCCTGAGTGCTGGGATTAAAGGCATGTGCCACCACCCGCCCGGCTAGTTTTTTATTTTTTATTTTAGTTTTATTTTGATGCTAGGTTTCATGATCGTTATACGGTATGAATTTAAAAAAAAAAACAGTTCTAGATGGGACTTATTAGACTTTCTCAATCAGGAAATCAATGCATCCCACCAAATTTATGAACTCTTCAGTCCTATCTTCAAATATTGCTTTTCCTCATTTTCTACTTACTTTTTCTCTCGTGAACACCGAAGGAAAGAAGCATTTCTGGAGACACTGTGACCTTGAGCCAGCTTTGACATGAATTTGCAGGTTGGGTGACCTGGGAAATCACAAAGAATTCTGTTTACAGTCTTGTCAGAACAAAAGTAAATCTTCCTCACAGAAGCACACCTGTATCTCATGACTCAAAAAACAAAAGACAAAACAACCAAACAAAACACACCTGTAGTTCTGACCTTTTCTGTCTTCCATTCTCAGTACCTGTCCCTTGTTACCAGGTTCTCTTCTGTGTGTGTCACTTAGGTGGAAGTAGACTAATGACTTCCTATTTGAACAGCATTCTATGAGAATCCGTGCACACCCCTGCGTCTATGCAGATGGCTGCCCTCAAGCTGTGAGGAGCCTTAGGTGAGGAGCTGAGATGGAGACCAGTAGCCTAGATGCCCCAGATACTTTCTAGGGTTCCTTAGAGGCAAGCTTCACTGCCTTCTTAGAGTTGATCATCTTCCAATTCACAAATTCTGCCTTCTTTTCTCTTTATCCTGCTATTCAGATTGCCCATACAGCTTTTCATTTGGTTACTGTGCTTTTTAAATTCAAATGGACCCTGGCAAATCTGGCTAGTCACTGTTGAGTTTCTTATCTCTGATACGTTTTAAAACTTTCCTTTTATGTATTCAAATGCAAATTTCATGGTAAGACATTTACACATTCTGATATGTGTAGCATCTAAACTCCTTTTTAATTTTTATTAATACAATTTGTAGTTTCATTGAAAATTTCATACATGTATAAAATGTGGTTTGACCAAATCCACCTCCCATTCCCTCCCCTTCAGTTGGTCCTCCCCTGCATCATTTTCCCCTACCAACTTCATGTGCTATCTTTTAATTTTTTAATTAAACTTTTTAAAAGGTCCACCTAGTGTTACCTATATATGTATGGTTATAGGACCATCTACTGAAGTACAGGTAGTTTTTCAGGGGCTGCATCCCTGAAGATAAATGACTCCTTATCCCCAGTAGCCACCAGCTGCCAATGGTTTCACAGCCAGGGTGGGACTTCTTAAGCTCCTCCCCTATCTGTGCTTATCCTGATTTTGAAGGTGTTGTCCATGCATTCACAGACACTGTCAGTTCATGTGAGCAAACACAGTCTTTCACTGCAGACATCGACTTCCTCTGACTCTTACGATCTGTCTTCTCTTTTGTGATGATGACTCCGAACATTAAGAAAAGGGGTGTGATTAAGGTATCTCCTTTAGAGCTGAGGACTCTTCACAGTCTCTTGTTTTCTCTGTATTGATAATTGAAGGTCTCCGTATTTATCATCCTCTACTGAAAAAAGAAGCTTCTCTGATGAAGGATAAGTGATACACTAATGTATAGGCCTGAAAATAAGAACTTAGGGGACAGTTTAACTCTAAGTCCATTTATGGAATAATAGTATTAGATTCTCCTCTAGGGCCTATGCCCTAACCACTCACAGGTTTTTTTTTGACCTAGTTTACAGTACCAGACGTAAGTGCCTTCTTGTGGAGTAGGTTGTAAATTGGAAAGTGGTTAGTTACCCCCATAACATTTGTGCCAGTACTGCATATCTTGCCGGGCCAGTCATCATTACAGTTTGCAGGGTTCACAGTGGAGTAAGATTATGGGATATTTTTCTTCCTTGCTATTGTAAATAGAATTTTCAGACACTGTAAAATCTAGCCAATAGAGATGATGCTTCCAGGTCAGTACCACCCTGAGTCTTCAGTGCTCTATGACTCAAGTGTGTGGTATCTTCAGCAATAGAGCCTTGCTGTAAAGTTCTGGAGAGTAAGTAAGAAGAATGGCAATAGCCTGTGACCTTTGGGGGGGGGGTGTCTATGAGATCTCAGTGACTAACAACTCAAAAACAGGTAACTCATCCACGGCACTAGGCATTTATTTGGTATTCCATGGTGTCTGGGAGAGGCGTCATTCTCCCTTATCTCTCCTCACAGGAGAGATAATTTAAACTCCTTTTGTATATGTGTGCATGTGTGATTGGGAAACTTCTACAGTGGTAGATCTCCATGTAGCATTTTCAAGTCTTTTTCAGTTATCCCTCCCCATTCTCCCTCTACTGCCCTCACTCCCTCATGTCACCCTTCCTGTTCCATTATTTCTTTTTCTCCCTCCATACCACCTGCTTTCCATCCCCCTTTCCTTGAAATCTCCCCTACGGTCCTTTTCTAGTTTTCTGACTTCTACGTGCAACCTCATTGGGTAAATACACGTGTATCCAAAGTTTTAAACATAGCATGCGCATATGAGAGGGAATATGTAGCATTTGTTTTTCTTGGTCTAGACTACCTTACTCAGAATGATTATTTCCACCTCCATCCATAACCTGTGAGTTTCATGATTTCACTTTCCTATACTGCTGAGTAATATTCCATTGTGTTTGTGTAGCATGTTTTTGTTATTCATTCATTGGCCGATAAAAACCTAGTTTGTCAATTTTATTCCTTGACAATTTCATACACATATATAATGCACTCTGGTTACTCGCTCTGCTCCCCTTATTGTGTTCCCACCCCATCAGCCACTCTTCTCCCAAACTCTCTTTCCCAAATTCATGACTTTTTGTTTTATTTTTGCCTGTGGGCCATCTGTGTGACCATGGGTTTTGGCACTCTCCATTAGAGAGGGGCAAGCTCACTGGTGGTACACAACTGGATATGATGTCCCCCCTCCCAGAATGGTTTAGCAGTAAGTGGTAAGGTAAGGCGCCCCCCACCAGTCCCTTCCTCATCCATAGCTGACAGTTGAGTGGGCATGACTTGGTAGACACTGCTGCTTTGAGTTCATGATTGCTGTGGCTGTGTTGTCCTGTTGTCTGTGTTGACTATGACATTTCACAGCCCTTCTACCTATCCTCTGTGTCTTACAGTCTTACTCCCCTTATCCTGCAATGTTCCCTAAGCCCTCACTGGGTAGTATAAATGTCTCACTTAGGCCAGAGCCCTCAACTCTCATTTGTTCTCAGTGTCCTCTGCAGCCATGAGTCTCTGCATTCACCTTTGCTTGCTGCAAAGAGAGGCTTCTCTGATTAAAGCTGGGTGTTGCTTTTGTCTGCAGGTATAAACATCGATATTTCAAAGGTAGTTTTGCTTTGTCAGTTCATCTAAACAGTGGTAGGAGGTTTCCAGCTAGGGCCGATGACTTCCTCAATTATAGGTTTTTGTCTGGGTTTACATACTAGACATGGATTCCCTAGTGTGGAGTGGACCTCAAATGCAATCATGGAGTGGTTTGTTACCCTATAATAGTTGTACTACTTCTGTACCACTGGGCCCACCTTCTCTGGCAGTTTTTTGTTTTTTGTTTTTGTTTTTGTTTTTGTCAATAGAGTTGATTTGGGTAAGATTGTTGATGCCTTTGCTATGATGCTCAGCAGCATGCATAGTACCATCTAGTGCTATGAAAGCAGTGTACCAGGGGAGAAGCTTCTGGATGAGGTCCAGCTTTATTTCTCTACAGCTTGCAGTCAAGATATACCGTGTCTTCTATAAGAGATTTACACAGATACCTAGAAAGTATGCTGTGTCTTCCATAAGAGATTTATACAGATACCTACAGACAAGGTGTGCTGGTGTATTCTTGTAGCTAGAGATATCTCCAGTCCTGCCAGGGCCCATAGCCACTCAGACCCAAGTAAACACACAGAGATTTATATTACTTATAAACTGCATAGCTGTGGCAGGCTTCTTGCTATCTAGTTCGTATAGCTTAAATTAACCCATTTCTGTTCATCTACAAGTTGCCACTTGGCTTGTGGCTTATCAGTACTTTACATCTTACTTCTCATGGAGTTGGCAGCTGGCCAACGTCTCCTGACTCAGCCTTCCACTCCCCAGAATTCTCTCTCCTTATCTCACCTACCCTATACTTCCTGCCTGGCTAATGGCCAATCAGCGTTTTATTTATCAATCAACCAGAGCAACACATTCACAGCATATAGAAAGACATCCCCAGCATCTTCTATCAGAGTTTTACACAGATACATGCAGTCAAAGTATGCTATAGCTAAGAGATTTATATAGATACATACAGACAAGGAATGCTGTGTCTTCTGTAAGAGATTTGCACAGATACCTACTATCTGGTATCCCAAATATATAAAAGGGAGTTTGAAGACAGAAACCCACAAGGCTAGATAACACTGGTCCTAGAAGTAGCGAGTCACTGAACAAACACCCCAGTGACAGGAATGGGATTCCTCCATGAGAGTTGTTGGTCAGGGAGGCCCCAGAACAGCCCCACCTCCAAATTCACACTCTTGCCATTCCTCTTGGTTTCTGATCAGAACTTGCGGATAAGGCCAAGTTGCTGTAGCCTCCCCTCTTGAAGGCCTGGTCTATGGGTTTCTGTGCTTATTTTCTATTTCTTTATCCAATAGATTTATTTCTATTATTTTTAATTATGTGTCTATGTGTAGGTATATGCACATAAGTGCAGGTACCTTGCAAAGGTCAGAAGCATCAGATCCCCTGGAGTCTGGCACCATAACAGGCAGTTGTGACCCCCCCTCAAATGGATAAAGGGAACCGAACTCAGGTCCTAAAAAAAAAGAACAGTCTGCACTCTTAACCATGAGCCATCTCTTCAGCCACCTGCATTTATTTTTATTATTTTCATTTTGTACAGATCTTTGATTTTGAAAACTATGTTTTTTGAGGTAGAGATAAAGATAAATTTCTTCAGAGAAAATTTATTTTTATTCTGACTACAGAAAATTATTTGTGGTTTCCTAGGTCACACAACCTGCAAATTCATGTCAAAGCTCAAAGTCACAGTGTTTGTCTTCCCTTATTTTTCCTGTTGCTAAAGAGATCAATCAGTGTTTAGTTGAAATTCTCTACCAGACAGTTTCCTCCCCTCATCCCTGTCCTCTCTGTCTCTCCCTCTTCCTTCCTCCCTCTCTCCCTCTATTTCCTTCCTTTCTTTCTTTTTAAAAAATTTATATTTTAATGTATGTGTCTGGGCATTTTACCTGCATGTAAGTCTGTGCACCACTGTGTGCCTGGTGCTTGAGGTCAAAAGAGGGTGCTCGATCCCCTAGTACTGGAGTTAGAGTTGTGAGCCACCATGTGGGTGCTGGGAGTGGAAACCAGGTCCACTGGAGCGCAGCCAGTGCTCTTAACTGCAGAGTCATCTCGCTAGCCCTTCCTTTATTCTCTCTTCCTAGCTCAGGATGGCCTTCAGCTTGATTTGTACCCCAGGTTAGTCTTAGACTTGTGATTCTCCTGACCCAGCTTCCTGACTGCTGTGATTACGCATGCGTGTATGTGAGTATAGACCATATACCGCTGTGTTCAGTTTCAGAATGCAGAATCTTTAGAGGTAAGGAGCTCTTCTCATCACTGACTTCCTGTCACCTAGCGAATGAACAAAGGAGTGGGCGATTGAGTAGGTTATGTGCATTGGTTTCTTTGTTAGTTCTCACGTCTTTCTTTCCCACTTTCAGGATCCTGTCCCAGGCCCTCATCATATTTGTCTAAACTATTATTACGCCGTCTCCCAAGTTAGTGATCTTTGGCAGAGTATATATTAGAATCTCTGTGCTGTGTGGAAATAATTTTGTTTTTACAAGTGTAGAATGAATTGAGGAAATCCCTAGTTTAATATATCTCAACGATGACTCTAATATGCACCGTTACTGAGGAGGGTTCCGAGCCGACTTGTCCTCAGTCTTACCATTCCTAGAATCATTTGCCAGGCTGCATCAGGGAATACATCTAACACGTCAACCGGACCACTCTCCTCACCTGTGGAATCCCCCACAGGGGCATTCCACAGGTGAGTGCATATAGGGTGCATTCTGCGGGGCTTCAAGGCCTACCACCCCATCCTTCACACGGTGCTTCTGGATTTCGTTTTCCAATTTCCCAGTGACGATAGTCTAACCTGCCAGTGGAGTGTGAGTTCCCCAGGGAACTTAAATTATTCATCTTTGTTAGCCTTTTGCGTTGTTCAGCGAGAGCGTGAGACAGCTGTTGCTCAGAACACAGTGCAGACTTGTTGTGTGTTTATTGAACTGAGCTGAAGTAGTCAAGTGAGCCTTTTAAAATCTAGTGTGTAGATATTTGCAAACATGAACAAAAATCCCACTGTGGCCCTTAATTTTATCTTTTATGCCTTTTTTAGTATTTCAGAAAGATATGCATATAATGTGTTTATCAAATCTCACTTTCCATTCTGTTCCCTTTAATGCCTCCCCTACCCTTCCTAATTTCATGCGCTCTTCTTGAAAATTCCTGAGTCCACTTAATGTATGGGTGTATGACCATCTACTGGAGCATGGGTAGGCTCTCAGGGGCTGACTTCCCAAAGAAAACTGACTCTCCTTCCCTTAGCAGCCATCAGTTGCCAGGGACGTCTCAGATCGGGTGGGACTTCAGAACCCTCCCCTGACCCATTCTGTGATTTCTGCCAGCTTGATCTTTTGCAAGTCTTGTGCAGGTGTTATTTAAAGAGATTTAAAAGTTAAATCCTATTCAAAATAGAAAATGGTGTGATTTGTAAATGAAGAGAGAGAAAGAAATCTCTCTGAGAATCTGAGAGATCAGCCCTAGCAATGCAATGCCATACGTGAATGCAGGGTAGAAGTCTTCTCCCTTACATAGGCTGCTCCAATAGAGACAATCATCTTTCTTCCTGTGTGTGTGCGCGTGCACGTGTGTGTGCATGCATGAGTGTGTTTCCCAATCCCTTCCTGCCTGACGTCTTGTCCAAGCCTCATAGGGATATAGCATGTACGGGATCCTCCCTCCTACAAGGGACGATGCTAGAGAAGAGCCGGCAGAGCAGGGAAGGCTGCTAGAAATCATTGCTGGTGAGAAGTTAGGAAGCCCCTCCAGGAGTTCAGGCAGCCCTTAGTTTCCTTCTCTTTTTCAGTCCACTCTCTGTGACCAGGATTGGCATTAATCTAGGCTTCTTCAAACTGATCTCAATTAACAAAGAGGGTCTACTCGTCTAGATTTCACCGGGTGTGACCAGAACAGTCAGAACTTGCCATGGCTTGCTTTGTTCAGAAATCAGGGTTGGAACCTCATGCTGACTCCTGGAATTCACATCATCTCAACATCGCCCTTGGCTGTAGTATTTCCATCCTTTTAACTCAGATTGATGTCAGAGGTACAATTCACCATATAAAGAAGAACCCACAGTTTGTTTACTATCAGGCTTCAGCAAGTACTTTTTAAACATCAGTGATAAGGTGAATGATGATGAAATAGAGAAAAGTATGGTCTTTGCTACTTTTCCCAGTAGATGCTTACAAAGCAGCGGTGGTGGTAACAATCCAAGGAGTCCTAGAGAGAAAACAGAGATAGCAAAGGGCACCGAGGTAGGAAGCTGCAAACTGAAAGGGCCTGAGCAAAAACAGCAGCTATGGGATTCCCTTCTCTCCATGAAACGTGCTGTCCTTTGAAGAGGATACCGAAGACAGCAGGGAGACCAGGGCAGGCTCAGGTGCCAGCAGGAAACAGCTGACGCACAGAAGAATAAGCAAAGGCTTTTCTGCACAGAGCTTCCTCGTCTACATATCCCCTTTCATTTGGAAACTGTGGGACATTCAACTGAAGCTCGGAGTTTCTCTTCTAACGGGACCACTCCTTAGTCTACTCAGTGTGGTATGCTGCAATAAAAGGGCAGAGGGAGGACTGGTCACATACACCTCAGTTCAAGCATGACACTTCTTTTAGGCTAGGTGATTTTAGGTAAGACACTTGCCTCTCTGAGGGCAGGATGGAGGGACAGATAACAGCCATCCACATCAGTTACAGAAACAATCAGGCTAATGCATGTGAAGGTATACTTACACCTTTAGATGATCAAGCATTTTAGGACACCATGTCCTAGAGTGGGCTAGGAGAAGTGCTGTTAATGCTGCTAATGAATAAAGCTGCATCTGAGCCCCCATTGCCCGCTACAGAGCACAGGAATCAATCCAGATTTATGCAGACTTGTGTCAGGGGCTGCATTCATTAGCCAATTTAAATAATTTCCTATCTGATAATAATTATAGCATTAGCAGTACTATTTTCCAACACATATGAGGTCATAAGCAAAATGCCCCAAAGACAATCACATTCAACTTATTGCATTTATTTTGCATCTTTAATGAATATCCGGTCCCCAGAGCTTTGTTGCCTTTCTTTGGTAGCCTAGGTTCTTCTCTGGATGCAGGGGGCAATCTGTTTTCATGTCTACACTTCAATTTTGTCAGCAGATAGGACATGGAGACATTATCATCTTTCAAAAGACTTTTTCATTTCCCCCAAATTACTAAGCACAAATATCCTATTGACAAAACACCCAGAATAGGTATATGTAGCTTATCTCTTGACTCCAGCAAACAGCACTCTGAAACTCATAACACCTAAAGACCTTATTATAAATTTATTATAAATTGATATCTACTTTTGCTCTTATACTTACAATGGATTTGGGGACTGGGACATAACAGTCCTTCCTCTCACACTCTTCATATTCAGAAAACAGGCAAAGAATGGGCCATCTATCCCTGGCTGAATATTCCCATTTTCAGAGAAGCCTCAGGGTAAATGGAATATAATAAAAACGACACATGAGCTCCACAAACAGGGAACATGGAACAGACTAACAGGACTCGGGACTCCGCTATGCAGGTTTTGTTTAGGATGTTACCTCTCAAAGGACTTTCCAACTGTAGCTGTAGCAGATTTGAGCTTTTGAGTAAATGTCAGGCCAGGAAAGAAAGTATCATTCTTTATTATTATTACTTTTAGTGTGTCTGTCTGTCTTATGCATGTGAGGGTGCATAAGCCCATATATGCACATGTGGAGTACAGAGGAGGAGGCTGGGTGTCTTCTATCTCTCCCTACCTTTCTTTTTCCTTCACAAATTATTGTTTTTTAAATTTGTTTTAAACAGAGTCTCTCACTAACCCTGAAGCTCACTACTTGAGCTCAACTTCATGGCCGTCAAGGTCCTTTGTCTGTCTCGCTCCCATCACTACTGGGGTAACTGTCACATGAGGCCATGCCCAGCTTCTATGTAAGTGCTTGACTTGGGCCCTCTTGCTTTCACGGCAGTCTGTTACCCATGGAGCCATCTTGCCTTCAAGCACTATTCTTAGCCTGAGCCCACAGGCCCATGGCAATTTATACTGCTCTTCAGTTTTCTCACTCTGCTTTCCAGGTTTCACCTGTATTGATCTTTCTGCTCTTGAAGACCTCGCTCTGCTTTTGTCCCAGCACCTTTCACTGGCGGTGCCCTCTGGAGAAAACTTTCTGCTGAGTCCTTTAAGGTCTGTCTTCTTACATCCAGTTTTCAACTGCAATACCTCCTACTCAGAGATACCTTCACTGGCCATGCTAGCAAAACACTGACTTATAGTACCTTGAAATCAGTGCATTCCTCTGTATCACATACCTTGTTTACTGTCTTCAAAAGGTTTGAAAATTCTCTGGAACCATTGTCTTATTTGTTGATTGACTCAAGTTCATTGCTATGTTTTTACGATCTAGAACATTGCCTGGCACAAAGGATATACTAAAATTCTATTTGTTGAGTCCATTTTTACAAGGAAACCTATATCATAAAGTATGTAACTTGCTAGGCCCATTTAGGCCAAAACTGGGATATCTTCCGAATTTCAAGCCTGTGATTTTTCTCTCAGGCAAGAAAGTTCACAGCTGGGATCCTAGAAAGTTCGTTGGGGAACCTAGAATTCCTTCAGTGTGACACAGGGGCCTGGGATTCCTGTCTTCAGGGACAGGCACAGCTACCCTGCCAAAGTGGACAGTTACCCTGTGATGTGTTTGTGCTGGTGATCCTAGGGCTCACCACCTTCCTCTATCAGCATTCATTAATTAGCTCTCAACCCACCACCTGTGCCTACAGTAAATCAGGTTTGTAAACACTTGGAGAACCTGAGGGAAGGAGGGAGGCAGGGACATCGACAAAGCAAGAGACAGACTCACTTCTTAGAGAAATCAGCTTCGATCAAGCCCAGGGTGAAGAGGAAGGTTAAAGTTGCAGTTGTTTCGTCCTGGACCCCTGGCCCTGGGCTAGATGTTTGAGATGGGCATTGCTCACTCAGCGCAGGAGATATAGAAAAGCTTAAGATATCTCTATCTCACAAAGAGATCAATACACTTACCCAACATCCTCAGTAGTCAATTACATAGTCAAGACCCAGCCAGGGTTGGTCTGTTTCCATCCCTCCAGGCTGTTTCTCCTAATTAGTGCTCTCTAGATGAGATCCAAACCCCCAAGTCCCAGGAAAATAAAAGGCAAACAGTACCACTGAGCTCGTCACTCCATGAGATTCCTATGGACTGAGCTTAGGAGGATGGGCGTAAACAGGTAGAGTTCACTCACAGGTACTCACCTAGTCCTGAGAGTAGTGCTAGAGAGAAACACTACAAGAAAGAGTTTACTGAATACAGGTATCTTCATAATTTGGTTGTGAGAAGGGAGGGTTGGCCAGAACGACACAGGTTGCTCTTCAGTCAGTCCTGTGATACTCACATTTACTCAGGAAATAAGCCCGCAGCACTGCAACTCTGTCCCTCCCAGAGGGTATCAACGAGTAGGTAGATAAAACACACCATGCAGGCAGAAAGTGCTGAAGAAGAAAGAGGCCTGTTGTTTATTTGGAAATTGCCTGGAAGCCGAGCTTCCTGGAGGTAAAGCTGTTAAAAACTGCTGTGCATCCAGTCCGCAGTCTGCGACAGTGAGAGCTGGCTGAGCATGGTACAGGTCCCTCTCCTCATCAGCAAACATGTTCTACAACAAGAGCATTTGTCTGGCTAGATGGAACGCAGAGCTGCCACAGACTTGCTCTAGGGGAAGGCAGCAGGCCATTGTTCTGATCCAAATCATGTGCACGCCAGTATACCAAAATAAAGATGGATGCATGGTGAGCAACAGAAGGGTGTGATGAATAGATTGAAGTTTTGTGAGACAGAGAGTAGACCATACTGGAGGATGATTGTAACTCTCCAGATGTCACGGAAGCACATTGGTCTGTCACATGTCCTGACTTTCGTTTGTCATCTCACCCTTTAGCATGGCCTTCTCATCTGCTCTTAGCTTTCCTTCTTTGGCAGACATTCTTACTCTCTTTACTAACAGGCAACCAATTTACATCATCTAGTTCTTCGTGACTCTTCTCCATGGAGAGATTTGTTGGAGCAAATTCTGCTGGGACTTTTTTTTTTTCTTTTGCAACTCTGTGAAGCCTGGCAAAGGAAGGCACTGAGAATGCCATGCAAAACACTCAACTTTGACTGGACTGCAGCCCAGACAGCGTGATTATAGCAACATTCTTCTTTCCTTCCTTTCTGTGAGCTGATGGCTCAAAGGCATCGCGTGCTGTTACGTGTGCTTCCACCCAAGATGAATAAAGGATGAAGCCGGGGTGGGGGTGGGGGAGAGACAACAGACAGTTAGAACTGCCTGTAGTTTGACAGGGTCTGACACAGCTACCTTGAGTTCAGTGGACTGTGCAAACCATCAGCATGAGCACATTATCAGGCAGGGAGTGACTGAGGCAGAAAAGCAGGGAGAGCTGCAGGGCGGCAGGGCTTCTCTCTCTGCTTGGCATGTGTTTGGGGTTGGGTAACCCTTGGCTTAGGGAGCTGTCTTCAGCATTCACTGCAGGTCATTTAGCAGCACCCCTGACCTCTACTAAGTGGATGTGGGATGTACCCTCCCCACAAACTGTGACAGCCGGGCATTAAAAATACTTCTTTGTGTGCTAGAGCACAACACCCAGCAAGCAATTCACAGCCCACTTCATCTGATATCCTTCCTTTCCAAGTGACCCACTTGACAGGAGCTTATGAAGTTGGAGAAAGCAGTGTGAGGCTAATGGCAGTAGGTAGAAAAGAACACACAGTGTGACATCTTTTTCAAATTACTGTGACTTAAATACATCTTGTTCACATGAGGCATCTTCCTTGGTTCTGAATGCTCAGAAGGAAGTGAACTTGTTACAGTCTCAGCAATAGCTTCTATCGTGTGTTGTGTGTATGTATTGTGTGTGTTGTGTGTGTGTGGTGTGATGTGTATATGTGTGGTGTATGTGTGCATGTGGTATGTGTGCATGTCTGGGTGGTATGTGTATATGTGTGTGTGTGTGGTATATATACGTGTGGTGTATGTATGTGTGCTCTGTGTGTGTATGTGGGTGTATTGTGTGTATGTGTGTGTGTGGTGTGTGTGTATGTGTGTGTCATATGTGTGTGTATGGGGTGTGTGTGGTGTGTATATATGTGTGTTAGTGTGTGTGTGTGTGTGTGTATGGTGTATGATGTGTGTGTCGTGTGTGTATGTATGGGTGTATGGTGTGTGTGTGTGTGTGTGTGTGTGTGTGTGTATGTATGTATGTATGTATGTATGTGTGTGTGTGTGTGTGTGTGTGTGTGTGTTGGACCTGTGTGTGGCAGGTGGAGGCCAGAAGCTAAAGCCAGGTATTGCCTTAGTTTTTGAGGCAGCTCTCTTGACTGTATCCAGAACTCATCAGCTTGGCTAGCTGGCTGGCTAGTGAGCTCCAGAAATCCACTGGTTTTGCCTCCCCGGCTCTGGGATTACAGGCACGAAGTGCCTTTTTTCGTGCTGGTCCTGGGGATCTGAACTCAGGTCAGGTCTTCATGCTCAGACTGTTGACTAAGCCATCGCTCCAGCCCAATTTCTGCCATCTCTTATAGGAGAAACCATGACATTTAAAAACTTGTCTCTGTCAGGGTTTTGTCTGCCTTGAATCAGTGCTTCTCTCTGAGTGTAGCAGCATGGCACTTAGTGGGTCTTTAAACTTGGTGGAGGATAATACTATAAAAGACTTTCTGAAGTTTAGTAATATCCCTCTGAAAATATTTGAGAATGAGATTTGAGAGGAGATAGGGTTTTATTTTTACTTACTTGAATCTTTCCCCTGTTTTTTGTTTGTTGGTTTTTCCTGTTATTCTTGGTAAAGGACAGAAGAATAATGCTACAACAGAATGCTGTGTGTAATCAGCCACTTACCAACCATAACCAAGGAATGAGTTTATAGCCAGCAAGAGGAAGGCTTGTTATGTAATCCACGAAAATGACCCCCAACTTTTCTAATTTCTCTACTGCAGGCAGATGTGTGGTACCTGGCACACTGAAGCTCTTTGGGGTAAAATATCCATTTCTGTGGTAAATTCTTCCTCTGTTTTATGTGACAGACTCTTGAAACACTGCTGGACTGGCCCCTGTTAGATTAGTAAGCAGCAGCTCTGGAGAACCAGAGGTGGAAAGAAAGAGGTGTGGTCTGAACTTAGGCTTGACCATGCTTATTCACACTGTTGTCACCCACATGTGTGGAGGGTCAAACGCCTACATGAGAACACAGCTGTAACGGGTTACAGCCCCTTATAGGGGCAGAAGCAACTTCCATAGTCCACAGGGAGGGAACTATCACTCCTAACTCTGAGAGGATATAAAAAATGCAGACAGGGAGGGGGTTATAGCTGTTTGTTTGGTCTGATGAGGGTCTTTGTTGGAAGGGTCCACTGAAGAGGGCTCCACTGGTCATATAGCAGGGGTGGTCTTGATTGGCTGCAATGGATCAGGCCATCGCTGCCCTGTATTCCTGAGGAGACTTAGGAAATAATTATTAGAGGGCTGGAAGCAGACAACTTGGTCACAGAGTAAAACTGAGAGATTTCCTGGGAAGGTTGAGGGATAGGGAAGAACTGAGGTGGGGGAAGAGAGTGGGCTGATGGGAGGAAGTGGGCATAGAGTTGATTCAGGGTGACAGTGACCAGTTCCATTGCCAGGACTGCTTCATTGGAATGAGCTAGCAGAAGTAGTAAGGAGCTACAGAACATCCAAGGATTGGAACAGGAGAAAACAGAGAACTAATGTGAGGAGTTGAATCTGGCCTGGGGTGAAAGGCATGCAGGTCCTTTTTAGTCACTTTCTCCACAGCATCCGAAAGGCCTTTTGCAGATGCATCAGAAACCAGCGGAACTGTCGTAGGGTGAGAGCTATTGGGGGAGCTTACGTGGATCATACTGTTTGGGTATAAGGTGACATTTAGCAAGTAAAGCATTTAAAAGACAGGGTAAAAACAAGAGTGTGAGCATAATAAGGAGTTCTGGAAAGAGAGCAAAGCGAGGAGCCCTAGTGGGAAGGAACCGGAAACCATACATAGGAGGAGCTTTGTCATTGAATTTTTGCCTGGCTCCTTAGTCTTTAGGCCCCATCTCAAACCAGTTAGGATTTGTTGGTGTGGAAGCAGAGATCAAATAGTTGATCTCTCTAACTATTTCAAGGTTGGTAGAAAGGCAATGAGGGGTGGGGGGGGAGGGAGCAATAATAACACCTCAGAAGAGGGTCTACTCAAAGGGCTACGACAAAACAGTTGGCAAAGATCCAGAACGTAAGTCAGGAGGTAATAACTGTACAACTTTGTGGGCAACATTAAGAGACAAAGTTGCATGAGGGAAACTTTTACTTCAAGATTGACATGAGTTAACTGCAATTGTACAACTGCCCGGACCATGTACCAGAGTTCTGTAGGGGGATAAGGTAATTGTAATCAACTGTTTGTTACATCAGAGCCCTGCATAAGGAACAAACACCTGGAAGCTTTGTAAAAGAAGTCAGTTAAACTCAGCATCTAAGAAATGAGTTTGAACAGAAAGTGTCTGTCTAAGTGATATTTCTTGCTTTCACTTACGATGAACTTTGTATGTTTGTTTTAAATATTAACAATATTGGCTATTATTTAATGAACAAACTCACAGTATCTCAAGTAAAAATTGTTTTGGTTAGAGATAATTTGGTTAAGATGAAATTTTAAAAATTGGGAATATTACCTTAAATGATATATCTAGTATTTGAAACATGACTTAATACATATTTTGTTAACATAAAATTATTATACCTATAAACAGTAAATATATTTTATAATGTCAGGTTGTGTAAGGAGATAATTTAATTCCAAGTTGTATTCCCTGAAAAGAAACGATTTTTAATTTTCAATTTAAAAGTACTCCCAGAGACAGTGACTGCCTTGCCTTCTCCTCAAGGGGTACCACTCTAGAGCACTCCAGAACACCCCAAGTTACCACCCAAGCCTATGACTCCTAGGTCAAGAGTAAATGGTTCATTTTACAAAGTTTACACTGAACAACAAGAATGTTTTGCTAAAATTTACCCTATTAACAGACCTTTAAAAAAAACTCTACATTCTGATTTCATATACCCAATCAACAGATGAAAGATGAAATCAGTCAGTCATGTGGCGTCTGTAGTAATTTACACATAGCACACATTGAATTAGCAAAGAAGGCTAAGGCCAACTCTTTAGTCCTTTTGTGGATGGACAAAACTCTAGGTCACTATATACTGACATCAGTAAGCATATTACTTAACATCATTCTATTTAAAAATCAATTGATTGTTTAGAGCCATAATTTGTAAAGCAAGATAACCAAATTAAATGAGAGTTAACAAACATGGGCTTTTGGAATTTCTTATAAAACATCCAAAGTATTACTTCCAATTCCTGCATACTCTTTGTAGACTTCAAGGTAAGACTGGAGTATAGGTTCTGGCCCTGGAGCTTTTTATTTGTGCAGAGACTAGATTATATTCTCAAAAGCACCACAGGTGAGCCCAGGTTAGACCTAATCTCCTTCATCTCCTCCTGAAGAGTCTGAGGGTTTGGGATATCACTTAAAAGAATGATTTGTTGACTCTATAACTATAAAACAAACTGTCAAAGACATCACTTGGATATGCTGAATAACTTTCCATAGTTGTGAGTTTAATGGCAGAGTATTTGGCAGCCTCCTTTAATCAGGCAACGTGGGTAGTTATGGTATGGGCCCTGGAATTAGCTTTTGCTAAGAGGAAGAATTGAATACCAGGGCAAAGGGCATGACCAATTGAACTAGCATGCAGGTCGCATACCAGTTGGGTGGCAGCTTAGGAACAAGGTTCTCAGCATCCTCATCTGTTAGTTAGGGAGACATTGAAGGCAGAGTAATTGCTATTTACCTCTCTGTTGTTTGAGACATTGAGAGAGCCTTCAGTGGGCAAGAGAACCCATCCCCCATCATGTGAGACATGAGGAGTAATTAATCTTCAGATAAGGAAGCTGTTTTTTGGTCATGCCTGCATAAACAGAAGTGCTCAGATCTACACAGCCAGAGGCAGAAGCAGCAGACTTCTGGCAGGTCTTATTTCCCATGCATCCTTGTCTCACAACTTATGCCCTTAGCTCCATCAAAGGGAATGACTGGAGGCTGAGGCTTTCCTGCCATATAAGTGTATTATAAATTTAGCCTATTTTACTCAAGCATTCACTATTTCAGAGCCAAATTTGTATATACAAATTTGAATATTATTTTACATTAAACAAACTTTAAGTTAACTTTAAATTTTTTAGGCTTAATTTTGACAACATATGCAGGATACTCTAAGATGGGGGGAAAAAATTGGTCTTTCCCTCAGAGCTTTTCTCTGGAAATGAATTACATTTGTCCTGAGAATGACTGATCATTGACTTGATTATCTTACTTATCTTTAACAGTTTATAGTAAGTTTTTATCTCTTCTAAGATCAGGATTTTACAATTTTATACCTGTGAAGTTTGAGCCTTAAAAATTACAATTCTTGAATTAAAGATCCTTTAGTATTTATTTAAATCATAAATAGAGAGCACAGAGATCGGGAACCTTATTTTCCTGATCTTTTTATAACGTGCTTTTATGAAATGCCAGTTTTTCTATGACTCAGTTTCACCAAATAGCTAAAGCTTAACAAAATTAGCAAAGACGTAAATGATTAGACATACATCCTTAAGTCAGTTTCTATTAACTTGAATAGACCACTATAACTTTGGGAATTTATAAACCTTAGTCACCAAACATATTCTGCGTAGACCTTGTGCTCATATGTCAGTTTTCACTCTCAGGACAAAAACCATCCCATAAAAATCCACCCTAATCCAAAATAGCTTGGAGAGCTGCTGTTTCCTCCTTAATGCAGGGAAAAGCAAAGAAAAGAAGCCATCTTGGAGGCCTGGTGTTACCTCCTTAGTCTAATAAAAGGGAGCTACAGTGGTAAGCAGAGGGCTCGGTGTGTCCCCTTGTTTCACGGGTGCCGCCATCATTGATTTATACCACATGCTCACCTTAATCAAGATGGTGGTGAAGTCATGACGTGCCCTTTCTTTAACCTTAGTAATGAGAGTGGCTGAGTCAGACGGCTGCCCAGAAGCTGGCAAGCCACGTGGTTGTTATTAACTCCTGTCTTGTCTGCTAGCACAGAACCTGTCACGTGGATGACACTTGATCAAACCTTGGCAAATAAATATGTGTATTTAAAGACTCTTAGGAAATTCAAGGGTAAGAAAGAGGCAATATGGAGAGCCGACTGTACAGATACTCCAGGCCCTGATGGCTTATTTGATCTGAATAAATGTGTTGGCCTGGTTCACACGTCTGTCTCTGGCGGGTTTGATTTGTTTTTAGCTGATCCTTCCAATTGCATTCACTTCAGAAGCACTGAAAAACAGACTTTTTCCAGTCTGAGAAATGAGCAAAAATCATGAGCTTTCGTTCTGCTGTGTGTCTCTGAGGAAGTAAGGCTTTCACATTTCTAACTCTGACTTCAATAGACACATCTTCTGATGTGGAGGGAGGCAGCTGTTGTTTCTCAGGACCCTGTCTTCCCCCTCACCACTTCACCTCTGCCTCAGAGCTGAGTAAGTGGAAACACAGGGCTCTCCTGGGGTGCCACAAAATCTCCAATGGAGAAGAGTATCTCGAAGCTGACACCTCCTCCATCTCTCATGAACAGTGCCAGAAGTCAGTGCCTCCTTCCAGAGGAAGGCCCCCTCCACTTACTGTGAAAGTGAGGGAAATAGAGGCCTGAGAGGTGGTGTCAAGCCAAGAGGAGAGGAAGAAAGCTCTCTGACTGGCTTCTAACGAAGGCATTGTTCCCTGAGCCTTCAAGGCCTGGTGTGGACCAGGACATCAATATAGTGTCCCTCCTCAGGACATCCTATTCATTCCAATGTCTTCATTTGCTGGGGCATGAGGAGAAAGCAGCATCATTTGTGGAGTATAGAGTTCCTGTACCTTACCTTGCCCACATGGTTAGGAAGCCCCACAGAACCTGTTGCTATACATGTAAAGCATACTTCCTACTGGTGGTTCTCAGTCTTGGGCAACTTTGCCCCCCCCCCCCCCCGCCCCCCGGGACATTTTGCAATGTCTGGAGACATTTTTGGTTATCATGAGTGAGGCAGGGAGTTTGCTACCAGCACGGTCAGGTAGAGACAAAGAACACCAAGTGCCCTGCTGGGTTAAGGACAGCTTTCTCTAAAATGTAAAGAAAGAAAGATATTCAGGTCTGTGTTGAGTACAGTCTGTCCAGGTTTGTGGAATGAGATCTCCTGTGTTAATAAAGTCCAACACGGGGCTAGAGAGATGGTTCACTTAATAAGAGCATTTGCTGTTCTTGTAGAAGACCCAGGTTTGATTCATAGCACACACATGGCAGCTCAGAACCACATGCAATTCTAGATCTAACACCCTCCTCTCACCTCCTCAACACCAGGCAAGCACATGGTACAAGTACATATGTGTAGACAAAGCATTCACACACATAAAGTAAAAAGAAATAAATCTTTCAAAAAAAGAAAGAAAGCTGGACTGGTTAGTGGGGTCCTGTGGGGCATACTGAGTCCACAGGCCTGGAATGAGCAAGGGTAGGGCATTTAGAACTTGCTCACTGTAATGTAACCTGTTTGTCGCACCATGCCTGACATGTAGTACTATGCAAGTATTTGTTAAACCAAGTAGGATTATTTGGGCTATGACATCTATATGAGGGAAGTGACTCAGCTAATTCATTGGCACAAAAGAAAATGATGCTTAAAAAAAAAGAGAGATTTAAAGAGTTAGTCATAGTGGTACATGTCTGTAGTCCCAGAACACAGGAGACTGAGCCAGGACTTAGAACTCAAGAGTGACTTAGGCTATATAAGACCTCATCTCCAACAAAACTATATTAAACTTACCAAAACAACAAATGAGAAATATAAGGGTACGATAGAAAGTTGAGCTGCAAGCTTCTTGGGATCGGCTCTCCCTCTAGTATCTAACCCCCGAGGACTTGGATTAACCACCCAAGGCTGCTCAGTCTGAGTGGTCACTGTGCTAAAGGCTTTAAATCCACAGAAATAGTTCTGATCCTTGTCCCGCACCCTTTTGCTTCCCAGAGTCATCGACACTAAAGCTTCAGAACCATCCATGCCTCTGGAGGTGTTTGAGGAGGGGGAAGACGATGTGTCAATGGGAAGATCAGAAGACAATATTTTAAGTTCAAAGCCCAGTTCTTCACTTTATTATTCCTCTCTTTAGGCTTTCCATTACCGTTTCCAGGTTATTTTCTTTTATTAAAAAAATAAATGTGTGTGTGTGTGTGTGTGTGTGTGTGTGTGTGTGTGTGTGTACACACGCGCGCGTGCGGACGCGCGCACACGCGCAGTTGTACTGCCCTGTACGTGAGCGTTTGGGTCTCCCATTGAACCTGGAGCACGCTGTTGGAGCTGGACTAGCTGGCCAGTGAGCTCCCAGAATCCGTTTGTCTCTGCTTCCCCACAGCACTGGGATTACAGTCCACACCCAGCTTTCACATGGGTGCTAAAGATCTGAATTCAGATCCTCATGCTAGCAGACGCTTTACCCACTGAGCCATCCCTCCAGCCCTTCCAGGTTACCCTTCCTAAGATTTGTGATGGCACTCCACCACCTTCTTCTAAAACTCTCAACACTTGCAGTGGTTTTGGCAAGTTAAGCTCACTCTCTGTTTGTCAGGGTGTACAGAGTCCTTCAGCCTGTGGTTTCGCCTGCCTCGTGCTCCCCTGCGTTTGTCTTGTCTCCTCTGTGGTCCTCACCCTCCCTTTTATTCGATCACATCGAACTGTTTCTCCACACCGCCCCATAGCTCTAGCCATGCTCCGCATTCTGTCTGTTTGGGAAGGAGACCCATGCTTCTTCTTCCTCAGCCTTGTGGTCTAGACTTGGACAGTGTCCTCTACGGGCCTCCACATTACCAGGGCATGGCTAATCTCATTCTTGGTCTTAGACAGTCCTCCTTCCTTCCACTGTGTTCATTTCCGGGGGGGGGGGGTGGGGGGGGGTGGGGAGAGGGGCTACTACTCCCATAAATATACAAATGACTAATCACTAATGGAGGCAGAGCCTCAGAGAGAATACTTCCTGTCTCCTACAGGCAGAGGATGGTTGCGAATTAAAGACTTTCAGATCTGCAAAAGGCTTCACTCCTTTGGAGCAGTATGCTGATTTCTCATTAGCTCCCATCTGTGCTTAGCATAGCAAGTCAGAGCTGAATGAACTGAGGTTGCAACTCTAATAGATACGATGCTGAAAAATGCATTTTCATTTAGTATTCAGTTTGGGTTTAACTCTACAGTTAAACTGTGGAAGTTTAACTCTGCCATGTTGCTATGACAGACGTGTCTATTCAGAAAGCCAGACCTTTAAAGTATTTCTTTTTTTGAGACAGGGCCTCACTTTGTGGCCCAGGCTGACCTGGAATTCATTAAGTAGCCCAGCTGGGCATCAAACTCATGGCAATCCTCCTGCCTCAATCTCCTGAGTGCTGAGATTATAGATTTCAGTTATGATTCACTTCTAGCTAGATAGAGATTTTTTTGAGGTGCCAATAAAACCCAGTTTTATAGGAGTTTTGTTGGTATATATCAGTACCAGAGATGGAAAGATAGAGGATATCTCAGTCCTTAAAGAGAAAATATGGTGACTATTGGAAATGGAGAAGCTAATATGATCCAGCATTTAGGTGAGCCTGGCTCACCAAGTCTGAGAACCAGAAAAGTACTTCCCACAGATGGCTGTTGCTTTGTGGCCACTCCATGGAGAGTATTTAAATGGGGAGATGAAGGAGGGTTGCCATGACGGCAGCACAGCACATCCTTCTGCATCTGGCACCTACCAGCAATGCCTAAATTTTAAGACGTTTTTAAAGGATCCCTTTCCCACATTATCTTGGCTCCGAGGGCTTCTGGGATATCTCGTGTACATTTATGGGTCACATGCTGTCAGCTACCATGCTGTCTTCTCTCTGTCCCTAATGGTCAATGATAGCTTTCATGATTGCCATGGTTAGGGAGACCTGCCTGTGTGGACACAGGGCCACTAGTCTCCAGGCTGTGGCTGGAGATGTCTGTCTGTGGGGCTGCTAACTGCTGCTGCAGAGAGCATTCTTAACTGTGTGAGGTTTTATGCTACAGTGATGTAGAATTTCTACTCTACTCCTTGTCAGGATAACTCAATTTCTAGGATAAAATATACTGCCACTCATGTATCTAAAAGTCAGGAAGGTTATCTTCTTTTTTACCTATCATCTACCTATCTATCTATCTATCTATCTATCTATCTATCCATCCATCTATCTATTTTTTATTTACTTATTTTTAGAACAAGGCTTTTACTTCAGTTAGGTGCCTAGCTTTATGAAAATACTCTACCTCTACTCTCCCCTGGCTATTGTTTTTGAATTGGTCTTTTTTATCTTCACTTTTTTCTTTAAGACAAATCTTTCCCAGGGAGCACTGAGATTTCCTTTTTAGAAAAAGATTTTTTTAAAAAAAATTGTGTGTTTGTATGCATGTGTGGCTGTAGTTTTTTTTTTTTTAAATCTTAGGGGGCCACCACCCACCTCCCAAATTAATATACAGAGACTTATCTTACTTATGAATGCCTGGCCTTAGCTTGACTTGTTTCTAGTCAGCTTTTTAAAATTATCCCATTTCTCTTTAACTACATTTTACTTCTGGGCTTTTTATCGTTCTTTATCCTATATATCTTTCTTTTCTTCTTACTCTGTGGCTGGCTGTGTAGCTGCATGTCTGGCCCCTGGAGTCCTCTCTCCTTCTCCTCGCTCCCTGAATTTCTCCTCCCATTTATTCTCTTGCCTGCCAGCCCCACCCATCCTTTCTCCTGCCTAGCTATTGTCCATTCAGCTCTTTATTAGACCATCAGGTGTTTGAGGCAGGCAAAGTAACACAGCTTCACAGAGTTAAACAAATGCAACATAAAAGAATGCAACATATCTTTGCATCATTAAACAAATACTCCACAGCATAAATGAATGTAACACATCTTAAACTAATATTCCACAACGTGTGTCTGTGTGTGGGGTATGAGTGCATGTGTGCTGGTGCCCACAGAGCACAGAGGCCAGAGGCTGTGGATTCCCACTGGAGCTGGAGTAGTTGTGATCTGCCCGATGTGGGTGCTAGAAACTAAACTCCGGTTGTCTGCAAGAGCAGTATGTGTTCTTTTGCTTGTTTGTTTGTTTTGTCTTTTTTGAGATAGGGTTTCTCTGTGTAACAGAGCCCTGGGTGTCATGGACTCACTGTGTAGACCAGACTGGCCTCGAACTTAGAGAGATCTGCTTGGACAAAGCCAGTAAGCAGTGTTCCTCCATGGCTTTGCTTCAGGCAGGAAGTGTTCCACCTCTGGGTTCCCACTTCCAGGTTGACGCCTTGAGTTTCTGTGAACTTTTCTTCTTCACAACGGACTGGAAAGTGTAAGCTGAAATAAACCTTTTTCTCTTCAAGTTGGTTTTTTTTTTTTTTTTTTTGTCATGGTGCTTATCACAGCAACAGAAAGCAAACTAGGGTAGTTAGAGATTTATGCTTATGTATATGCCTAAGAAACCATCAGCACAATTAAGACAATAAACATCCTCTCCAGTTGCCCTAGGCCTTCCGTGATCCTTCCTGCAGCCCCCAGCCTGCTTTCGTTTTCCTAGGTAGCTCTCCAGCTACTTTCTTTCACTAGAGATAGCTTACATAATTATAGATTTTATGGAAATAAGATCAAATGATATTTCATCTTTTTGGCTTTTTTTCACTCAGCATGATTAGTTTCAGATCCATCCAGGTTGCTCTACCAGTAGCTCATACTTTTTAATTGCTGAGTAGTATTTCACAGTATGGCAATGATATTATACAGTGTCTGCTGTGGTTTGAACTTAAAATGTCCCTCACAGGCTCATCTGTTTGACCTGCTTGTTCCCAGCTGGTTATGCTATTTGGAAAGGTTGTGGAACCCTTATGTGGGACTTTGCTAGAGGAGGTGAGTCACTGGGGATGGGCCTCCAGGTACCACAGTCACTACTTCCTGCTCTCACCCTGCTTCCTGAGTGTGGGTGCAGTGTGAACAGGCAGTGTGACCAGACAGCTCCTGACACCGGGCAACATCTTCCCCATCATGGTGGATGTATTCCTCTGGAGCAAACCTTTTTCTCCCTTAAGTTGCTTTGTTGGGGTATTTTATCACAGACACAGATATGAATATCTGAGGGTAAATCTTTAATTTCTATTGTGAAAACATAAAATCCTGGAGTAACTGCATAGTTACTTTTTAAAAACAAATGCCAAACTGTTTTCTAAGCAGACCACACCATTTCATAACCCATTAAGAGTATATCACGGGCTGGGGAGATGTCTCAGTTGGTAAAGTGCTTGCTACAAATGCATGAGGGCCTGAGCCCAGATCCCTATCACCTCCATAGGAAGCCAGGAGTGGTAGCATGTACCTGTATAATCCTACAGCAGAGGCATGCCATTCCTGGAATTCACTGGACAGCTAGCCTTGCCAAATTGGTGAACTTCAGGTTCAGTGAGACACTCTGCCTCAAAAACAAAGAGGAGAGTGACAGAAGAAGAAACCTGACATCAATCTCTGTTGTCCACATGCACACACACACACACACACACACACACACACACAAAACCTTTCCAAATACTGTAATCAGCTGGGAACCAAATGATGAAACAGATGAGCCTGCACGGGACATTTTAAGTTCAATCTCTATAATGCAGATCATTCTGAGATTAGATTAAAAAAAGAGTTTATGAGAATACTAGCTGTTCCACACCCTTACTGTGCTTAGTATGATCAATTTGAATTGCAGACAGATAGTTTGGAGTGGCATCTCTTTATGACTTTGATTTGCATTTCCCTAGTGACCAGTGGTGATGAGTGGCCCTTTACACATTTCCTTGCCATTTGTACATCTTTTGGTGGTGAAATGTCTGGTTAGGTATTTTTTCCCAACAAATTTCCTTAATTGACTATTGAGAATTCATTAAATGTATCCCTTATTGCCTATGTGATTAGCAGTGTTTTTCCCAATCTGTGTTTTCATTCCTTGAAAACCATCTTTTGAAGAGCAGAAGTTATTAATTTTAATGAATCCCTGTGTATCAATTCTTCCTTTTGATGTATAATGCCTTGATGCTGATTTTAAAGGAAATTATTTAGTCTTTTATTACTACATAAGATGCTAATTAACCCTTCATCAGGCTAAGGCTAGACTGAAGAATTGTTGTTGTTGCTGTTTAGGAATGAGTATTAGGGTTTTTTTTTCCTCTCATATTTTTTTCTACATTTTAAGAGATGGTTGTATTGATTTTCTCCTTGTAAATTTTATTTGCATTTGCTTTACATTGTTTTTGTTCTTGTGGTGAACATTCACAAACTGCATTGTGCTACTGCTTCTGTATTGCTGACAGTTACGTCTCTGCTGAATTTCCTGAGGCCTTTTAATCAGTGGGGGATAGGCTTTGGTGAATCGACTCCATGAATTTAAAATAGCCTCCAACATGGGTGCTTGCTTTCTCCAATGGAATAAGGATATATACAATTTAGTATTAGTTGGCTATACTATATATCTTGTATATTAATGTATATAAAATATGATATAAGATAATTATTTGAATTACTAAGTAATAGTTCAAATATTTAAAAAAGTGTCAATCAGAACCAGAAAAGTTTAAACTAAAATACAAATCAAAGCCAGTCAAGATTCATCACAAAAATTAAATGGATTAGAGCCAATGAAAAATAGCATTGTCTATATTCAAAAAGAATCCAGGAAGAGCACACATTCAAACAATGGACATTAATTAACAAATGTCAAATGTGTATGCCAAAAATTAGGGTTAGTAGGCTATTTGGCTAAAAAATAATATCTAGGGCTGGTGAGATGATTTAGTCATTAAAAGCACTTGTTGCTCTTACAGAGGACCTGGGTTTGGTTCCCAGCACTCAATGTGGCAACTCACAACCATCTATAACTCCAGTTCCTTCTCTTCTGCTCGCTGCAGGACTAGGCACATATGTAGTGCATATGTATACACACAGGCAAAAACTCACACATATAAATAAAAATAAATAAATCTTTAAAGGATCGTCAAAGAAGACATATAGTATCTAACCATATTGCTACATTCCTGTAATTGGACATTTCTCTCCCACCTGCCTGTTCTCAAATACCCAGCAGCTACTTCCAAAATGATTGACTCAGAGGCTTAATACTGCTTATAAATGCTCGGTCAATAGCTCAGGCTTGTTACTAACTAGCTCTTACATTTAAATTAACCCATAATTCTATTTATGTTTTGCCACGTGGCCGTAGCATGGCACATTCATCTCCTGCTCCCTCTGCATCTGGCTGGTGACTCCTGACTCCACCCTTCTTCCCCGCATTCTTAGTTTGGTCACCTGCCTATACTTCCTGACTAGCTACTGGCCAATCAGCATTTTATTAAACCAATTTGAATGATAAATCTTTACAGTGTACAAGAGGATTATTCCACAACCTATTTCTTTTTTTTTTTTTTAAATCAATTTTTTTTTCTTTTTTTTTTTAATTTATTTTAATTTATTTTGCAATACAATTCAGTTCTACATATCGGTCACGGATTCCCTTGTTCTCCCCCCCTCCCGTCCCCCTCACCTTCCCCCCAACGCCCCCCCCCCATTCCCATCTCCTCCAGGGCAAAGCCTTCCCCACAGACTGAGGTCAACCTGGTAGACTCAGTCCAGGTAGGTCTAGTCCCCTCCTCCCAGGCCGAGCCAAACAATCCTGCATAGGCCCCAGGTTTCAAACAGCCAACTCATGCAATGAGCACAAGATCTGGTCCCACTGCCTGGATGCCTCCCAAACAGATCAAGCCAATCAACTGTCTCACCCATTCGGAGGGCCTGATCCAGTGGGGACCCCTCAGCCATTGGTTCATAGTTCATGTGTTTCCATTCATTTGGCTATTTGTCCCTGTGCTTTATCCAACCTTGGTCTCAACAATTCTCGCTCATATAAACCCTCCTCATTCTCGTTAATTGGACTCCCAGAGATCCACCCAGGGCCTAGTCATGGATCTCTGCATCCAGATCCCTCAGTAGTTGGATGAGGTTTCTAGCACAACAATCAGGGTGTTTGGCCATCCCATCACCAGAGTAGGTCAGTTCGGGCTGTCTCTCGACCATTGCCGGCAGTCTGTTGTGTGGGTATCTTTGTGGATTTCTGTGGGCCTCTCTAGCACTTTGCTTCTTCCTGTTCTCATGTGGTCTTCATTTACCATGGTCTCCTATTCCTTGTTCTCCCTCTCTGTTGTTGATCCAGCTGGGATCTCCCGCTCCCCCAAGCTCTCTTTCCCTCGACCCTCGCCTTTCACTACCCCCACTCATGTCCAGGCTGTTCATGTAGATCTCATTCCATTTCTCTGTCATTGGGCGATCCCTGTGTCTTTCTTGGGGTCCTGTTTTCCGGTAGCCTCCCTGGTGATGTGAGTAGCAGACAATTCATCCTTGTTTCATGTCTAGTATCCTGCTATGAGTGAGTACATACCATGTTTGTCTTTCTGAGTCTGGGTTACCTCACTCAGGATGATTTTTTCTAGATCCATCCATTTGTCTGCAAACCTCATGATGTCATTGTTTTTTTCTGCTGAGTAGTATTCCATTGTGTATATGTACCACATTTTGTTTATCCATTCTTCAGTTGAAGGGCATCTGGGTTGTTTCCATGTTCTGGCTATTACAAACAATGCTGATATGAACATAGCTGAACAAGTGCTCTTATGGTGTGGTTGAGCATTTCTTGGGTATATGCCCAAGAGTGGTATAGCTGGATCTTGGGGGAGATTGATTCCCAATTTTCTAAGAAAGCGCCATATTGATTTCCAAAGTGGCACAACCTATTTCTTAAAACATCTAAAACCTCTTGCTGTTACAGGATAACTTTCAATTAAAAAGTACTTTATTTTTAAAATTTAGACATGAAATTATATATATTTTATGGGGCACCATATGCATTGTATAATGTTTTAATCAGGATAAAGATGTCATCTTTTAAAATATTTATCACTTTTTTGTAGGAAAAACATTAAAACACCCTGTTCTTCTCTTGAGACACACGCATTGACACTACCCACAGTCTCTTGCTTTGCAGCAGATAACAGAACTTATTTCTCTAACTGTCACTTAGGATCCTATGACTCACATTTCCCATCCCCCATCCACTCTGCTTCTCCATTCTCAGGGGACTACCACTCTCAACTTCTATAAGGATAACTCTTAGGTTCCACCATGAGTGAGATGATATAGTACTAGTCTCTCTGTGCTTGCCTTATCTCACTAAGAAGAACGCTCTCCAGTTCCATCTACATTTTGGCAAATGAGAGAATTTCATTCTTCTTCATTTTTTAGATTTTTAACATTGTGTTAGTCAGGGGTTTCTGAAGGAACAGAACTAATGTACACATATACATGGGCTTTATTAGAGTGGCTTACCGGCTGTGGTATGGTTAGCCCAACAATGGCTGTCTCTTGAGGGAAAGACCAAGAATCCAGTGTTGTTCAGTCTACAGGCCCAATGTCTCAGCAGACCCAATCTGGTTCTGGAGTCTCAGACAATTTCTAGAGAGCTGCTGGTCTTCAGCCTGTGTTGGAATCCTAAAGAGGTAGATTCTAATATCAGTAAAGGAATGCCCCAGCAACAGGATAGATGAATTTGCCTGCGAGACTAGGGGCAAGCAGGCAAGAAGCATGAGCTTCCTACTTCCACGTCCTTTTGTATGGGTGCCACCAGGAAATGTGACTAGATTTAGTGAGGATCATCCTATCTCTAATGATCCAATAAAGAAAATTCCTCACCAGAGTACCCATCTGCTTGGGTTTTAGCTGATTCCATCTAGATGTAGTCAAGTTGACAACTAAGATTCGCCATAATGAACATAGTAAGTTATATTGGTGTGTGTGTGTGTGTGTGTGTGTGTGTGTGTGTGTGTGTGTGTGTGTGTTGCTGGGGATCAGATCCAGAGCCTTGCATAAGATAGGGTAAATGTCCTATAAATGAACCATATCTGTAGATGTATCCAACCTTCTTATTAAATAAGAAACACAGAAGCAATGCGAAGAAGAAAGCCAAGAGGTCAGAGCTAAGAGCTAAAACCTTACCCTTCCTCCTGCAGTGGTCCTACCTCTCCGAACCAGAGCTACCCCTGTGTTAAAGTCTTTATATAGAGTTCCTGTCCTGCCTTCTCATTGGTTGTAAACCCAACCACATGACCGCCTCCTCACAGCCTGTCTGTATAGGCCTCCAGGTTTTCCATGATTGGTATTAAGATTAAAAGCATGTGTATCCAATAATGGCTGTATCCCTGAACACACAGAGACTTACCCAGCTCTGCCTACCAAGTGCTGGAATCACAAGCATACGCCACCACTGCCCTGCTTTCCTATGGCTTGCTAATAGCTCTGACCCCCGGGCAACTTTATTTATTAACATACAAATAATATTTTAATACAAATAAAATATCACCATATTTCCCCTTTTCTATTTCAATAAAAAGGAAAAAAAAGAAAAAGCTTATAACTAATATAAGAAAAACTATATACAAAAGTACAATAACTATATACAATATATACAAGTAATAAATACCTAAACAATGTCTAGTCCATTTGTATTTGACAAATTCAGAGAAAATAATTTCATTATCTATCCTATTTTTGTAAGTCCAAAATGTATCCTAATTAATCTTCAACTATAACTAACTAAACTTCAACTATAACTAACTAATCTTCAACTCCCTCAGAGACCCAAGAAGGAAATAATATTAGCTAACAAAAATAAAAACAGGAAGTGCACATAAGCAACTTCCAAAAAATTTGTGAGTTGACAGAAGCAGACAGCTGTCTGGACAGTCACCTGAGGTTTCTCCGAAGTGCTGGGGCATCATCTTCAGCCTATAGGCTTAGCATATCTGACAGACTCATTTGTGAAGTAGGATGTACACAAGGTCAACAGTTCAACCTCACATTGAGTGAGAGTAGTCCATGTACCAGAAACACCTGAATTCCACTAGTGTCATGTCATGATTCAGGATTTTAAATTCTGGAAATTGTTGATGATTTTTTAATTCAGCTGTCCATTCTTCTTGACTGTGTATATATGGCTTCATCTCAGCATCCCATTCTTCTCCATATCCCTCCATCAAATGCCAGTCTACTATTGAGAGGCGTGAGCTTAGTTACTCTTCAAGAATAACTGTTTCAGCTGCTGTTCCATTGCACATCAGAGGCCATCGGCCCACTGCCTGTTCAGCTGCCTTCGAAGAAAAGGGCACTGTACCTTTTTCGAATTGCGAAGGCCACTTCAGGGATGGTGCCATATTGTCCTGGCCTCTGAAGATGCCTTTTGATAAAGCCCTAAACACACTTGTTTTGGCAAGAATCAGTAATCCTTTGTTTTATGTCCTGTCTGTCCATTTTGTCCTGTTAATTCGAGGATACTTTGTTGTCCAGTGGCTAACTTTTGCCACAATGAAAGTTAACTCCATATGCAGTTTCTTCAATGCCCATATTTTCTCTGAAGTAGATTGGTACTGCCAGGAGCCGACATGTCTCATAGTCATAACAAAAAAGAAAAATTTTCTAAGTTATTAAAACATTTTAAATGCCATATTCTGTAGATCTCTGAAGGGTTTGAAGATAACCTGTCTATCTAAAATATATCTACTCAATCTTGAAAACATACCTAATATAACTACAAGTTCTATTATAATATCTAACTACTAACTTTCATTTCTTTATATCCTAATAGTTGGTAATAACATTCAAGGATCAGAAAATTGCATTACATTGTTAGATGAACGGTACAATTAGAAAAATATATATAACATTTTCTAACAATATCAATTTCAATATATATAATTTGTATACAATATAAAACAATCCAATCCAATGTAAAGTATTTACATTTTTCTTTTCTTTCTTTTTTTTTTTTAATAAGAACCTTAAATCTAATCTCCTTTGCTTAGCCTTTTTCCTAACCCTTGACAACAACTTGTAACCAACCCCCCTAATCAATGAAAATTATCCCAGACCCAAAACCCATTAAAAGACCAAAAAAAACCCAACCGCCCCACACCACCTCTTTGGGAATGTGGGCGTCGTATTCTTGAAATTGCTTCCTGCTGGGTATGGGCGAAGGTATCTTTATCCTGAAAGAAAAATTTTAGGTTAATTGTCAAATTCTAGGAAAGGTAAATATATCCTTCGTTATCCAGTCTGTGTATAATGCCAAAATTCAGGGTTTATCTCAAATCCTTATTCAAGTAGTCTTTGAGACTGGATCATCTCAGCTAGCTCTTCTCAAAATTGCTCTGAGCACTTTGTAGTTCAAAGCTGATCTGTAGATGATGTTTGTCAGCTTAGTGATGTTATTATTGTCCACGTGGAATTGTTGTTGTTGTGGGGCCCCATCTTCTTCCTGGAGACTTCAGTTGATGTTAGGCCTAACCGTGATTTCCTGCAAAAAGCTGATAAGAGACTCGAACACAAAGACTATATATGCGACTTTTTAGAATTAGTTAGTACTCTATATGACCATTTATATCTTAACAAAGTTTAAAATGTATATATATCTATATATATTGATCTTGTAAATTTTGATATAAAATTCATACTTTAAGAAAAGTTTAAAGAATCAGAATAGAATCAAAGAGTTGAGATTCGTAATAGAATAGTCCCTTAATTAATTTGGCTTTTCTCCTGTCCCATAGCAGAAGATGGCTCTTTTCCTCTGGCATGATACAGGGAGTTTGCATTTTCCTTTTAACAACATGCTTGAGTTTAAAGAAGGAGAGAGCCATTCTCCAACTCCAAAGTCAGCTTTAAATTTTAATTGAACTGGGACTATTAGAAGTTAAATAGTGTTAAATCTTTAAAGAAAAGCAGAAACAAACATTTAGGAAGACATAAAATTTTTTTAGATAACATACCCATACGCCATTTCACTCTGTTTCTTAGGATAGATGATTTGTTCCTTTTCTTCAGTTGTCTCATTTGTCCAGTGTTCTTCAAATTCGTTAACCTTCATTCTCCTAAAAGACAAAAACAAAAACCTTTCCCCAAGGTTTTTTGGGGATGTTCCTTTTTGACAAGTTATCTGATTAAATGAAAAGGCATGTGTTACTGGTGTAAGTTAGTTTAAATTGGATGTTTACGATAGTTGATGAACTATCACCTCCTCTAATTAAGAGGTCTCTCTTGTTCAAATCGAACCTTTATCAATTTTGATGGTACCCACAACTTATCTTCTCCTGTAGAAATAAAAGCAAAACCTTGTCCCCAACGTAACACATACCCTGGTTTCCATTCTGAGGTCAGCACATCCTTAAAGTATATAGGTTGATTTAATTCTGTAGTTTTTTCTATTATCCAATGTCTCTCTGCAGCTGTTGTTCCTTTCTCATTGGCATTGAGAAAATTCAAAGTTAATAGAGCATTATGTAGTCTATTTCTGGGGGTTTTTGTTACTCCTTTTTGTTTATTTAGCATATCCTTTAGAGTTCTGTTTGATCTTTCTATAACTGCTTGACCTGTAGGATTATGTGGTATACCTGTAACATGGTTTATATTATAATAGGCAAAAAACTGTTTCATTTTAACAGAGACATATGATGGAGCATTATCAGTTTTGATTTGTGCAGGTATACCCATAATGGCCATAACTTCTAGCAAATGAGTGATTACAGAATCAGCTTTTTCAGAACTCAAAGCAGTTGCCCATTGAAATCCTGAATAAGTATCGATAGTGTGGTGTACATATTTCAGTTTTCCAAATTCTGCAAAGTGAAACACGTCCATCTGCCAGATTTCATTCCTCTGAGTACCCTTTGGGTTACATCCTGCTGGTAATGGTGTTTGATTGTAGAAGGAACAAGTAGGACATTTCTTTACTATTTCTTTGGCTTGTTGCCAGGTTATGGAAAAATCCTTTTTTAAACCTTTACTATTTACATGATGTTTTTTATGAAATTCTGAGGCCTCCAGCACATTTCCTATCAATAATTTATCAATCTCATCATTGCCTTGTGCTAGAGGGCCTGGCAGACCAGTATGGGATCGGATGTGAGTTATATATAAAGGATGACTCCTTTTTCTGATTGTATCTTGTAATTGAATAAATAATGAAGTTAATTCTGAAGCATCGTGGATAAATTCTGCAGTCTCAATATGTAATACTACTCTTTCAGCATACTGAGAGTCAGTTACTATATTGAGAGGTTCTGAAAAATCCATTAATACCAACAGAATAGCATACAATTCTGATTTTTGAACTGAATTATAAGGACTTTGAACCACTTTACTTAAATTTTCTGATTTGTAACCTGCCTTTCCTTGTTTGTTGGCATCTGTATAAAATGTACGAACTCCAGATATGGGTTTTTCCCTCACAATTCGAGGCAAGATCCAATCAGCTCTCTTTATAAGATCAATTCTATTGCTTTTGGGATATTTGCTGTTAATTTCTCCCAAAAAATTACTACAAGCATTTTGCCAAGCTTCATTTTCTATCCATAATTTTTCAATGTCCTCCTTAGTTAAAGGTACGACAATTTCTGCTGGGTCTATTCCTGCTAATTGACGAAGTCTCAATTTTCCTTTCCAAATCAAGTCAGAGATTTTTTCCACATAAGTTTTTAATTTTTTATTTGGTTTATTTGGTAAAAATATCCATTCCAATATAATATCTTCCCTTTGCATTAATATTCCTGTTGGGGAATGCCTAGAAGGTAAAATAACCAAAATGCAATCCAGCTTTGGATTAATACGATCTACGTGCCCTTCATGTACTTTCTTTTCTACCAAGGCCAATTCTTTCTCAGCTTCAGGTGATAATTCTCTTGGACTATTTAAGTCCTTATCACCTTCTAAGGTTTTAAACAAATTATTCAGTTCATCATTTTTTACCCCAACAATAGTTCTTAGATGAGAAATGTCTCCAAATAATCTTTGAAAGTCATTAAGAGTCTGTAGTCGATCTCTCCTAATTTGCACTTTTTGAGGTCTAATTTTTTGAAGTTCTATTTTATATCCTAAATAATTAATAGAATCTCCTCTTTGTACCTTTTCTAAAGCAATTTGTAATCCCCAGCAAGGCAAAATTTTCTTTACTTTTTCAAACATTCTTTCTAAAGTATCTGCATTTGAATCAGCTAATAAAATGTCATCCATATAATGATAAATTATAGATTTAGGAAATTTTTTACGTACCACTTCTAATGGCTGTTTTACAAAATATTGGCACAAAGTTGGGCTATTCAACATTCCCTGTGGGAGAACCCTCCATTGAAATCTTTTAACCGGTTGAGAATTATTATAAGTAGGCACTGTGAAAGCAAATCTTTCTCTGTCTTTTTCTTGTAAGGGTATTGAAAAGAAACAGTCTTTTAAATCAATAACTATGAGAGGCCAGCCTTTTGGTAACAGAGTAGGTAAAGGAATTCCAGATTGTAAAGAGCCCATTGGCTGAATTACTTTGTTAATTGCTCTAAGGTCTGTTACCATTCTCCATTTACCAGATTTTTTTTTTATAACAAATACAGGAGAATTCCAAGGGCTGGTTGATTCTTCAATATGATGAGCATTTAACTGTTCTTCCACCAGCTCTTGTAAAGCCTGGAGTTTCTCTGTTGTTAAAGGCCATTGCTGAACCCATACAGGCTTGTCTGTTGACCATTTTAAAGGTAGAGCTGTTAATGTTTTTGGAAGATTATCAGTTGTTGTGCCCTGTTCTTGTATGACATGGATGGCTGGTGAGCACTCATTAGAATAATATCTTTTAATATTTCTCTCAGAAACATGTACTAATTTATGATTTGTTTCTGAGATTGGAGGGATATTAATCTGAGTATTCCATTGTTGTAACAAGTCTCGACCCCACAGGTTCATAGCTATGTTAGCCATATATGGTTTTAATTTTCCTTTCTGTCCTTCTGGACCTATACATTCAAGCCATCTTACACTTTGTTTCACTCTAGATAATGTCCCAATTCCTAAGAGTTGAATGTTTACCTCCTGAAGAGGCCAAGTTGGATGCCAAAATTCTGGTGCAATTATGGTAATGTCAGCACCTGTGTCTACCAGACCAGACAACAAAACACCATTTATTTTTATTGTTAGTTTTGGTCTTTGTTCATTAATAGAAGTTTGCCAAAAAATTTTCTTTATGTTTTTTTCCTGTATTTCCTATTTTCTCTGTTTCATCATCTCGACTAACATGATTTATTCCAATAGACATTTGGTTATTTAGTTGCTTTGAGTAGGGGTTTCCTCTACAACTGCAGGAAAGGTTTGAACTGGATTTACTGTGGGGGCCTGCCTGAGGCCCCTCTGGGAGTTTCCCGAAGCTCGAGGCAGAGGGTTACCCTGTCTGTCCCTTGTTGATCTACATTCGTTGGTCCAATGTTTTCCCTTACCACACCTTCTGCATACTCCAGAAGGAAGGGGCATTCTGTTGCCAGTGTTCCTTGAATAAACATTATTTCTAGGAATGACCTGTTTACAATCCCTTTTCAAATGTCCTTGCTTTCCACATCCAAAACATCTAACATTGCTCAAACCTTTTGAAATTGCTTTTCCTACCCACATATCATCATGGTCATAAGCCTCTACATTAACTGTATCTCTAATCCAATCTTCCAAAGGTGCAGATCTTGCCTTTAACGGCCTAATTATTCTTTTGCACGCTGTATTTGCATTCTCAAAGGCTAAAGATTCAATTATTATCTGACTAGCCTCTGAATTCGGGACCATTTTTTGTACTGCTGAAGTCAATCTTTGTAAGAAATCTGTGAAAGATTCTTTGGGGCCCTGTATAACCTTTGTAAATGACTCAGTTTTTTTTCCTGGTTCTTCAACTCTGTCCCATGCATTCAAAGCTGCCATTTTACATAGAAGTAGGGTTTGGACATCATATGAACACTGTGTTTGTACTGAAGCATATTGGCCTTCGCCAATAAGCTGATCCTGGCAGACTTGTATTCCGCTATCCCTCCATTGTCTTTCTATATTTTTAGCCTCATTACTGAACCACATTTTCCACTGGAGATTTTGTCCGGGTTCAAGAACAGCCTGTGCCAATTCCCGCCAGTCCTTTGGTATAATCCTATTACAAGTTGACCAGGTGTTTAACATTTGCTTTACATATGGGGAGTGCATGCCATAAGATGCTATTGCCTCTTTAAATCTTCGTAAGTCTAACATTTCAACTGGAACCCAAGTATTTTGTTCATTCTCTTCATCAGGTAGCTGCTGTACGGCTACTGGATAAATTAAGGGTGATTGTGTGAAAACTGGCTTTCTTTCTGTAACCTTACGATCCAATTTTGAAACAACTTCACTATTTATTTCTTCTGTCTGAATTTGAATTTCTCTATAATTCATTTTTACCGGTTTAACAAGTTTTTCTAAGACTGTTATCCTGGCACTTAAGTTGACGATCTTTTTAAATAGTAAAATGAGGATAAGAAAAGTAATAAACTGAATAATTCGATCAATATTAATCTTTTCATATAGTTGTTCCATTGTCAGAGTGCCTAAAATTTCAAACAAAGCCCAATTTTCTTCCAATGTACACATAAAGCCCATTTTTTTTTTAATGTAGAAAAAAATTCTCTTTTAAATAGATATGTTAATTGACTTACCAAGTCTGGGTAGAACAGTAGAATCCCAGGGAATTTCACAGCCACCTGGTGTTCGAGGTGTGAATCCAGCGAGAGAGAGAGAGAGAGAGAGAGAGAGAGAGAGAGAGAGAGAGAGAGAGAGAGAAAATGTAGCCGCTTGAGCCGAGTCAAGCCTTGGCTTTACAGGCAGGGGCCCTGTTCAGCAGGGCAGGTCTGAGTTGTTTGTAGCAGTTGCAAGTAGCTCCAGCTGCGGGTCAGTCAGGTCTGGGCCCAAGCTAGGCAGCCGGGCCGCCCAGGCTGGAAACCGGACCTGCCGCCAAGCCAAGCCAAGCGGTTTTTAATGAATTCTTGTCACGTTGGGCGCCAAATGTAGATGTATCCAACCTTCTTATTAAATAAGAAACACAGAAGCAATGCGAAGAAGAAAGCCAAGAGGTCAGAGCTAAGAGCTAAAACCTTACCCTTCCTCCTGCAGTGGTCCTACCTCTCCGAACCAGAGCTACCCCTGTGTTAAAGTCTTTATATAGAGTTCCTGTCCTGCCTTCTCATTGGTTGTAAACCCAACCACATGACCGCCTCCTCACAGCCTGTCTGTATAGGCCTCCAGGTTTTCCATGATTGGTATTAAGATTAAAAGCATGTGTATCCAATAATGGCTGTATCCCTGAACACACAGAGACTTACCCAGCTCTGCCTACCAAGTGCTGGAATCACAAGCATACGCCACCACTGCCCTGCTTTCCTATGGCTTGCTAATAGCTCTGACCCCCGGGCAACTTTATTTATTAACATACAAATAATATTTTAATACAAATAAAATATCACCATACATATCCTCAGTGTTTGATCTGTTTTTAATGATAAACCAACCTTGCTTTCCTGAGATACATGATGGTGGGCCATGACATTGTTTTTATATGCTCTTGAGCTGGTTTGTTAAAATTTAAGGTTTTTAAACTTTTTTTTTCATGCATGATTATAAGGGATACTGGTCAGTAGTTTTCTTGTAATGTCTGTCTGGTTGCTTTAGAACAATGCCAATCTCACAAAATTATTTGGGATATATCTTTTTGCTTTTATTTTTGGAATGGTTTGTGATATTTGTAATTCTTCCTTAAAAGTTTGGCAAAATTTATCAATAATTTGATCTTACCCCCAAGTTTTTCTTTGGAAATTTTTTTTTTATTATTGACTACAAACTCAATTTTTTAATAGAGAGAAAGCTAATTAGATATGTATTTTTTCTTGGATATGCTTTGAGAGGTTGTTAGTACTCTGGTAAACTATTGATTTATTATGAATAAATGTATTCATAATATTTTCTTAGTATTTTAAAAAATACTTATGGGATTCATAGTAATATCACCTTCCTCAAATGACATAAGTAATTTGTGAGTTATACTGTTTCCCTTACGACTCTGGTGAGAGTTTTATAAATATTACTAATAGTCTTGGAGAATAAACTTTATATTTGCTTTTCTATTTTTAAAAATGTTCCTTCTGCACTATTTATTACAGACACTCCTTGACTGATGATGGGGTTATGGTTCATGCACTGAAGTGTCTTGGTTGTTTATGCTTGTCATCCTGTGACTGATGGGAGCTGCAGCTGGTAGGCTGCTGCCTGGCATTGTAAGGCCCTAATAGTATTGCTTATCAACAGCTTGGAAACGGTTAGCATTCACAATTTGATGGACAGTTTCTTTTTTGTAAAACAGTTGTTTACTTTTACTATTAAAATAAATGTTGCACATTCACAGAGGTCAGAAGACAACTTTCAGGGGTCAGTTCTGTCCTCCCATGGAGGGACTGCAATGGTTGAATCTGAGGCTTGTGAGGCAAGGGCTCTTACCTACTGGACCCAGATCGCTCACCCTCAGGTACATTTTCTATGTCTGAAAATTGCTTTTGTTCTATTGTAGTGGAAAATTCTAGGTCAAAACCTCAGACAGTCTGTACATGCTTTCGTGTATTTATTCTCTATATTCACCTTTGTAATACATCTTGAAATAAAAGCTTGGCTTGTTCAGACTGTGTAGAGCTCTGACAGGAAATGATCCCTCTGGCGATCTATCTATGACAGGTGATGACAATCAAGAAGCTGTTGTCCTCTCAGAACATCTAGCCCCTACAATGTCAGTGGGAACAAAATGACACTCTAGGCACAAGGTTCACGAGAGTGGAGGATGGGGAAGGCTCTAATGAGGAAACCCTGTTTGAAATTGGTCTTTGAGATAGAAGGGGAGTTTTATAAAAATGCTTTCTTGTTCATGTCTGAATTGATGGAGTAAATTTCTGTTCTGATTCACCCTACATGTTTACTCTTTTGTAAGTCACACAGAAGGAAAATGATGAGGCTTGTTTGGGTTTGACGTCAGTAATGGTGTAGAGATTATTATAGTGTATATCAGAAGAGCTTTACAATGTGTATTCTTTTGTTGTTATTTTATATTTCCCCCTTTCATTGAAAATAGATTCTTTTCTCATACAGTCTGTCCTGATTATAGTTTCCCCTCCTATAGACTCCTCCCAGTTCCTCCCCATCCCCCCTCCCTTCCAGATCCACTCCCTTTCTGTCTCTCATTAGAAAAGAATAGGCTTCTAAGAGATAACAACCAAACATGACAAAATAAAATATAACAAGATAAAGCAAAAACCATCACATTGAAGTTGGACATGGCAACCCAACAGAAGGAAAAGAGTCCCAAGAGCAGGCACAAGAATCAGAGACCCACTTGTCCTCACATTCAGGAGTCCCTAAAAATACTAAGCTAATAGCTACAATATATATGCAGAGGACTTGGTGCAGGTATGTATTTCTTAACCAAATGGAATTATAACTGAAAAATGACTCCTTTACTCAAACATAGCAGATGTTTTGTGAAAATTAGTTCCTGGGGGTAAAAAATGGACACTATCCCCCATAGGTTTGTGTGTAACAAGGCTTGGTCCCCATGTTTATGTATTGTAAGGAGGTATGACCTTATGAGAGGCCTTGGATTTGTTGGTGGGACCACAGCCTACTGTCTCTCCTAGTCATTTCTTCCTTGCATAAGGTTGGTGGTTTACTCCACCACAAGCTCCTGCCTTGATTACCACCTTCTCCAGGCATCCAAAGCAATGAGGTCACTTGATCTTGGAATAACATTAAAGAGCCATAGCCAAATAAACCTTTTCCTTTAGAAGTTAATTGCCTCAAGGATTTTGTTATGGTAATGAGGATATAACTAACACAAAGGATAACAAAGCTGGATTGAGATGGCTCCTTTTCCATATGCCACAGTGTTAGTGTTTTTTAATTCAAATTTAAGTCCATTACTGAGAATTTCTTCCCAATAATAAAATTATGAACTCTAAACAATGAGTTATTATTATTTTATTTTTTTCAAAATATTGAAGAGTTGTATTTTTATTTCAAAAAGAATGTCTGCTCACCACTTGTTGAATTCCTCTGCTAGATTTTTCCTGAGAGACTACAGCCTACTGTTGATTCTCACAGTGACACCTGACCCTTACCTGTTAGCAAAGAGCTGGTCTTTGTTTTTTAATTGCAACAAAAGTCATTGAAAAATCTAATGAAATCTAATGAAGTTTCTTCATGTTGAAAACAGAAATTAGGAGGGGAGGTGGTTTTATAACGTTCCTCTCTATTTCAAATACAATTTCAAGCAGGGTTTCATTAGAGCCCCCACCCCATCCTCAGGCCATGCCTGTCTTCAAGTATATCATTTTGTTCCCACAGACACTGTAGGGTCTAGATGTGATAATACCAAATGATAATACCCACCCACAAATAATGTTACAAGAAAGAAGTTAGACTAATTTTTCTTGGTAATAATGAGGTAGCAAACACTTAAAAAAATAAATTTCTTTGTGTACATGTGATATATATGTATGTACATAGTCATGTATGTGTTCATGTATGTGTGCACATGTGTAGATGTAGGTATGTGTGTGCATATGTGGAAGTGGGTATTTGGGCATGTATGTGTGTGTACATGTGTTTATGTGTGTGTGTGTGTTTTCACATGTGTGGAAGTGGGTATGTGTGTATATGTGGATATGTGTGTGTGGAATATGGGTGTGCATGTATGAATGTATTCATATATGTGTGGATGGGTGTTTGTGTATGTGTGTGTGCATGTGGGATATTGGTGTGTATGCATATGTGGATTTTTTTGTGTGTGTGTGTGTGTGTGTTTGTGTGTGCATGTGTATGCCCATGCAAGTAGAGACAACATGTTGAGGTCAGGGGTTTTCTTTAATTAGTTTCCATCTTGTTTCCTGAGACCACACCTCTCACTGTACTTACAGTTTATCCATTAGGCAAGTCTAACTGGCCAGCAGCCCCCGGGGACCTGCCTGTCTCTACCTCCCCAGCATTGGGGTTACTGATGGATGACCTTGGCCAGGCATTTTTCCTGGGCGCTGGGGATCTGGAATCAGGCCTCATGCTTGTGCATTAAACACACTGTTTGACAAGTGTGATAATCAAGAAGCCATTGTCCTCTCGGCACATCTAGACCCTGCAATGTCTGTGGGAACAAAATGACCCACTTGGGGACAGGCATGGCCTGAGGGTGGGGTAGGGGCTCTAATGAAACCCTGCTTGAAATTGTATTTGAAATAGAGAGGAACATTATAAAACCACTTCCCCTCCTAATTTCTGTTTTCAACATGAAGAAACTCTTTTTTTGTTTTGTTTTGTTTTGTTTTGAGACAGGGTTTCTCTGTGTAGCTCTGGCTGTCCTGGAACTCATTCTGTAGACCAGGCTGGCCTCGAAATCATAGAGATCCACCTGACTCTGTCTCCTGAGTGCAGGGATTAAAGGCGTGTGCCACCATGCTGGGTTGAAATTCTTTCTTGAATCAACAAGTATTAAGTAAAATTTTAAGCAAATTAAGCAAGGAAAGCACAGCTGCCATAGCTAAGGGTGTGGAGTCTGTGCCCACGACTCCCACCTTCCCTCAGTGGAGACGCTCCAGGCCACACAGGTGAACAGTGCAGAGATCTCTGCATGAAAGAACAGCGATTTAGAGATACAGTTTATAAAGTAGGTCCGAAAAGGCATACCACCCACCGCCATTTCAAACAGTCAGTGGCTATTATCAAAGACTTCTGAATCAAAAGAAGGGGGATAAAAGCTGTGGCTTTGAAGTAATAGATGATTTATTCTCTATAATTAGACTAGACAGAAGGCTTTCAGGAGAGCCATGGGAAAGCGAAACCCACCACAGGCTTCTTGCTCTCCTGCCCCTTCCCTCCTGAACCAGGTCCCATCTCCCGTTAGACCCAGTGTTAGATTCTGAGGACAGTCTATGTCCTCTTCCCCAAACACGTGGCTCAGGAGCACTGACTCAGTTCCATTTCTACACACTTTAGAGCAACCCATCCCCACAATGAGTACGTCAAGGCTGCCACCTGCTTGATGGCGAAGTGACTGTCACTGCACGAACCTCTAACCTATCTGCAGATCTTGAAGTCAGTCTGGAACTGTAGTAGAATCATCTTCCCCAAAGCCCTTCCCAGTGCCTATCGATGGGCAGCATTTGTTTCTCATCAACAAACCCACTTGGTAAAGTAAAAGTGTTAAGCAAAAGTAAACTGTATAAAACTGGTTTTTAAAAATGGAGTTAAAAAAAAAGGGGGGGGCGGGAAGGGGCACAATGAGGATTCCCATGTACACAGCATCTTCGCTGGTATAGAGTCTGCACTTACCAAGTGCTTGGCTCTTAATAAAGGTCGAAATACCAACATCCTCTAAGAGCTAGACTCAAAGGCGACCTCTTTCAGGAAAACTTCAGGTTTCACCTTCCTTTTTAGACTCTCACAGTATTTTATTTTGTGGGACTTTTGATAGAAGTTGCCACACTGTGCGGCATCTTAAAATTATTTTAATCTTTGCTACTAAACTCTAAGTTCCTGAGGGAATGCTTCCCAGCTGTGCCCTCTCCATTCTGCCCAGATCGTTCTGTGACAGATCCTAAGGTGACCCCACGGACCCTGTCTTCCGGGGTTTATGCTCTTCTGGTCTTGTCCCCTTCACTGTGTCAGGATATGCTCCTCCTGACAGAAAATGGTGGAAGCAACAGGGTGTTTTCCCCATGGTCACGTTCAGCAGAAATGTCTCTCTAAAAGCTCCTGTAACAAGCTGGCCTTAGATTCTTTCTTTTTGTTGCTGGCTTTGACGACTCCAGGAAGTGACTTCTCCCAACACCTGCTTGAGCATAGGCCTTCACCTTGTGCTGTCCACAGATCACACCCAGGCCTTGCTGATATGGTCCTCTCAGTCCTGTTGAAGACCTTTTCGGAGGACCCAGCTGAGCCACGTTCAGACTGCAGAGAAAATTGGAGACAAGCAGGTGTTGTTTTAAATGGCTAAATATGTGGCAATCTGATGTGCAGCCAAGAACATCTCAATCAGATCTGATATAAAATTTTACTTTTTGTCTAAAATGCAGATCAGGACTATGGTATTTAAGCTTATTTTAATCAGAACTTTTTAAGCATGTAGGATAGTTCTAAAATAATATTTAAAAAAAGATTAATTTATGGCCAGAACCAGCAGAAACTGATTTATAGACATTTTAAAAGCCTGTCTGTAAATTGGATCTTCCTAGTATGTAAAGAGTAATACACTAGTAAGAGAAAGACCCTGAATCCATTAAACACTAGGGAAGGATGGAAGCGGGACAGAAAAGGAAGTCCAACACAGAAGAAGCTCATTTAAGCGGGAAAAGTCCAAATAAAATGACAAGACGTGCTCCATCATCACCCCAGCAGAAATGTTTTGATGGTACAGGGATGTTGTTCATGTATTAGCTTCTATGTTTCCAGCTGCAGTATTTATTAAAATTTAAGAAAGCAAAAACATCCTTTGATCCATCAGTTATATTTCTAAATATTTACTTTCAAAAATGTATTCTTTGAGAATTTCATGCTATTTTTATCATATTCTTTCTCATCCCTCAACCCTTCCCAAACCTTCCCCTCCCACTCACCCAACTTTATGTTCATTCTTACTCTGAAAGAAAATAAATGGAATGGAAAAAGCCACTAAAATACATGGAGTATGGTTTGTGTTGGCCAACTACTCCTGAGCATGGACTGCCCCAGAGTTTGGTTGATATACCCAGTGTCATTCCACTGAAGAAATCTTCTTCCAAGTAGATTCACTCATCTGTAGATATTATCATCTTCCAGTAGGAACTTATTTGTTACAGTACTGTTTGAATTATCACAAGATTGGAAAAAAAATCTAAATTTTTGTACACATATAATTAATTGAACTGGGATGGTGTGTTCTACAGTAATTAAAACCAGCATATAGACTGTAGAGGTGCTCAGTGGTCAGGAGAACTTGTTGCACAGACATGAGGACCTGGAATAGAATCTCCAGTAACCACATTAAAAGAGAGAGCTGATCTTGGCCACAGGTGTCTGTGAATAACATTGGAAGTGGAGACAGTAGGTCCCATGAGCTCCCTGGCCAGCCAGCCTAGCCGAATGGTGAACTTCAGATCCAATGAGATACCCTGACTCAAATGAATAAGTACTAGAGCAGGACCCCTGATGTCCTCCTCTGGTTTCTGCATGTGCATATGCCGTCCCCATATACACAACACCACACACCTGTCCCTCTCCACTACACCATACACATACATGCCACATACTCATGCACACATACCACACTATACACACCATACAACACACACACACACACACACACCATACAACACACACACACACACCATACCACACACTCTATACAAAACACACACCATACAACACACACACACACACACACACACACACACACACACACACACACACACCATAAACCCCCCTGCACACACACTACAAACAAGAACAAGCAAACAAGCAAAACCCCAGCATACTGATTTGAATACTCTCTAAACTATATGGCTGAATATTAAAATGCTGGGTTTGGAACATCTTCTCTGCCATTTGTATAAAAACATCCACATTTATAGATGTGCCTATTTTTTAAGTGCTTGGGGAATATCTAGAGGCATAAACAGTGGCAGTGGCTGCCTCTGGGAATGAGGTGGTGTGACGGCATTTACTTCATCTCTCCCTCATTTCGTATGTTTTAGCCATGTACCATTGATTTAGTAACCTTTAAAAAATTAACCTAAAGCTCGTATTAAGGTAAAAAAAAAAAAAGCTTCTGAACACATACTTGAAACAAAAGAGGTTTGAAAGAGAGAAAGTTTAATAAAATACACATCTCCAAATAACAGATGTAAGAAAGATGCTTCAAATCTGAGGTTTCAGGGTAGCTTATACGGGCATGGGGGGAGGGGGGAGAGATAAGGATCACATGACTATGATAGATGAAAATTTCACAGTTGTGTCTTTCATACCAACCCAAATTCCCCAGGGCAATCAGTTGAATACCTTATACAGTAATTTTAGTTTTTCATTTCCGTGTGTAAAAGCACCCTAAGGAACTTTTCTATAAAAAGGAGTTCCCTGGGATTTAAAGCCAGCATGATTTAGAAAAGTCCTCACTTCAAAGTTAGGTTCCCTGTGTACCTGTCCATGGGTGGCATCTTTCAAAATGAAATAATTAGAATTCGGTGGAAGTTGTAGTAGCGACACCCGGGGTTTGATGTTGGAATAAGCAGGAAATGGGGTCTGACATCCACAACACAAAGCCATTACGAAAAACATGTCAACTGAGTACATCCTTGACGAAGATGAAGTGACCTTAACATAGAACGGAGTATGGAAATACCTAGAGACAAGTATTAAGAATGATGTCACAACCTCCACTGGGGCATGGAGCACCCGTCCCGTAGTGCTGAGTAGGTGAATATGATGCCTCCTTGTCCACTAACCTCACCTCTACAGTAACCCCGGGGGCATAATATGGGGGAGGAGGAGGCGGGGCGGAGCTCCTTACAACGGACCTAGGCTTGTCATTGGCTCCCTTCTACTGCAACTGCTGTAGCCAAACCAGCCTTGTCTGTGTGGTGGAATTAACAACCACAACTCAGAACTGCCAAGTCTGGCCACTGCTCCAGCTTTGTCTATTGCGGTCCGATAACTTGTCTATTCTTTCACTGTCCTGTTTCCGGGAGGGATCACTACCCCGAGAAAATAACCTTGGGCATGTCGACATCAAGCCCACAGCACGAATGTAAGGAGGTCTGGGTGGGGACTGGGTCACTGCACACCACTGTGATACTGAGATGGACCTGGCAATGTGTTGGAAAACCGGCTTTCACACACACATGGGCTTGCTTGGCTGAGACACTGGTGATGATCCCATGGCACCAGGTAGCCTGTCTCTGAGGTGCCTGGCACCCTCAGAGTCTCAGCAGCATTAACTGTGTTCCAAACTAATTGGCCGTCTTAGAAATGGCCGCAGTTACTTTTCAACTTCTAGAGGGAAGTTGCCACAGAGTTTTTCTCCTAGAAGAGCCACCGCTTGCTTTTTAGGGGCTCTCTTCATCTTCCCTTTACCAAGCATGTGCTGAGCTCACCGGCATAGTCTGTGGAAGGGAATGAAATAAGTAAGAGTAGAAGGAACTTTCCTTTATCAAAACAGCCCTGGGGCGGGGTGGGGGGAATGGGATGGGGGTGGGGGTGGGGGGCTGGAGAGATGGCTCAGAGGTTAAGAGCACTGGCTGCTCTTTCAGAGGTCCTGAAGTCAACTCCCAGCAACCACATGGTGGCTCACAACCATCTGTAATGAGATCTGGTGCCTTCTTCTGGCCTGCAGGGATACATGCAAACAGAACACTGTATACATAATAAACAAAACAAAACAACACCCCCACGCACCCCCCCTGCAAAAAAATACCCAGCCCACAGAAGGGGTTTTGCCAACGCATATTTGTAACTGCTGGCTTATAAAACGTTTCAGATTAATGTTCTATTCAACCTATCAGAGCCGTGTTTCCCAATCCCCAGTAAATGACAAAGGGTTGATTCTGGGTAGTAACAGATCTGTTCACCCTTGCATTTGCATTTCCCCAGAGGATTAGGCAAGGCCTTTCAGTGCTTAAGTACACAGCACATTCTTGCCTTTCTGCTTGCTGGGGATGGAAACGCACTATATGAAGTTGTCAGCCTCCCTGCCACTGCTCGTGGTGGAATTCACAGGAATGTTATTCACACCAGTGCTCGTAAAGTCTGCAGCCATAGCTGGCTTAACAGTGGTAGTTCCTCTAAGGGCATGATGCAGACGCTGAGCCAGTGTGGAGGCAGACATGATAAATTACCTGCCAATCAAAGACCCTTTTGTCCTTGGCTGGGTCACTAGGCTGTCTAATGCTATGAATGAACTCTGACTTCTTCCTATGTCAGGGGCCACTTACATCTTTGTGACTAGGTCACATTCAATGGCTTGAAACTAACATGTTCTGGCATCCACTTGAGTCATCCAGGAATGGTGACCCTGCTTCGGGGTACAAGGGTGCTTCCTTTCGGCCACTGAAGCATTGAAGTCTACTGTGCTGACTATTGCAGCCCCCTCCTCTCCTGGTTGCTCTTTCCTTTTGCTAGTCTGTGTGGACTTTTGTTTTCTTAAAATACACAGTGAACACTTTCATTTTCAGCAAATTTCCATCGAGCTCCATGATCCTTAATTGAGTGACTTGGCCTTGGGCTCCCTCCGTCTGTATCCAGGTGCCTCTCTGTGACGCAGGACTCCCTCCTCCAGACTCCTTCCTGGTCATCTCCAATCTGGACAGCCATTTCCTCCACTGTCACCTTTTATAAGCTGGAAGAGCTTTGCCATTGTCAGCTTGAGTTTTCCCTGAAGCCCCCTTTCTAGACACACTTTACAAAGGTTCGAGGACTCATCTGGCATCGCAAAGTGAACATCCTAGTGTGCTTACTAGCCCTAGTAAGTCGCATTCAAGACGAGTTGCCCATCCAGACCATTTTATCACCAGGAACATAGCACCATAGCGCATGCTTTGGCAATCAGCACGGTGAGTCTGCAATGGAGGAGGAGAATGCAGAACTCTCCAGCATAGCTGAAAGCCAGTTTTGTCTTCCTTCAGACAAAACAGAGTGAAACCAAAGTGCACCTGTAAACATTTAAACCCCACCAGAATCCTTGCTCTGTTATACAACTTCAAGAAATGCATATTTTAAGTTTGAGAAAGCAGCAAAAATTTTGTTCTCCCTATTACTGCATGGGGTTAATTTCAATCAACTTGTTATAAATATTCCAGATAACACAGCCAGACTCAGACCTCTCCTACAGATGCAATGATTAGGGCGATGTAAAAGAAGAGGTAAGGAAGGAAGGTGAGACTTCCCTTAGCCCTTTGTGTTTCCAAATAGAGAAAGCCACAGATGGACTGTTGTAGTTTGAATACAAAATATCTTCCATGGGGTCACATATTTGAACTCCTGGCTGGCATGTGGGGCTGTTTAGTAAAGATGTGGGACATCCAGGAGGCGAAGACTTGGTGGCAGGGGCGAGGCATGGACACAGGCCTTGAGACTTCATAGCCCTGCTCCACTTCCTGTCTTCCTGTCTATTATCTATTTCCTGAATGTGGATTCAATACGGCCAGTCAGCCTTCTGTTCCTGCCACCACACCGTCCTTGCCTACTGCTGTGTCTTCCTTGTTACGATGGACACTATCCACCCGGAGCTGTGAGCCGAAAGAAACCCTTCTCTCTTAAGATGATCTTGTATTTCTAACAGCAGCAGAGAAATAACTAGGACAATGTCACTTACCAGCATGTATGTATGCACGTGTTTATGAGAGTGCACACATGTATGTGCGTGGGTGTACACCCACACACATACACATACACACTCAGGCACACACACTGTAATTCATGACTCCAAGGTACTGCAGCAGATTGTCAGTCATGGGTTTTTGGATCCTTTCTTCATCACATTAGTATTACAGCCTGTACACATGTGCGTTCCTGTGTCAAAGATAAGTGTGCTTATCCACAGAATCTCACAAAAAAAAAAAGATCCAAAGTGCTGACTTCAGAGAAGAGACCTCAGAGAAGAAGGTGCTTTGAGATTTGTCTTCTGTTTACAGCAAGATTCTGCATTTAGGGGCCTGCTGTTTTCATGGTTGTTGCGGCACAGGCTATTTGGAAATGTTATAGCCCCAGAGGCCAACTCCCTCATGAATAGGCGATTGGATGCCCCCTCCTGCAAGGCTGACAGGGATGGTGCTTCCTTCCCTCCTGGAATTTTTTCTACTTAAAAAAAAAAGTGTGCTTAACTGGTAAATGTAGTTTCCAGTGCCGGAAAGAATATTTTTGTTTCGAATAACAATCCTATTCTTTTCTATAGCTTGAGGGACTCTGCCACAGTGGAGAAAGGAGCCCTTCCCAAGTAGAATGTTGTTGTGGGTTCAGGGAAGCCTGTTTCCCAGTTGTTTATAAGCAATGCCACAGACCCATTTCCTCTAGTACATAGCACATAGTACGAAGCACACACCTTTGCTCACATTAAAAGGAAGTAAAATCAACAGAGAAGCAGCTAAATGCCTCCATTTTCACAGCGGTGACCCAGGCTGCTGAGGCCCCTGGATTTCGCTAGCATCTGGGGCATCTTATACATACAGCTTCATCCATTTGTGACTCAGTTTCCCCCTCTTGGTGGTAAACTTCATATGACCATCAGGTGGACTGAAGAAAATAATCTATAACAGTGCTCAGACTACTGTCTACTTTACTGCATACAAGATCAATGTGGTTCCAGCTATCATTGTCAACTACTGTCTACTTTACTGCATACAAGATCAATGTGGTTCCAGCTATCATTGTCAACGGAGAAGCTGGTGTTATGGAAATATGCCCCATGATTGTTGGTTTTAATGTCAAATTGCTATAAATTAAATCACCTGAGTAGGGAATCCCACTTGAAGAACTGTTCTGATTGCCTTCATTCACATGGGGAGACCTATCCCACGAGTGGGCAGCACCTTCCAGTAGCAGCTCAGATGAAAACAGGCAAGGAAGGCAGCAGCAGGATATTGCTTCCCCACTTGGCCTTCCCTCCTGCAACTGAATGGACCTCTCCTGTTGCTGTTGCTGCTCCCTTTGGTGGTATCAGACCTAGTGTCTCCAGGCTTCCATCATTGATTAACCTTCCAGATTTTCAGTGCCAGATTGGGACTTCGGAGTCACCCAGCCTCAAGGCCTAAGCAATTATCAGGTTGTCATCCTCCCCAGTGTGAGAGAGCCTCTGTGGAACCACTCCAGTTGCTCAGGGACCCAGCCTCAAGGACCGAGAACCTACCAGGTTCTCAGCCTCTCAGACGTGAGACAGTTACCATTACTATTTTAACATAAGATTTAATAAATTGTTATATATATATATATATATATATATATATATATATATATATCACATTTTTTGATCTTATTGGTTCTGTTCCTTTAGAGAACCCTGACTAATACAAATTGGCATACTCTGAGTGGGGTGTTGCTCTGATGGACCTTTTATGCACTGGCCTGTGGGAGGAAAGTGAAGATTTTGTAGTTTTGGATTGGAAAAGCCATTGAGTGCTTAGAGTTTAACTAGCTGTTGTAGGAACTTAGAAAATAAGGCTGAGACATATGCAGACAATGGAGGCCTAGCTTGTGAGGTTTCAGAGCGAAGTAGAAGCCTCCCCCAAAGGTCCTATGAGAGTCATTCATGTGATACTTTGAACTAAGAAATCTGGGGAGGTGAAACCTCGGGTGTTTTACCGGAGCAGTGGATCCTAGCTAGCTGGGGCTGAAAAATCAGCTGTGATTAAGAAGAGACCAGCAACTTTCTGGGAAGTATTTCCTCAGGGTCAGCACACAGAAACTGTGCTCCAAAGAGGGCCAAGGTTGCACTTCCTGCTGGAAACGGAACTTGGCAGTTGTAAGCATCTTCCACTTGGTACTGGTTTGGCGGCATGATTGAAGGCAGCTGAGGCTTGGCACTGTGAGAGTCCAGGGAAGGAAACTGCTAAAGATGCAGCCTCAGTGGCAGTGGAAATCCCAGCACATTGGCTGTCCTGGGACTGTGAGAAGACTACCACAAACAGTTTCAGGTGTTGAGTGGAGACATCCTGAGCTTAAGAGACCATCTGTGTGTGCTGTGAATGGCAGAGCTTGAGACGTGGTGCAACTCAAGCCCTTTGAAGCCTCAAAGATCCCTAGTGAGTCCCAGAGGTTGGACACTGAGATGTTTACACTGTTGGAACTCGATTTTTCTTTGATCTGTTTGTAACTATTCCCTGGTTCTTCTCTTTTGAAATAAGAAAGTATACAACTTTTTTTGTTGTTGTTGTTTTGTTTTATAGGAGCACACAGTGAAAAGGCTTTTAAAGGTGGAAAGAGTTTAAAACTATGGAACTTTTAAAAGTTGGATTATGTTTTACATTGTGATATTGACATGAGATCTCGAGTAAAAGAAATGAAAAGTGTATGGCACAAGAGAGATGTGTTTGTGTGTCAAGTTGTCTGGTTAGCTTTTGTCAACTTGACACAAAGTAGAGTCAGTTGGTAAAAGAGGATCACCAGTGAACAATTAGCTCCATCAATCTGGCCTGTGGATGGCTTTGGGAAATTTTCTTGATTGCTTGCTAATTGTTGTAGCCATGACTACACTACTGTGGACAGTTCCATCCCTGAGCAAATGAGCTTGTACCCTATAAGAAAGAAAGATAAAAAAGAAAAAAAAAAAAGAAAGGATGAGATAAGAAAGAAAATGAAGAAGGATAGGTAGCTGATTAGTTTTAACCATTGCCCTAACAAAAGTGTATGTGTTGGGGGCTTGAAAGAAAAAACAAAGGCTAGTGAGTACTCCAGAGGAGGCGATCCCGTAAGCCCATTCCTCCATGGTCTCTACTTCAGTCCTGCCTCCAGATTCCTGTCTTGAGTGCTTGCTTTGGCTTTACTTGATGATGAACTATAAGCCAAAATAAACCTGTTCCTCTTCAAGTTGCTTTGGAGTAATGTTCTACTGCAGCTACAGAAAGCAAATGAGGCCAGTGCTCTACCCACGATTTTTAATATAAGTTTAAATGCATTTACTCTTCAGAAAGCTCCGTATTTTTCTTGAGATCTTGGCTTGACCTTTTTTTCCTAACCACTGCATATATCTGTGCACCCTCCCACACACACACATCTGAGCTGAACTCCTGACACAATAACCTAGGAAAACCAGCCCAGCCTTGCTTAAAGTCTTTCCCCAGCTTTCTATCATCTATAGGAAGACAATCTAAATGCTCAGTAAGATATAAATGATTGTTTGCAATGTGGCTCTCAATTATTCCCTCCTTATCCTTTTGATACCCTCCAGATATATTTTATGTTCCAGCAACACTGAACCTGACAAGCTCCAACTATGCCACTGTATTATTTTCTGACTCAGGTGTTTGAATGTAGTTGGACGCTTCTCTCCTGCCCTCCAGTTCCCAAATAACAACTCAGAGGCTTAATATTACTTATAAATGCTTGGCTGATAGCTTGGGCTTGTTACTAGCTAACTCTTATATTTAAATTAACCCATATTTCTTATCTATGCTTTGCTGCATGGATCATGGCTTTTTATCTCATTTTCTACAGATCCTGCTTCTCAGTGGCTGACTGGCATCTTTCCTGATTCTGCCTTTCCTCCTCCCAGAGTCCTCTGTGTCTAACTGTCCTACCTATACTTCCTGCCTGGCTATTAGCCTGTCAGCTTTTTATTAACCAATGAAAGTAATACATATTCACAGAAGGATTATTCCACAACATTTGAAAATGTAGCTCATGTCCCATATCTACCCCCCTTGCTTCTTGGGAAACTCTGGCTTCTGTGGTAAATTTTCAGTCATAAACTTATGTTCCTCAGATTAAGTTTCTGTCTCTATTCTCTGCCTTGTACAAATTTTAATTCCATACTTACTTGCTGTGGAATAATCATTTTGTACACTGTAAATATATATTACTCTCATTGGTTAATAAAGAGTTGACTGGCTGATGGCTAGGCAGGATTTGGGGGGTAGAGAGAATGCTGGAAAGATTAAAGGTGGGGTCTCAGGAGTTGCCAGCCAGATGTGGAAGAAGCAGCATAGGAAGTACATAGATGAGGTAAACAAGCTTTAGGGAAGCACATAGAATAATAGAAATGGGTTAATTTAAATTATAAGAGCTAGCTAAAAAACAAGCCTAAGCTATAGGCTGAGCATTTATGATTAATAATAAGTCTCTGTGTGGTTATTTGCTTGTGAGACTAGCCTTTCTCTCCAACCTATGTGTGGTTATTTGGAAGCAGCTGGCAGGACAGAGCTGACCTGAGGTCCCAACAAAAAACTCCATCTACACTTACTGCCAGATATTACAATGCATTTGCCTATAGGTTTATTTTCTTGATTTACCCATGAGTTCCTTGTGGGCATGGATTAAGCCTTATTCATTTCTATATTCTAGTACTGAAAAGATAACATAGATCTACTGATTTTAAAAGTTCATTTCCTGGTTAGAAATGGAAAATATAGAATACAAATATTACCAAACCAAACATTTAGTGTCTTTGTTAATTTTTCTTTCTTTATATCAATGAGACCAGATATTCTATGTAAAATATCTTAAAGAACATACTACATTTATGTAAATGAAAAGTAGTTATCTCAAGAGCAAGCCTGGTATTTTTAAAGATTAATTACATTTGACCATCAGGTATTACTGTAAGTACTAGGGGAAATTATGAAGAAGGACAAGATCTATTATATCTCAAGGTTCTTTCAATCTGGAAGAGAATAAGACATATAGCAAGCAGAGTGGAAGAGAAACTCATGACAGCAGAGGTATGCAAACAGAGTTCTGGATGTTTGAAAAAAGAATCAGGAAAGTGCAACTATGATCTAGGAAGGGGTGTTGTTCAGAAGTGGTTGTATTTGATATTTGATATCCCTTGATGCACTAGACAGGGATGGACAAAAGCATGCTTCAGGCAAAACAGGGAAGTGTGTGTAAATATTGGATGTGACTAACAGGGTCTCTACTTGGAGACCAACAACCATCTAACTGGCTCCATCTTATGCTCAGTGTGAGGATGCGGTGGGAGAATGTAAAGGATTCTGATCAATTCACAAAATGAGGAAGTTTGACTTCAATTAGGAGACAATAGAAACAATGTTTTTGATCAAATACGTGATACCAATAGAAGAATGTTTATGAACATCTGAATTGTCAGTATATGATCACATGGAAGATGAGCTTTTCAACAGAGAAAGAAGATAGAAGACTATTGCTAGAGTGTAAATGGGAGGTGCCAGAAGCAATCATAGCATCTGAGGAGACTCAAAGAATCAAAATAAAGAGCATAGTAGTCTTATTCATGTGAAAATTAATAGTAATACATGGCACCATGTGGTTCAGGCTTAAAGCCAACTTAGAAGGGGAATTATGGAACCATTAATATAGTTTGAGAAATCAAGCAGTATCTATGGGAATATTATGAGTATGGGTTACACATTGAGTCTGAGTACCTCCAGGTAAATTTGAAACTAAAGAGGGAGGTCAGCTTTAGAACTGCATACTTGTAGTCTTCGTTATCCTCAGAGAATGCATGTACAGGGGGAAGGAAAGGAAAGTAGAAGAAAACCAAGCACAAGATGGGGTAACACCCGCATTTAAGGCATTACAGGAAAGAGTAGCTAGTGAACAATAATAGTACTATTTGAACTGAATGATATTGAGGGTGCAATTTCAAGAAATTCAAAGAGGAGTCTTCTATAAAAGAAGGGAATCATCCTGGAAACTTAAGTTCACTCCCTACCTTACACATATTCAAAAGGTTGAGTTTTCACAGCTCTTTGGAGTTCCTGTTCCTTGGTAACTTTGTTTCTATGTCTGGCTCTACTTCTAGACTAGAAGGTCACCTAAGACAGAACCGTGTCCTATTTGTATTTTCTCATTTGACAGAGTACCTGGGATATAGCTTGGGCCCAATAATAGCTTGTTGAGCGATCAACTAAGCAACCACGGCAAGACAGATGACAGAATCTAGGAAAGCTGTACTTAAGAAGTATAGCTCTTGACATCTAGTCACGAGTGAATAATCTTCTGCTCTGAGAAAGGAAGAAACAGTTTGTAAAAAGGAGATGCAAAAGAGAATATGTGAAAAAGATTCTGAGTTCTCCACCATGATATAAAATTTCACTGAATTCTCATAAATGTAAGCTGTGTGATCTGTGAGGTATTCTAGTGAAATTGTCTAAGAAGTAAAGAGTTCTGTACATCCCAGAGGCTTGAATCCAACTGGTCAAATGATTAATGACACCACTGGGCACATCCAGGGTTGTTCATTTCCCAAGCACTTTATAAACATTGAGTAATCTCACAATACCCTTGTGAGATATTATCATGTTCATTTTCCATATGGTTAACTGAGCCAGGGAGGTTAAATGACTTGCTCAGAAGCCACACTGAAGTCAATGACATGAAACATTCAGAAGGAAGGGGCTCCCAGGTCCCAGACCTCGCTGTAGACTGCTGAGCTGTATCTTACATTTCGAAGAGGCCTGACTGACAGCTAGGGATGTAATAGATCATACTTTACAGCTGAGATAAGAGATTAGCTTGCGGTCTCATGAAGGTCATAGCTAGCTCCTGGAGAGTGAGAAAACCATGCTTTCCTGGACCTTGTGGTGTAAGCGGTGCCTGGAAAAGGAAGAAACAGACATGGGCGAAATTTCTCTATGAATGATTTTGTATTAACTGCTTTTCTGTTGCTGTGATAAAACGCCATGACAAAAGGTAGCTTTATGGAAGAAGCTTATGGTTCCAGAAGGCAATCACAGGAATGACCTCTATCCAAGTTGTTGTTAGAGTCCTCACTTCTCTCAGAAACCTCTTGATCGGAATTCTACAGTCCAACCTTGATCTAAACACTGCTGTCTTCCAAGCTCCTTTTCAAATGGCCTGTTAAGTCTCCAGCTTCTTATCTAGTTAAAAGTTCCCAAATGCTCTACATTCCTCCCAAATAAACCCCACATGCTCAGGTTCTTCATGGAAACAACATACTCTCTGATGCCAACTTCTGTATTAATTCCTTTCTGTTGTTGTGATAAAATACCATGAATGAAAGGTCATTTATGGGAAAAGAGACTCACAGTTTCAGAGGGACAGACATCCATCATGGCAGAGAGACATGGTAACAAGGGACAGGCTTGGCCGCAGGAACAGGAAGCCGAGGCCTCAGTTTTACCACAAACATGAAGCAGAGTAAATTAGAAGTAGGACAAAGCCTACTCCCACTGACTGGCTTTCCTTAAGCCTCCCCAAATAGCACCATCAGTGTTCAGATGCTTGAGCCTATGGAAGACATTTCTCATTTAACCTACCACAGACCCTTACCAAGATAAGGAGAAAGGCAAGCGTAGCACATCTTGGTCAATGGGCATTTTATTGAATATGGATGCCCTCTTACCATTTTTGCAAACATGCATTGTTCTTTACCACTGTTTCAATTTTGTCTTCTTATACTTTTCCTATCTCCATAGTTCTTAATTTGATGATACCAAAGCATTGCTACATGCTTAACTTTTTTTATTTAGTTTTTACACACACTATATTTTGGTCATACTCTATTCCCTCCCCTAACTTCTCCCAGATCTTACCCACCTTCCTACCCCCACAACTTTATTTTCAAAATGAATTCCATGCTTTTTTTGTGTATTTTTATTTTGTTTGCTATTTTTTGTATTATGAGTTGTTTTGGTTTTCATTTTTTTGTGTTTTCTTTTTTTAGAGAGAAAGAATATACTCAACTTTTATGCATGTGTATAGAAGTTTGCATGAAGTTTTTTGGATTTAAGAAAAGGTTACACAAATGTCTGATGAACTGTTAAGATGAAATTGAGTTCTTATAAATGATAGTTCTTTTGGTTGAATTAGGAATTTTTTTTGAAATTGTGTATGTACAGCCAAGTCCTTCAACTTCTTTGTAGTTTAGTTATCTCCAAATGAAGATAAGAGCATAGAGTGAATGGTGTTGGTGAGAGTGTCATATGCTTGTCTTTCTGGGCATCTATCTGGGAGTACAAAGAGCCAATGACACCTGCAAATTCCCATGACATGTTGCCTGATGACTTTCCCTGATTACTGGTCATAATTATGCTGCACCAAGGGAGGTTAAAGTATAGGAAACTACTGCTCTGGTAATAGGCACAGCCAGAGACTGTGGGGATTAGTGGAGTTTCCCATCCCTGAGATGTGTTCCATGAAGCCTCCCAGCATCTCTCAGCATGACTGTGCCTTAGTTGCCTGCAGCACACACGTTTGTATTAATTTCCATCTCTTTCTCAATCTTGCTTCACTCATGTTCCTAGCAGAGTTTCCCAGGATCTCCACCCAAGTAAATCACTTGTACTCATATTTCTTTCAGAATCTGCTTCCACGTCGTCTAAACATATGTACTTATTGCTATGTATAAATCAATAAGTTTTTTACAATCCCTGGTAAGTTAGAATGTTTACTGCTATCTCCCATTTAACACTGAAGACATCAGGATCTCAATAGGGTTAAATGCACTGTCAAGAGCCAAAGTAAGGAAGTGGTGCCCTGGCCCATAATTCAGACCTCTGTCTCCCAAATCCCAACTGTTTCCATGTTTATGCTGTGTTCTCAGATGCTGCTAGCCAAGAATAGCTATATGCTGACAACTTCTAAGAACTCTGTAAAATGTGAATTTTATGCTACATTTTAATTGAAGCACGTCAGCCACATACTCATTTTCGAACTGTAAATAGCTGCCATTGTGTTTTAAAGTCAACTAAACATTTAGACCAAAATTATAACTTCTCTTTGAAGCAATCACTATCAGTGTCCTTCAAACATTTTTTGTGAATTATTTTTCCACACTTCATTTCTTTTTGTCTAGATAACAGATCTCTGGAGTTGGAAGTAAGCTTCAAACTGAGAGATGCTAAAAATCACATGTATAGCATATGTGCTGACATGCCCGTAGCCACGGCTGCCATGTCTAACATATGTGCTGACATGCACGTAGCCGCTGCTCCATGTGTTACAATGTGGAGGTTGCTATTATGGGAAAGAACTCATAAACTCTGGTTGTTTCAAATGTCTTCATTTCATTGAGACAGATGGATTTCCTATAATCTTCCCCTCATTAGTGTGGTTGAGACCTCCAGAAATAACTCAAGTTTAATTATGTGTTTCAGCACGGGCTTCTTTCCTCATTTAAATAATTATGTAGTGAGGCCAGGAGAGATGGCTTATGGGTTAACAGTGCAAGGACTAGAGTTTTGTTCCCAGCACCTACAGGGCAGCTCACAATCACTGTCACTCCAGCTTCAGGGGACCCTCTTTTGGCCTCTGCATGCATCAGCATTCACATACAAACCATACATTTATATATGTATATATATATATATATGTGTGTGTGTGTGTGTGTGTATACATATATGTATATACATGTAAATATAAAATAAAAATTTTAAATAATTCTGTAAGTGAATCAACTTGCTTGTGTTAGCATCAGTCTGTGTAATCCTGTTCCAAGTAGGACCTCTATGCCTAACGACTTCTTAATTCTCCTGAACTGATTTTCTCACAAGTGATATTCTTAATCCTCTGCAGTAGTCCTAGCATTTACAGCACCGTTAGGCACAGTGGCTCATGTCTTTAGAGCTGTTGCTTCTCCTTGGGTCTCTATGTGAACTATGGGTGTGTGAGCTCAGCTTGACTGTGAGTCGCATTATTGCATTATTGAACACCTTCTCTTGGTTCTTGTTAAGCTGCTCTCATCCTTGGTTTTAATATGATGTGCATCTGTTGAACCCGTATTTACTGTGTGGTTTGCTCTTGTCTTTGACGCACGTTTCTCTAGGTCTTGCTTCTCTTTGCGGTTACAACTTTAAGGTATTAATTTTCTAGGAGAAACTTGAAGCCACTTTTCACTGTTTTAACTTTACAGTCATTTTTTCCTCATCACTGTCAGAGTGTGAAGAATGTGGATTTTAGAGTCTCCTATACATTCTCCTTTTAACTTGGTCTATAGTTTACTAATTTCCTTGAATGGTTGTATAAGAGCAGGTTGAATGCTATCCATCTTTGTACAGCCTTCACCATAAAAGCTGGGTGACTTAAAAGAACATGAATTGGTTTCTCATAGTTTAAGTGGTCAGAAGTTTGAAATCAAGGCATGAGCAGACGACACTCTGAAGAGGCTCTGGGGAGGAGCTAGCCCATGTCTAGGGGCCCCTGGTGTTCCTGGAGGTGGCTGCATCTCCCATTGCCATCTTTACATCGCCCTCTCCAGGTGTGTATTTCCAAGATCTCTGCCTCTCCCCGGTATGGACAACCATGGTGGTATGTGGCCACCAGAGTGCACTAGGATTGCAGGATTGCCTCTGTCTCTCAAAATCCCTAACTAGTCCCATCTTCAAGGGCTCTGCAAATGAGACCAGAACCTGATAGTGCTGATAGATATCATTAAACCTGCTTTGGTTTTTTGTTACTAATATTTTACACTCATCTGTGAGCCTTGATTTTTTACCTGTAATTTAGAACTAAAAATTTCCACTTTACAGTATTGTTTTTAGGTTTAAATGAGATAATAGCTACAACTCAGCGTTTAAGTGCTTAATACATTTAGTTACATATCCCGCCTTCTAGACAGTTTTTAAGTACTTTTTTCAGAAGTAAACTCTTAACCTTCCCTAATTTTAATATTCTGACTCTTTACTTTTTAAATTAAAAATTACATTTATTTATTATTTGTGTATGGGCACGTGTGTGCCATAGTGTATGTGTGTAGGTCAGAGAAAAACTTAAAAGAGTCCGTTTTCTCTTTCTGTCATGTGGATTCTGGGGATTGAATTCAGATCACCGGCCTTGACTATAAGTACCTTTATCCACTGAGCCATCTCACCAGCCCATACACTTATTATTCATGCTTAGAAATTAAGCCATTTATCTTAGTATACACGGGAAGATAAATGAGATAATCTAGGTGTGAGTGCTCTGTCAGCTGTAATCTGCCATGGACTTATAAATTGCTGTAAATCAGTGTTAACATTAGGGCATGTTCAAACATAGCCAAGTATCAGTCCCAGACACTCTTCCAATCATCCACATTCTAGTCAGTTTTCTCCTAGTCTGTATTTGTGTAATTGATTTTTAAAAATCAAGCACAGTGTCCTTGTCTCCTTTCTGTTGCTGTGATAAAGTACCCCGACAAAAAGCAACTGAGAGAAGAAAGGGTTTACTTTAGCTCACAATTCCAGGTTACAGACCGTCATAGCAGAGAAGTCAAGGCAGCAGGAATTGGAAACAGCTGTCATATCACATCCATACTCAAGAGCAGAGAGAGGAATGCATGCATGGGTGCCTACTGTAAGCTAGCGTTATTCCCTTTCAGCGTTCTCCAGGATCCAAACCCAGGGAATGGTGGTATCTATTGCAATTAAGATATCCCGCCCCCCGCCGGGCGGTGGTGGCGCACGCCTTTAATCCCAGCACTCCGGAGGCAGAGCCAGGCGGATCTCTGTGAGTTCGAGGCCAGCCTGGACTACCAAGTGAGTTCCAGGAAAGGCGCAAAGCTACACAGAGAAACCCTGTCTCGAAAAACCAAAAAAAAAAAAAAAAAAAAAAAAAAGATACCCCATCCCCCACAGGCCAACCTGATCCAGATAGTCCCTCACTCTTCCCAGATGTTTCTACATTGTGTCAAGTTGAGAATTAAAAACTAACCATCCCACATAAGATTTTATATCCTGCTTAGTTTAGTTCTGGTGGGCTTGGTTCAGCTTCCAGTGTGTCAAGTCCCACTGGGTTTGTATTTGAGTCACTTACATCATTGCTTAACATTCTAGGGTGCTTGCTGTTGGGCACATGCTAGACTGTGGCATCCACAGTGTTGAAAATAATCAGTTTCAAGTTCTCCAGCATTACCACACCCACCTTTCACATCCTGACTATTCCCAGGCACATAAAACTACAGATGCTCCCCAATTAAATTTCATTTCTGATTGAATATACACATTAGACCACTAACTATTTCCTCAGAACTTTCTAATAGTTGATGGCTGGGATTAATAAAATCCTCAATATGTACATTATTTGAGAAAGGATAGTCAGAAAAGTGTCTTTCTTTTTCCTAATGGAAGACCAGAAAGGTGTTTGTTAGTCTTAGATGTCTGGATTTTTAAGCGATTTCCACATATACCCACCACCACATACTTAGCATATCACGAGTTAGGAATATTTTGGCATTCCCGTGGAACACTTGATTTAAACAGTGCTTCAGTACCTCCATCCTCTTTCACTGCCGCCCTAATGATCACACATATCCCACATCCACAGACACAATAGCAGAAGCAGTTTGGCAAGGATGAGTTTATAGCCGAGGAAGGAAATTGAAACTCCCATCACAGCTCATCGCATTCATACGACAACACAAGCTGTAGCGTTTCAGTCTGACCCGAGGGTCTGGAAACATTACAGCTTATTAGGCAGAGCTTTTATGATATCCTCATTTGCAGAGATGCTTCCATCACTGTAATACCAAATGTCCTCTAAACCAAGAAAATAGGATTAACTGTGAACCTGTCAATCTCTGTTCTTTCAAATGTAACATTTCACAATTTCGTTATCTGTTGCTGAGCCTTCATAAGACGCCAGTCTGATGAATATCTTTCCACTCCTATTAAGATCAAACGCAGCACTCTGCACCTTGTCAGCTGTTACATTCATGAAGAGTGGTAGATCACCTTTGAAACCTCTGGAAGTATGCAAGTAACATGGTGTCCAGATAAAGGTTATTGTGCAGCAGTTGAAACTTTAATGGAATCTGTTGGCAATTTAAAACAGTGTGGCATTATAATATGTTCAAGTGTTTTTTTTTTTCCCTCCTGGAGATATAGACTAAGGCTGAGGATGCAGTTGCAAAGCTCTAATGACCACATTTGAAATCCACACACATGCATCTGAAAGGAAAGTCGTCTTCCCCCTGGAAGTGAACCATCAGTTCACTTCATTATCAAAGGGAAGCAGCAAGGACCTTGCTTCCTCAAGCTTAAGGACACATCCACCCCCTGTAGCAGCACATTCGTTCAAATCAAGCAATAAAGTGTTAAACTTAATTCCAGAAAGTATATTCAGAAAATATTACTTCAATCAAAACATTTTTTGAAAGGTGATTAGTTGGAAAATAAATTTAGAAATAGAAAGTTGGGTAGTGAACACAAACCAGGAAAAAAATAAATATGTCTCTAAGAGTGAAAAATTCTTAGACACTAACAATTAATATGGTTTTTATATTTAACTCCCCCTTGGACTAACTCCTTTATCCTCCAAGAAAGAATAATTGCTTCTGTAGAGAGTCTTAAGGGAGAGTAAATGTGACTTTTAGGAAATAGAGAGGAGAATAACCAAAAATCTATCACTCCTTTCCTGAAGAGCTAATGAAAACTCAGAATATTGGCCAGGGATTCCCGAGACTCTGACATGGGAGTAAGCTACAGAGCACTTGATGGGGATGAATATCAGCATAGGGGAGTCTGGATTGGTTCCTGGAGTGGGGTTCTGGAAAGTTTTTCTTTGAAATAACCTTTGTTTTTAGAGCAGTTTTAGGTTCACAATAATTGAGGAGATGGAGAGATTTCCTATATATACCCCTAACCTATACATATTTACAGCATCTCCTAGGATCAATATCCCCTCTTTGTACATATTTCAACCACCTCAACCTCACATTTTATATTAGGGATCACTCATGGTCTTGTAGAGTCAAAGAGTTTGGGTAAGTGTATAATTCATATATCCACCAGAAAGTGTAGTATAGCAATATAGTTTTACTAGTCTGAAACAATGCTCTGTTAATAAGCTTTTCATGTGAACATGATGTCCAGTCCTCTTTGGACAAACTCTAACCTGACCCCTATGGCAAGTCACAGGCACAGGCACATTATAAAAAAGGAAAGGTAAGAAGTGGAAAATCAATGAGAAATAGTGACGAATACCCTATAGGAGACAATGCAGAGAATCTGTGTGGGTATGGGGGATTGGATTCATAGTAAAATGGAAAAAATGGAGAGTCCTGGGAAACAGTGATCAATTATTCCACCAGCTCTGCTTATAAAGCATACACAGATCCCCTGCAGACACAACACTCAAGTCCATAGATTATCTGTTAGAAAGCTGCATTTGCCTCCATTAGTGCTGACCCATAGCAGGTCAATGAATCCACCCGTAAAAATGAAAAAAAAAAATCAGTACACACACACACACACACACACACACACACACACACACACACAGTGTATACAGTTTTAGCTTCTTATCCCTGTTGTTTATTCTTTATAGTTCTCTATAGTTGACACCAGGTGTCTAATTGCCTAATATTGATGACCAGGGAACATTTTCTTTTTCCTGGCTGAGTTCCTCACAGTAGGGGGATGGGGAGAAAAGGGCATTTCACAGTTCTTGACACTAACTCAGCCAGGAACATCTGTAATTTTACCTTCTTTACTTAAAATTCTGTAATTTTTTTTTAAAAGAAAAACTCCATTCAAATAATAAGAAATGGGAAAACAGCTTGTTTGAATTATTCAGGCTAATATGTGTTAGAAATAAATGAATTTATTTAAAAGAGACACTTTCAATATACTAAGCATTATCATTATAGATGAGAAAGTGAGAATCAGTGGAAATTATTTAAACCAGCAGTTCCTTGCAAAGGATGTAGGGAAAATAGTTCCCCATAGACTGCTGGTAGATTTAAATTAGGACACTTTTTCTAGAGGGTAATTTGACAATGTGTTCAAAGCATTGAAATCATAGATAAGCTTAATCCCAGAATTTGAGTTTTATGAATTATTCCAAAGAAGTAATTGTAGATGTGCACAAAAATTCATGTACTACCTTGCTCACTAGAGCCTTATTTAATATCTGAAGAAATCTGAGCTGGGGAGATGACTCAGTGGTTGAGGAGCACTTACTGTCTTGCAGAGAACCTAGGTTCAGTTCCCAGCACTCACATGGCAGCTTACATGTGGTTGTTAACTCTAGTTCTAGGGGATCTGGCACTCTCCTCCTGCCTCTATGGATACCAGGCTTTCATTCAGTTGATCTATATATATATATAGATGTAAAAATATATAAAAACTTTGAAAAAGAAAATATACCAAATAAATACCTGTCATGCTTTGGTTGATTCTTAGATTGTCCTCCAGATCAGTGATCCACAAATTTCTTCAAGAATGCACCTTGTAGTAAATATTTTATAATTTTCAAGCTGTATCATGGCTGTTGTCACTGTTCAGTGCTTTCCTTGTAGTGAACAGGAAACCACAGATGATCCAGACATAAATGAGCATGGCTGTAGGCCAACAAAACTATTTACCCAAACAAGCAGAGGGTGAGATTTGGTATAGGAACCATAATTTGCTGGCCTCTGATGCAGACATGATGAAACTCCTTGTGGGTTAGATACTCTCCTAGATACTAGATCATAGAATCTAGTGAATGAGATAACTTATGAACAGGCATGATTCGAAAATATGAAAAATACAGACAGATGCCCAAGTGCTGAGGCAATCAGAACAGGATAGAACCTACCTAATCTATAAGGCCAGGGGAGCACAGTAAAATGAAACTAGGGAGGTTTGGAATATGGTGGCAAACAGCCACAAACAGGGCATCAAAAGGAAAGACAGAAGTGTGCAAGGGCCTAGAAGAAGAACAGATTCCTCTTATGACTTTTGCATAACTTAGGGCTTGGGAGCTTAACTAGGGATGGTAAAGGAATTATAGACACATGGACACAGACCAGCAGGGATGGAGTGGTCTAAGATCTCAGATGGAGAATTCACAGGACCCTGGAAGCTCAGTGTGTTTATTATATACAGCTTAATAGGAGGTAGGGCTATTGCATACAGATGAATCAAGGAACTGGGTTATTACATACAGATAAATAAGGAGGCAGGGTTTTTGGTATACAACTGGATCAAGGAGACAGATTTAGTAAATCTCAGTAGGAGCAGTCTTTGTAGGGGAACAATCTTCAGGACATAAACATGGGTAGAGGGAGAAAGCTACAGTGGATATTTTCTGCACACACTGTCAACATTCACACTTAGAGCAGAACAGAAGGCCTTGCCATTTTCCAGAGCCCAGCCTGGAGAAGGCTTTGCCATTTTTCCACAGGTCTGAGGCTTTGGTCCTTGACATGGGCAGCTCTTGTCAATAACATCCATCTTCTCAGTACTTCACAAACAAAAGGTTCCCTCCACTTCCCACACATTCTAAAAACTGGGTAGTTTATCAGTTGTGTAGTACTCAGATAGCATAGGAAGGTTCTCCAGAGACTCAGAAACTATAGGACATGTTACAGAATATCCTATGAATATGTGTGTATATCAATCACCAAGCCTAAGTGCTCTGCTGAAGTCATTGCAAGGACCAAAAGCAAGTATACATCCACAAATCTGTAGCAGCCGGCCTTGTGCATTTTGAGTGCCTGTGAGATGCCATTAAGAGACCTAAATTTTGTTTTTTTTTTTTTTTTTTTTTTGGTTTTTCGAGACAGGGTTTCTCTGTGTAGCTTTGCGCCTTTCCTGGGACTCACTTGGTAGCCCAGGCTGGCCTCGAACTCACAGAGATCCGCCTGGCTCTGCCTCCGGAGTGCTGGGATTAAAGGCGTGCGCCACCACCGCCCGGCAAGACCTAAATTTTGTAAAATGGGACTTTGCAAAGAATAAGATGGAGGAAAAGTTTCAGAAAGACTTATCAAGGAAATAATTGGTTGAAATTTCCCACGCCTGGGAAATAAGAACATCCAGAAATTCAACAAAAGGAAGGGTTCACCAATACATATAACAGCACTACCCAAAGTCAAAGACCAAGAAAGAATTCTTAAGACAGGAAGAGATAAAGATATCATCCGATGTTCAAGGGAATCCTAACACAGCTGTCGGCAGGTTCTCAGCAGAAACTCTTCAGGTCAGGAAAGATGGGACCACAGCGTCACATAGGCTGCATGGATTTTTGTGGGGTATTCATCAGCGGAGACTGCTCAGACTTGGGTTTATTCAAGAGAAAGTTGTTCTTAACCAGCTAGTGACTACACTGGGTATTTGGGATTGAAGTAGTGCTTAGCCTTTCTCAGGATGAGCTTTTAAGCACAAAAACCACGTTCTAGGTTGACATACATCAGTTAACAAGAACAGTTAGCCAGAAGCACAACTATGAAGCCAAAAAGCAAGGTTAGTATATTTAGAGACTTTCCCAGCACTGTACGGACTTTGATGGATTAGGCCTTTGCTTTAGCTTTGGCAGATGGTGTTGTCTACGTGCTAAGTTTTACAGCCTAAATGCCATTTCCATCACAGAGTCAGTAATGTTAAGGTCTCAGGGCCTACTGAGGTCTGTGGCCCTGTTACGGGATGATGACGGTCCCAGGAGATTATTTTGTGAATGGCATTGTAACCAATATTTGTGTAAGAGTACTCTATGATGTTTGCGCAATGACATAACATCCCTGCTATGAAATGTGAAGTCTATATTAAAAGTGCCGATCAAAAGAAAAAACAATAACCCTGACAAAGAAGAATACTTCACCTACCAATGCTGTCTTCCAGAAATGAGAGAGAAATAAAAACTTGCCCAGGCAAGTAAAGCTAAGGGAGTTCTATACCACTGGACTTGCCTTACAGAGACTACTAAGGGAAGTTCCTTAATCTGAATTAAAAGTCTGCTGAGTAGTAACATAAATCACAAGCAGGTAAAAAATATCAATATTGTAAGTAGAAGATTGCATGCATAATAGTGCAATATTGTAAAAGTGGAGAGCAAAGAATGGGTCTGTATCATACGAGTGAAGAAAAACCTATTAAAAGCAACAGTGCTTCAACAAATTCTTACGGGATATAAATCATTAAAATATATTCATTTGACATTGGCAATAGTGAGGAGTGACAGTATAATGTTTTCATATGTAATGAAAGAGAGTATAAACTTAAAACAAACTGTCGTAAGTGTAAGATATTTTGTGAAAGCCCCATAGTTACTACAAAGCAAAATTTTCTAGTTGTTGCAAAACCAAAGGAAAGAATTCAGAGCATTCCACCAAAGAAAACTATCATAGAAGACACTCGAGATAGGAAAAAACAAAAACAACAAAGCGTCTACAAAACAGTGAGAAAGCAAGTTAAGAAATCATACAAGCCAATACTTATTAGTTGCTATACCAAGTACATATTGATTAAATTCTCTAATCAAAAGACAGGCATTTCCAGGTAAGATTGCAGTTGGAAAGTGGTCACTGTCTGACCTAGCAAAGGAGAAAGTCAGAATTTTTTTTAAAAAAAAGTGACCACAAGAGAAAGAGAGAACACATGAGAAACCCACAGGACAGCAGAAGGTCACCTGACCAGCATAGACAAGAGGGTGGCACATCTTGTGACAGTTAATCTGCATGTCACCTTGACTGGGTTTTACATCACCTATGAGACAGACCTCTGGGAATATCCAGAGCGGGTATTTCCAGAAAGGATAAACCGAGGAGGGAAAACCACTCTGAATGTGGTTGGCTCCACCTCAGGGGCTGGGGTCCTGGACTGAATAAATAGAAGGAAAAGAACCAGGACTCATTTCTGTCTACATTTGTCTGTGGACCCAGTGTGACCAGCCACCTATGTTCCTGCCATTGTGTCTTCTCCCCACAATGACTACATATGTATATATAATTTGAGATATATTGTATTTATAAATATATATTATATATATTAAAGTAAGACAAAACAAACCCTACTTTCCTTAATCTGATTTTGTCACAGCAATGAAAAAATAATGAAAACCCACAAAACTAAGTGAGACACAGCTCCATCTATACAGCTTCCTACACAGTGGGGAGTAGAAACCTCTTCCAAAAAGTAAGTCAGATGAGAAAGAAATAGTCCTATCCCTGGGAAAACCCCACAGCCCTCACAAGCTTCAAGTTTAGTCGTGAGTTCTGGTGAAAAAGTGATTCTCTGGGTGGACACGTCAGTGGTGGAGAGAAATCCCACTGCAAGCCAAAGATGCAGGGACAGGATGTACAGCTTAGTGGCATGGGACAGATAGCCCTGCCATCGGTGGCCAAGAGCGTATCTGAGCAACTAATGACCCTGGAGTCTGAGAGCCCAATACTGTGACCATCAGGTGGATAAACCTTGGAAGCACCCAGCTGCCACTTATCACTATTGAGCCTAAGAACACAATTCTAAAAGGACGCTTGCTATACGCAACTTCATCCTTCTGGTGAGATACTCAGAAGGTCTTAAAAGCACAGAGACGGGTCCTCTTTCAATGTGGATTTGAGTACTGTGGCTGCTTTCCACACTTCCAACATGCTTGGGAGATGCCACACAGGAGTATGGTCTGAGGAGTCTCAGGAAGGTAAAAGATCTCCCAAGCTCACAGTCTGCAAAGCTGAGTGTGGCCAGAATCCCCTAATACACCGAAGAGAAGGTACTTGAGTGAACACGGCTCTGGTAGACACTGGGCTCAGGTAGCATAAGCATACACCTTAGTCCGAATGACACTGCACTCTGGCAGTCTCCAGGATTAAGGACCTGTAAAGAAGTCACACTATTACTCACGCCTTCTTAAACCGTAGACGCCCTCCCTGGTCATCAAATCCCACCCTTACACTCCATTGTATAAAATACAGATGTATATATTTGTTTGGTTGGTTTCGCTCATTCATCTAATTTTCTTTATGGGTTTTCTTTTCACTAAAGGGAACTTCGTCCTCTTTGCCTTTGCCTTTTCCCTTCACTGTATACCTCACCTTTTCTCTTTCTACTACATCTTTAGTGGAATTTTGACTTTACCTTATTGCTTCTCTTTTTAAATATTTATTTTTATTTATTCCCCGTCTTCCATTTATCTAATTTTCCTTTTGAACTTTTTTATTTTAATTTTTATCCTCTTTTTATTTCATTTAATTTTTTTCTAGCCCTCTTCTCTCTTCCTCCTTCCCTGTAATGGATGTCCCTTCCTTCCTTCCTTCCTTCCTTCCTTCCTTCCTTCCTTCCTTCCTTCCTTCCTTTCATTTAATCTCGTTTCCCTCTGCTCCTCTACCTCTTTCCTCACCTCATTCATTTATTGCTTCTACAGTTAGCCTTGGTTTCATTTTTGCCATTTTCTGTTTTATGGCCATTGGTTATACATTAGTGGGCTTTAATTAAGTTCAACTTTATATTTTTATGGTTTTATGTTGGTTCTGCTACAGCACTTTGTTTTCTTCTGGAGATACAGGTACTGGGGATAAGGCAGGGGTCCGCTGTCCCTGAGAGTGGGAGAGCCGGCTCCTTCTCTCACTGGCTGCAGCGCTCAGGAGAGCAGGGACCTGTACCTCCCCTGGGCAGCTTGGCAGAACTGGCTCGTGTACATGGAAGAGCCGGTTTTAAGGGCATGAGAGCCAGAGAGCTGGCCCTGGTGCTCGGCCACCTTTGGTACTCGGTTTAGCTGGCTCTGCCTCTCTCCAGAGCAATGCTGAAGAGCTGGTCATAGGGCAAGGGTGTGGGAGAGCTGGCCCTGTGGTGTGAGCCGGAGGGCCTGAGGGGAGAGCTGGTTGGTTCTATAGCTTTCCAGCTGCGGCAGGCAGGAGAACTGGCGTTGCCTCTCACCAGGGAAAAGCAGGAGAGCTGATCCTGAGGCGCAAGTGCAGGAGAGTGGGCGGGCAACCAACTCAGCTACCGCCCAGCCCCACATCTGGGGCTTTGAGCTGGCCCACCCCAACATCTACCACATCTAAGAACTGCTGGGGCATGTGAAGGGGCTGGTCCTGCAGATCCAAATCTTTAGGATCTCCATGACACAGAGCAACAACAAGATGTCTAAGAGGAGTACCAGTGTAGATCCAGTGTTGATAGTGTAGCAGAAGCCAGAAACCTCAAACCAGGCCAATGACTCTTTGCAATGAACATTTGTAAGTAAAACTGTGTGGGCCAAAAGGTATACTGTGTGACACAGCACAGCTACCATGGCGAGATATACATTAACGAATTAACGAGAGCCTGTTAAAAGGGTATCAAAGCTTTATTAAGATAAAATGGAGAGAAAATGCACTCACAGATATAGAACAGAGTAAAGAGCCTCTGTGGTGCTCTGTTCTGCCCCGGGGGTAAATGGAACCAGCAGTGCGATTTCCACCACCACAAGAGAGAGCAAGCACGCCCCTCTCCTCTGTTTTAAGCAGTCTTGTAACCCCCGAGAGGCCATGCCCTAAGGCTGGTATTTCAAAGCTATTGGTTGAACAAATACCCACAAAACACACACACACACACACACACACACACACACACACACACACGCACACGCACACGCACACGCACACGCACACACACACACGCACACACACACACTTCTTATTTTTATTTTTTACATTTAAAAATTTGCTTTTGTTTTCTTTCGGTGGGGAGGTTGCAAGGGTGGAGGGCAGATATGGAGGGATGGGGAGATGAGTGGGGTTGGGATGCATGGTGTGAAATTCACAAAGAATCAATAAAATTTTTTTGAAAAGAAGAAAAAGGAACTGGGGTAAACATTAAAAGTCTAGAGAATCTATTCAATGAAATTATAGCAGAAATTCTCCAAATCTAGAGAAATAGATTTCCAAATACTGGAGACATTTAGAAACTCAATGGAACATGACCAGGGAAGAACTTGTTGACATATTATAGTCAAGATTCAAAAACACATAGCAAAAATCAAAGATCTCTCAAATAAAAAAGGATGCAACTCAGACCCTCAGGAAAAAAACAAACAAACAAACAAAAAAACCCAAACCAAACCTCAAAGCAGTGGATACCAAAAAATGAGGATAGGGCCGGGCGGTGGTGGCGCACACCTTTAATCCCAGCACTCGGGAGGCAGAGCCAGGTGGATCTCTGTGAGTTCGAGGCCAGCCTGGGCTACCAAGTGAGTTCCAGGAAAGGCGCAAAGCTACACAGAGAAACCCTGTCTCGAAAAACCAAAAAAAAAAAAAAAAAAAAAATGAGGATAGGGCAGAAAACAGTGGGGAGTGACATCCAGAACTGAGCCTCCAAATACTGACTGAAAAAGATGATCTATAAACCTCTAGCCAAATTTACTAAAGAGAGGGAGAGAGGGAGAGAGAGAATCAGGACTAATAAAATCAGAGATGAAAGAAGGGTAATAGAGATTTCAATGAAATTCAAAGGATCCTTAGGAAATACTTTAAAAACTTATATTCCCAAATAATTGGAAAAAATAAATAAACTTCTGGACACATGTGTACTACAAAATTAAATCAAGAAGACACAAACAACTTAAATGTATTTGTATTAATTAATGTGATTGAAGCAGTAACAAAAACATTTCTCAATGCAAAAAAAGTCAAGGACAAAACGGGCTCACTGCTGAATTCTATCAAACCCTTAAAAAGAGCTAACCCAAAGCTCCTCACACTGTTCCACAAATATTAAGGTAAAGAACATTACCAATCCAATTCTATAAAGCTGACCCTTGGTTCTGAAACTAGATGACACAAGAAGAGAAGAAAACCTGATGAACATAGATGCAAAAAGCCTAAATAAATTTTTGCTGACTGAATTCAATAATACGTTAAGAAACTCATACACTGTAGCAAAGTTGGTTTCATTTAGGAGATGCAAGGGTGATCTAACCTACATAAATTTAAAAAATGTAATACAGCAAAAAAAAAATAGACACAAGGACAGAAATCACATGATTAAGTAAGTAGATGATAAATAGACCATTGATAAAGTTCAACATTCTTGGAAAATAAACTAGAAGGAATATATCTCAATACAGTAAACCTTAGCCAACATTATATTATGTATAGAAAAATTGAAGGCATTTCCGGTAAAATGAGTAATGAGACAAGGGTGTCCGTTATCTTTGCTCTTGTGCGACATAGTACTCTAAATTTTAAATAAAGCAATGCAATGGGAGAAACAAAATAGATGCCATGTAGGAAAAGAAATAAATTTATCCTCATTTTCAAGTGACATGATGCTGTACTTAAAACACACTAAGAGCTTCAGCAGAAAACCTTTCCAACTTGTGAACACTTTCAGCAAAGCAGTAGTTTGCAGAATCAATGTATAAAGATTTTCTGTATAATAGGTATATTATAAAGAAAAAATATATTATAATCCAGCAAAAGCTTTTCTATACACATAGAATGAACGTGTAGAGCAGGAAACAAAAGGTGAGAATCTCATATAGAGTAACTGTAAAAAAAAAAAGTAAAACAAAACACCTAAGAATAAATCCAAGGATGTGAAATACTTTTATAATAAAACCTTAAGAAAATAAAGAAACTGAAGATACCAGAACATAGAAAGGTATCCCATGATCATGGATTAGCAGAACTAATATTGTGGAAAGGATTATAGCATTGAAAGTAATCTACAAATTCAGTGCAATATCTTCAAAATCCCAATGACCTTCACAGATCTAGAACAAAATATCCTCAATTTATTATGAAAGAACAAAACTGCAAAACAGCCAAAGCAGGTCTAAGAAGAGTTTCATAATATCTGATCTGAAATTAAAGAACCACAATAGAGCGGAGGGCACAGAAATAAATCCACACAGCTATAGTTGCCTGATAATAAAGAGAATTCATAAAGTGTCAAAATATGTATTGGAGAAAAGAATGAAAATATTCCCATATCTCTCATCCTTCAAAATCATCAATTAAAATTGGATCAGAGACTTGATGTCCTGAAATTTGTATCTGGTAGGAGGAAAAAAAGTAGGGGAGGTGAAGACCTTTTCCCATTCTATAGGCTGTCGCTTTGCCTTGTTGACCATATCCTTTGCTCTACAAAAGCTTCTTGGTTTCAAGAGGTCCCATTGATTGATTGTTTCTCTCAGTGTCTGTGCTACTGGTGTTCTATTTAGGAAGTGATCTCCTATGCCAATGCGTTCAAGACTACTTCCTACTTTCTCTTCTAGCAGGTTCAGAGTAGCTGGATTTATGTTGAGGTCTTTGATCCACTTGGACTTAAGTTTTGTGCACGGTGACAGATACGGATCTATTTGCAGCCTTCTACACATTGATATCCAGTTATGCCAGCACCATTGTTGAAGATGCTTTCTTTTTTCCATTGTAGAGTTTTGGCTTCTTTGTCAAAAATTATATGTTCATAGGTGTGAGGATTCATGTCAAGGTCTTCAATTCGTTTCCATTGGTCCACATGTCAGTTTTTATGCCAGTACCAAGCTGTTTTTATTACTGTAGCTCTATAGTAGAGCTTGAGGTCAGGGATCATGATGCCTCCAGAGGTTGTTTTATTGTACAGGATTCTTTTGGCTATCCTGGGTTTTTTGTTTTTCCTTATGAAGTTGAGTATTATTCTTTCCAGGTCTGTGAAGAATTGTGTTGGTATTTTGATGGGGATTGCATTGAATCTGTAGATTGCTTTTGGTAAGATTGCCATTTTTACTATGTTAATCCTGCCTATCCATGAGCATGGGAGATCTTTCCATTTTCTGACATCTTCTTCCAACCCCACATCTGACAGAGGACTGATATCCAGAATATATAAAGAACTCAAGAAATTAGACATCAAAATGCCCAACAGTCCAATTAAGAAATGGGCTATAAAACTAAACAGAGAATTCTCAACAGAGGAAACTCAAATGACTGAAAGACATTTAAGGAATTGCTCAACATCCCTAATCATCAGGGAAATGCAAATTAAAATGACTCTAAGATACCACCTTACACCTGTCAGAATGGCTAAGATCAAAAACACTGAAGACACCTTATGCTGGAGAGAATGTGGAGCTAGGGGAACTCTCCTCCACTGCTGGTAGGAATGCAAGCTCGTACAACCACTTTGGAAATCAATATAGTGCTTTCTTAGAAAATTGGGAATCAATCTCCCCTAAGATCTAGCTGTACCACTCTTGGGCATATACTCAGGAATGCTCAATCATACCACAAGGGCACTTGCTCAGCTATGTTCATATCAGCAATGCTTGTAATAGCCAGAATATGGAAACAACCTAGATGCCCTTCAACTGAAGAATGGATAAATAAAATGTGGTACATATACACAATGGAATACTACTCAGCAGAGAAAAACAATGACATCATGAGGTTTGCAAGCAAATGGATGGATCTAGAAAAAATCATCCTGAGTGAGGTAACCCAGACTCAGAAAGACAAACATGGTATGCACTCACTCATAAGTAGATACTAGATGTAAAGCAGGGATGACTGGACTGCTACTCACAACTCCAGGGAGGCTACCTAGAGAGTAGGACCCCGGGAAAGACACAGGGATCGCCCAATGACAGAGAAATGGATGAGATCTACATGGACAACCTGGACGTGAGTGGGGGTAATGAAGGGCAAGGGTCGAGGGAAAGAGAGCTTGGGGGAATGGGAGATCCCAGCTGGATCAAGAACAGAGAGGGAGAACAAGGAATAGGAGACCATGGTAAATGGAGACCACATGAGAATAGGAAGAAGCAGGGTGCTAGAGAGGTCCACAGAAATCCACAAGGATACCTCCACAATAGACTACTGGCAATGGTCGAGAGACAGCCTGAAATGACCTACTTCCTAATTGTGGTGCTAAAAACCTCATCCAATGACTGAGGGAACCAGATGCAGAGATCCACAGCCAGGCCCCAGGTGGAGCTCCGGGAGTCCAATTGGCGAGAAAGAAGAGGGTTTGTATGAGCGAGAATTGTTGAGTCCAAGGTTGGAAAAAGCACAGGGACAAATAGCCAAACGAATGGAAACACATGAACTATGAACCAATGGCTAAGGAGCCCCTAATTGGATCAGGCCCTCTGGATAAGTGAGACAGTTGATTAGCTTGATCTGTTTGGGAGACATCCAGGCAGTGGGACCGGGTCCTGTCCTCAGTGCATGTGCTGGCTGTTTGGAACCTGGGGCTTATACAGGGACACTTGGCTCAGCCTGGGAGGAGGGGACTGGACCTGCCTGGACTGAGTCTACCAGGTTGATCTCAGTCCTCGGGGGAGGCTTTGCCCTGGAGGAGATGGGAATGGGGGGTTGGTTAGGGGGAAGGTGGAGGGGGAGGGGGGAGAACAAGAGAATCCATGGCTGATATAAAATTAAATTAAATTATAAAATAAAATTTAAAAACAGAAAAAAAAGTAAGGGAGATACTTTAAGATACAGGCATATGCAAGGACTTTCTAAAAAGGGCTCCCTCCAATTCCACGACAAATAACCCTAAAAATTGACAAATGGGATTATATGAAATTAAGAAGCTTCTCTTCACAGCAAAGGAAACAACGAGCAGGATGAAGAGAGAAGCTACAGAACGGGAGAAACATCTTGTCAACCACACACTCAGACAGGGGTGTAACATCTAGAATGCACAAGGAACTACAAAAATTAAGCAATAAAAAAATGAATCATCCAATTAATAACAAACAGGCTAATGAAACTAGTAGGTGTTTTCAAAAGAGGAAACACAAATGCTGCCTCTGGACATGCCATGGCTACCATAACTATCAACTCATAGCAGCTGTGGTTACCATGCAAGAGCTACACAAGATCAATTCAGCATGGAAGGAGGAAGGGCTTCCAAGTCCCCACCCCCAGCTGAGGAGTTAGTTATTGGCAGTGAATAGTTATCATTCTATACTAGGATATGGTACCCCGTAGGTTGCCCAGGCTCCAGTGGAAGGCCCTATACCCACACATATGGACAGCACTAATTGGAGTTAGTGAGTTATAAAAAAAACACATCAAGTTGGGAGAGGGCATGATGAGGGAATATGGGGAGAATTGGAAAGGTAAGTTGAAGTTAGATATGGTCATATTGTATTAAATACATGTATGAACTTTTCAAAGTAAAAATTTAAATTAATTCTTAGAAAGAAACACAATGGAAATTAGAAGAGAATGGTAGTAGCTATAGCACAAAAGTTATTTTTCAATTAAAAATGGAAAAAATCATTATATAATGATAACAGGACCAATTATACAACAGTTGTAGACATACATGCGTCCAACATGGAATATATATTTAATGTATGACACAGTCATGAGTGATCTGAAGGGAGCACTGGGCACTTGATGCCCCATGTCAGTTGCAGTAGCTCAACTTTGAGGGATATCTTGACAAACGAAAAGTCATCTATGACGAACTGAGCTCATAAGTCCAAAAAATTGCAGAATTCAAAAAAAGGAAGAGAGATGATCCAAATTAATAAAAGAGAGATGATCCAAATATAAGAAAACTAAAAAAGATAAAGGGGAGATATTACAACAGGCACCCATGGAATTGAGAGAATGACATGCTCTAAAAGTCCACATTCCACCAAACTGAAAAATCTAAAGGAAATTGATGAATTTCTAACTATATGTAGCCTACAAGAATTTAATCAATATGAGTGATAATTTAAATAGAGCAGAATTTTTCCAGTGATATAGGAGTAGTTATTAAAAATCTCCCAACTAATAAAATCACAGGGCCAAAATGATTCAATACAGAATCCTACCAGAGTGTCAAAGGAGAACTAATGCCAATAAGCTCAAACTAGTTTGTAAAATAGAAAAAGAATGAACATCTTCAAATTAATTTTACAAAGACCATTATTTGATGAACATATACACAAAAACTTTCATTAAAATACTTATAAGTTGAACTCAAGAATATTTCAAAAAGATTTTCCACTGTTGTTTTTCTCAAAGATTTCCCCTATGAAGCATGGAAACCAAATATAATGGATTGCAGATTATTGCCTTGAACTAGGAGGGGACATTGACAATATTGTACTGTTTACTGGTTTCATTTTAATAATTGTCCTGTGGTCACTTAAAATGTCTGTTTCAGAGGAATGTGAGTTGAGGCTATGTACAAATTCTGATACATGTTCACAACAATGTGAAATTCTAACATTTCTCAAAAGTAAATAAAACAAAGAAATTAAAACAAAAAAGATTTTCCACTATTATCAAATTAACTTTATCCCAGAGATGAAGGATGGTTTAATACATGTAAATCAATAAACACAATCCAGCACAAATAGACTAAAGGAAAGAAACTGCATGATCATCTCATTACATGCAGAAAAAGTCTTTGACAATACCAACATCTATCATAATACAGGTTCTGGAGAAAATAGAAATACAAGGAACATATCATAATAAAGGTAATATAAAGAAAACTCACAGCCAACATCGTCTTACATGGAGAAAGTTTCAAACATCTCCACTAAAATCAGAAAGAAGAAAGGGCTGTCCACACTCCCCTCTCATGTTCAAGACAGTGCTTGAAGTCTAGCTGGAGTAATAGAGCAAGTGAAGACCGTCAAGAGGATACAAAAATCAAAGAAGGAAGTAAAAGCATTTTCACTAGCAGATGATGTAATTATGTACATAAAAGATTCTAAAGACACTTCTGGAAATATTGTTTAGTTGACAAATACATTCAGCAATATAGCAGGATACAACATTAACACAGATAAATCGGTAACCTTGCTGTATACAAATGATAGACATACGGAAACAGAAATCAGGGAAACAGCACTTTTCACAATAGCCTCAAATATACATGGAATAAATCTAACCATGAAAGTGAAGAACATGTATAATAAAACCTTCAAGACACTGAAAAAGAAATTGAAGAAGACGCCAGAAGATGAGATCTCCCATGCTCATGGATTGCTAAGACTAATGTGAAAGTAACAATCATATCAAAAGCAATTGACAGATACAGTGTAATCCCCACCAAAATTCCAACACAATTTGTCACAGAAATTGAAAAAAAAAAACTTAACCCTTATATAGAAGCACAAAATGACCTAGGATAGGCAAGACAACCCTTAACAACAACAACAACAATAACAAATGTTTAAGGTATCAGCATTCCAAATTTCAATAAAAACAGCATGGTACTGCCATAAAAACAGACTTGTTAATGGACTAGAACTAAGGATCCAGTTACAGACTTACACTTCTACAGCTAACAATACACATCAAAGAAAAGGACATCTTTAACACATTGGGACCAGTCAAACTGGTTAGCTGTATGCAGAAGAATGAAATTTAATCCTTATCTCACCCTGCACAAAACTCAACCCCAAATAGATCAAGAACACTAACAGAAAGTCTAATAGCCTAATACGAAACAGAAGAAAGAAAATACTCTTGAATTCATTGGCACAGGAAAGGACTTTCTGACAGGACCCTGATAGTGTACATATTAACACCAACAATTAACAAATGGTACCTTAGGAAACTAAAATGTTCAGTAGAGCAAAGATCATTATCAAGTGAAGAACATCACTCAAGTGGAGAGGCAGCCTACAGAATGGGAAAAAAACTTTGCCAATAATACATCTGACAAAGGGTTAGTATCTAGAATATGTAAATAATTATAAGAAGTAAACGTCAAGAAAACAAACAAAAAACAATTTAAAATATTGGATATGGGACTAAATGGAGAGTTCTCAAAACATGAAATACAAACAACTGAGAAAAATTTTAAAAATTTAAAAATATGTTCAACATTTTTAGTTGTCAATGCAATTTAAATGAAAACTACTTTGAGATTTCAACTTACCCCAGTAATAATAGCTAAGATAAAAATAATGACAAATGCTGACGTAGATATGGGGGAAAGGGAGTGCTTATCCACTGTTGGTGGGAGTAAAACCTGGCACAGCCACTATGAACATCACTGTGGATGTTTCTCACAAAGCTGAAAATACGTCTATGACATGATCAAGTTATTTCATGCTGTGGGATGTCATTCTGCATGCTGTGAATATGTGTTGCTCTGATTGGTTGATAAATAAAATACTGATTGGCCAGTAGCCAGGCAGGAAGTATAGGCAGGGCAAGCAGACGAGGAGAATTCCAGGAAGAGGAAGGACTGAGTGAGGAGTCCACAGCCCTACACAGAGGAAGCAAGATGACAAGGCAAAACTGAGAAAAGGTACCAAGCCACGTGGGTAAACATAGATAAGAATTATGGGTTGATTTAAGTATAAGAGCTAGTCAGTAATAAGTCTGAGCTAATGGCCATTCAGTTCATAGTTAATATAATCCTCTGTATGTTTACTTGGGTCTGAGCAGCTACGGGACTGGCCGAGACTCAGGAAAACTTTCGGCTATAATTTCACACTTGAGCATATTCTCAAAGAACTCTATGTCCTACTATAGAGATACTTGCTCATTCATGTTTATTGCTACTCTATTCATAATAGCCAACTTAGATGCCTATCAACTGATGAATAGGTAAGGAAAATGTGGTATATTTACACATTGGGATATTACTCAGCTGTTAAAATGAAAGCATGGGATTCTCAGATAAATGATCGGAGGTATCCCGGGCCTCAGAAGGCAAATATCACATGTTTACTCTCATTTAGAGGGTATTTGGAATACCCCCAAAAGATCAGAAATTACTAAGGAACTATGGGGAGATGCTTCGAAGGGAGGTGAGATAGAATGCACTGGTAGAAAGGGTTAAAGGGGAATTATGGAACAGGAAGTGATGGATTGTGGTGGGAGGGGAGGACAGGGTAGAAGAGAGCAACTGGGAGGGATAAATAACACTAAAGACTTTTCAAATGGTCACATGGAAACCTAATACTGTAGAAACTTCTGAAAATACATCAATACACATAAATAGTTAAGATGGATTATCTCATTTAGGGCAATTATGCCCTATTAGACACAAGAGGCTAACATAAAATGTGTAGTTCTAATAATGGGTTACTTCTTTTGGAGTTGCTGGCCAGTGAGGTCTCAAAGACCTCCAAACATTACAAACTATTATTGATATTCTTGGTTACCCTTTAGAACATGATAGCAGGACTCTATTGCTGAGGACACCACATACTTCAGTCATGGAGAAATCAAACTCGTACCAACCTGTAAGTTTCATCCTTACTGGTTAGCTTTCACAGTGCTAGAAGGTGCTATACATGTTTCCAGAAGAGAACAGTAATCATCAGTCTTACTCAGCTGTGAACCCTGTGAGCTAAAATAATGACTGGCTGGCCAAGACCTGTCAATTGATGCAATAATGGCATGAATTTCATGGAGTATGCAACCACTTTCTGGTTGGCTTTAAGGCCCACTGCACTAGATGATACTCATCCATGGTACTGTTATCAGGACAAGAGCCTATGTTTACAGATCATAGACCCTACTATGAAAATTTACTAATATTTTGCTCTTAAATGAATGAAGTATTAAACCAACTCCTAAGGACTTATAATTAAAAACAAGGTTCTCACTTTAGCACCACATATACTCAGAGATCAGTGCCTTGCTTAGCCATCATCAGAGAAGCTTCCTTCTGCAGCAGATGGGAACAAATAAAGAGACTAACAGGCAGACAATATGCAAAGAGTTAGAGACCTTGGGACACTCAGCCCTGTATTCAATGTCTCCATCAAATCTCTTCCTTTTTTTTTTTTTTTTGATTTTTTTCAAGGCAGGGTTTCTTTGTGTAGCTTTGCACCTTTCTTGGAGCTCACTCTGTAGCCCAGGCTGGCCTTGAACTCACAGAGATCCACCTGCCTCTGCCTCCCGAGTGCTGGGATTAAAGGCATATGCCACCACTGCCCAGCTCAAATCTCTTCCTTCAGGCCTCAGAAAAGGAGGCAGATTAAGTAACAAGAGCCAGAGTTGCTAGAGGACACTGAAAAACAATGCCCCTAAATCAACAGGATCAACAGATTTCTGAACTCCCAGAGATTGAGGCAGCATGCACACGGCCTGCACATGTCTGCACCAGATGGGATCCTAGAGCTGAAAGGAGAAGTGGACGCATGCTCCCTTCATAACGCAGAGGCTATCTCCAACTGAAAACTGCTAGCAAATGATGATTACTTTTCTCCGAGGGAGTCTCACTGGGCAAACAAATTACACTTGAGAGTAGACTGCATGCCCAGCAGTAGATGGCCAACAGAAAGCAACCTGAACATCATCTTTGGTGGTTCCTTGTCTCATAATATTATGTCAAAGCTCTTTTCTTTCACTTTAAAATATTCTAAAGTTTTATCTTTTTAATTCTCTCTCTCATACTATAATACCTTTGCATATATATTATGACTTCCATTTTCATGATCTTGTAGGATCCCTGAGTATGTGAACGAGTACATCTCTGATTCTTGTGCCTTCTCTTGGGCTCTTTTCCTTCAGTTTTATCATATTTTGATTGTTAGTTTTTGTTTTTAATCATAATATTGTACTATATTAATAATATCATATTATACCTTATTCCCTTAGTATCTTGTTTGTTTTCTAATGACAGACAGAAATGGATATATCTGGAAGGAACTGGGAGGAGTAGGAAGAGAGGATACCATAATCAGGATATATTAGATGAAAAAAAATCTATTTCCAATAAGAAAAAAAATAAGGCATGACTTTACCTTCATCAGAGAAGCTTTTGTTGTAGATGATCAACACGGAGACCCAGAAATGGTCAAGGTGTAGAGAATAAAAGACTACAGAACATTCACTTCTAAACAGAACATACATAGTGCCACCACCCCCCTCCAAAGGCTTGGGATCTTCTCAGAAGAGGGAGTCCAAAGACTGTAACAGTCAGGGGCTCCTTGGATGACTAACAAGGAAACAGCATCTCCTGGACACAGGAAGGCAACTGCACAGATGGATTCACAGCTCTGTGACAGCATGCACAAGACCTGTGCAAGCCCGAGCCAGACCGAGTCCTAGCATGAAGAGACAAGTTAGACATGAAGCTCCACCCCTTGCCGAGGAGCTATGGGTGATTGTTAGCTTCTGGGAGAGGACGAGTCAATTTTTTCCAAGAGTATATCCTTCAATAAGTCAACCACACTCCAGTGGGAGGTCACATGTACAAAATTACTCAATGAGGACAAAGTGGCCTTGATGGGGAAAAATAGGACACAAAGTTGTGTGGGAAGGGAAGGGGGTGGATCTGGGAAGAGTTGGAGGGAGGGAGCTAAATGCAATTTATGTTACATAAATTTACATGTTATATAAAATTCTCAAAGAATTAATTAAATATACATATGATGATATTGAATCAGCCTCTGTTCATCAGTTGATCAATGGCTCCATGTGGATAGCACATTTTTTCTATGATTGTATATATTCTGTTGTTACACATACATACAATCACACTGAAGCAAACACACAAGAAATACTATTCAACTTTTAAAGAAAAGCTTATGTTTTTACGACATGGAAGGACCTGGAGGTTGTTAGCCCAAATGCATGCTAGGCACATGAAGACAGACACTGTGTGATCTCACTTTTATTAGCAATTTAATAAAATTGAACTCATAGAAGTAGAAAGTAGATGATTGCCAGAGGCTGAGGTGGGCTGGGGTAGAAAACAAGGGTCTGCTAATCAACTGGCACAAAGTTCCAATTAGGAAGAGTGTGTTTTGAGATATAATGCATAGCAGCATCACTAAAATTAATAACAATGCCATTTCAAATAAGAGCAAATAAATTAAAAACTTTTACAAAAATAAGTGAGGTGATATCTGGAAGGAACTGGGAGGAGTAGGAAGAGAGGATACCATAATCAGGATATATTAGATGATATAGTGATTAATTTGCTGGAATTGTAGCTCACAAATATATATGATTAAAACAGTAATAAAAGCTCTTCAGGAATTGTTCCAAGGTCCTGTGAGATTAATATGAGGGTAATCTAGATGAACAGCAAATGGGAACTCTGTACTGATTTTTCCCACTTCTCAAGCCTAAAATTCTTTCAAAATTGAAGGCTAAAGCTATTCTGTTGACAGCAATGTAGAAGATGAAATGGTCAGCTAGAAGTTGGTATTAGAGCCAGTCAGGCTAAAAAGGGACTGAGATGAGTCAGTGTGTCTGGAGACAAGAGGAGGATGAGGAGAAAAGGCAGGGTTTGGTAAGGGTGGAGACAGTGACCACAGGGATGAGGGCATTGTGGGGTGATTGCATCCCTCCTTTATGGAGGGAAAGTGTGAAATAAGACCAAATGTTGGGTGGCATTACATGAATTCCTTCCTTAAGATTTGTAAAAGATGCACAACTTTATCCATCTATGGAAAAGGATGCACAAGTATTCCAAGGCCAGGATTGGTGATGTGAGCATGTGGATCTTCTTATGATACGGAAAGACCGTGAGCCGAGTTTCTGGGTCCTGTGGGAATCACTGTTAAGCAGCTTGTGACACTTCATGTTTTCTATGAAAATGGTTGAATTTATAAACTTACTGCCTTAAGAGAAATCCATGTGTCAGTGTTGTGTAAAACTCCTGCTTCTGAGGTTAGTTCTCAGTGATGCCAGCCTCAGGCAAAACTCCCTTAATGTTTTTCCCTATTATCTTTTGATCAGCTGCAGTACCCTTGATGATATCAGCGAGGTTAAAAAGAGGGTTACTCTTCCCTAAGGAAGACATCCCCATATACACCTTACTGGGGAGTGTCATGGCTAATCTTGGTTGTCAGTTTAATTGGATCTGGATCAACTAACTAACAGACATGCCCCAGGGCTAAACTTCAGGGCTATTTCCTAGAAGAATTAACTGAAGTGGGAAGACCCTCCCCCAGAGTGGGCAGCATCTTCCATCAGCCTGCTGCTTCCACTGCTGCTGCTGCTGTCCCTTCATGACGCTGGAACCCAGCCTTCCAGATTTACTGAAGACCTGGGGCTCTCCAGGAATCCTCCAGGCCTCTAGCACCAGACTGGGAATGCTGAGACATCCAGCCTCATGGATTGGATATCTACTGTGTTTTCATCCTCTCCGGTGTGTGGAAAGCTGTTATTGAACTACCCAGACGTATCATGCAATGAGTATCCCCATTGCAATATGTATTCATTCTACTGGTTCTTTGCCTTTTGAGAACCCTGACTAATATAGAAATAGCCATTTCTCTGGGGATGATTTTTCTTCTCCTATGTTTCATAGTGAGCAGTGTAGTGGCACTTCAGTGTGTCATCCCATGTGATATTTCTAGCTGGCTTTTTAAGTGAATGAAACAATTATGTTTCTGTCATCCAATTGTTTTGCTATCCTCCACTCTAAGGCATGAGTAGTTCTAATCACATGGATGCTTTTGAAGCTTTGATGCAGTTTGTCTTCTGTGTGTGGAGTGAGTGGGTGCATGTATGTAGGAGCATGCGTGCTGTGTGGAGCCCACAGGTTGATATCAGGTGTCTTCTTCAGCCACTCTCCACCTTAGTTTTTAAAACAGGGTCTCTCACTGAACCTGGCCCTGGCCCAGGCTAGACTGTGAGCAAACACTGGGGATTTTTCTGTCTTTTCTTCCCTTGTACTGGGTTTGCAGCCATCAGTCACTGTGCACAGCTGTTTAGTGGCTGCTGGGGATCAGAACTTAGTTCCTTATGCATACATGGCAAGTATTTCCTAACTGAACATTTCCCCCTGCCTGCAGTATGTCTTTTAAAGGGTGTTCCTGAGCAGACAAGCATCATCCTGAGTGAGGTAACCCAGACCAGAAAGACAAATATGGTATGTACTCACTCATAAGTAAAGGATAACCATGCTACAATACACAGACCCAGAGAGGCTAGGTAATAAGGAGGGCCCAAGAGGGGGATGTATGGATCTCCCTGGGAAGGAGAAATAGAAGAGGTTTCCTGGTTGGACTGCGGTGGGTGGGCATGGGAACTTGAGGGACTGGGTTGAGGGATGGGTGGAAGGGGAAAGTGCTGAGATGACTAGAAACGGGAGTGGGGGCGCTTTACTGAGTAGAAGAAGCCTGATGCAAGGGAAACTCCCCCAGGAGTCTACAAGGATGGCCCCAGCTAAGACTCCTGGCAGCAATGGATGCATAGCCTGAACTGGCCATCCCTTCTAATCAGGTTGGTGACTACCAGGCCTTCATCCAGTGACTGATGGAGGCAGATTCAGAGACCTATGGCCAAACACTGGGCAGAGTTTGGGTAGTCCTTCTGAGGAGAGGGAGAAGGGATTGTAGAAATGGGGTGGGTAGGGGGACTGGGAAGGGGGTCAGAGGCATTGGAGGAAAACCCACAGAAAAGTTCCCTGGCTCATGGGAACTTACAGAGTCAGAACCAACAACCAAGGAGCCTGCATGGGACTGACCTAGGCACTCTCCATATGTGTGACAGTTGTGTAGTGTGGTCTATTTGTGGGACCCTTGGTAATGGGAACAGGGCTGTCCCTGGCGCTTTGGCTGGCTCTTGAGAACCCATTCCTTATGCTGGATTGCCTTGCCCAGCCTGAATAGACGGGGAGGTGCTTGGTTTTAAGGCAGCTTAATATGCCTTGCTTTGTTGATGCCCATGGGAGGCCTGCTCCTTTCTAAGCAAATACAGAGGAGGGGTGGATTGAGGGGAGTGGAGGGGAGGTGGAGGGAGAGAGTGGGAGGGCAGGAGGGAGGGGGATGTTGAGATGTAAATAAATAAACAAATAAATAAAATGAAATAATAAAAAGGAAAGAAAGAAATATATACATAAATGCACAGGAAAGGAAGTTTCTCACATTCTGCCTCCCAGTTATAATACAGTTTGGGATCAAAAAAATCCAAACTGTATTAAAAATAAAGTTTTATATGATATTATTAAATGCATGTTTTGAGTGATTTAAGCTATTAAAGCAAAACTTCTTTGGAAGCCATTTATCTTGCTTCTCAAATCTTCAGTTTGTTAATGAAAGAAGAAGCAAGCAGCTAAAACACGACAGTGAATGCACTGGGTTTGATTTCCAGCAATGCAGCAAAAAAGTATTTCTGTACACTTAGGACTGTAGATATTATGAAGAGATTAAGATGAAAAAGGTGAGAAAGAAAAAAATTCTAAGTGAAAGCAGCATTTTCTTAGCCCTAAAGACTTATTAACAGTAGGATGAAATCTATAATATAAAACTAGAACTTTAAACTTCAATTAACAGAAACCCAAACGGAATAGCTTGAAAGTGACCATTTACTTGTGGTGGTGGTTTGAATGAGAATGGCTCCCATAAGCTAATATATTTGAACATCCTTGGTCTCCAGTTGGTGGAACTGTTTGGGAAGGATTGGGAGGTGTGGCCTTGTTGGAGGAAGTGTGTCACTGGGGGTGGGCTTTGAGGTTTCAGACTCTTAACATTTCCAGTTAGCCCTCTTTCTGCGTCCGGCTTGCTTGAGGTTTTGAGGTGTAAGCTTTTCGCTGTTCCTGCTGCCATGCCTTTGCTTTGTCATCGTGGACTCTGACCCTCTGAAACGTAAGCCCAATTAAACCCTTCCCTGTTTACGTTGCCTTGGTCATGTTATTTTGTCAGTGTTGGCACCCAGGTCCATCCAAGGCATTCTCAGGGGCTCTGGTGAAAGGACAAAAGGAACTTAGCTCTGTATCCTTGCCCAGGGGAAGGCCTGGAATGGCAGGGTCTGGGGGAGGGGCCAGGGTCTTTAAGGAGTTAGGTTTCTGCTCCTGGGAACCTGACCATGCCCCTCCCCCAAGAGACTGGAGTTGTCGGTCCTAAGGCTGTTGTGTGCTTGGTTTGTGACACAGTTGAGATATACTCTGTCACCCCGTGCAACATTGCTTGATTAGCTTTCTGATGACTTCGTCCCATTAGATGATAGCTTTCTGCTGACCCAGGTTCAAACAATACATAATATGCTGTTCTTCTTAATACACTTGCTTGGCATAAAACAGAGCTTGTGTAAGATCTCCTGACCCCAGCTTTCCTCTCTTCTTTTTAAAAATAAATTTAATTATTTTACACCTTGGCCGAAGTTTCCCCTCCCTCCTCTCCTCCCAGTCCCTCCCCCAACCTCCTCTGTTCCTACCCTCCCCCCAATCCACTCCTCCTCAGTTTCTGTTTAGGAAAGGGCAGGTCTCCCATAAGAATCAACAAAACATGGCATATCAAGTTGCAGTAAGAATAAGTACCTCCCCTTGTATTAAGACTGGGCAAGGCAATCTAGTATGAGGAGTAGGATCCCAAAAGCCTGGCAAAGAGTGGGAGACAGCCCTTGTTCCCACTGTTAGGAATCCCACAAGAGGACAAAGCTACAAAACTATAACGTATATGCAGAGTGCCTAGGTCAGTCCCACACAGGCTCCCTGGCTGTCAGTTCAGTCTCTGTGAGCCCTGATGAGCCCAGGTTAGTTGATTCTGTGAGTTTTCTTATGGTGTCCTTTACCCCTCTGGATCCTACAATTCTTTCTCCTCCTTTTCTGCAGGATTCCCAGAACTCCGCCTAATGTTTGGCTGTGGGTCTGCATCTGTTGCCACCAGTTGCTGGATGGTGTCTCTCTGATGACAATAGGGTGAGGCACCAATCTGGTCACAGGTGATGGCCAATTCAGGCTATATATCTGCTATTGCTAGGAGTTTAAATTGGGTCATCCTTGTAGATAGGAGATTTCCTTGTGTCAGGTTTTTACTGATCCCAAAATGAGTGAGATAGCCCAGACTGAGAAAGACAAACATGATGTGTACTCACTCATAAGTTGGTATTAGCTGTAAAATAAAGGATAGCTATGCTACAATCCACAGACCCAGAGATACTGGGTAACAAGGAAGGTTCATGGGGGCACACCCAGGTCTCACTGGAAAGGGGAAATAGAAGAGATTTTGTGAGTAGACTGAGGGTGGGTGGGGATGGGAACATGAGGGGGTGCATTCCCTATCTTCTTTAGCATTTATTGGTTCTTCCCCTTAGGACTCTGTCACTGAAGAGCAACTACCTTCTAGTCCAAGTCAGACACAGCAGTAGAGAAGTAGCTGATACACATGCTAAATAAGAACATATTCACCAACATTCCAACCATGGTAATAACCTCAAGGCAAAGAGAACGATACAATCAGAGAAGAGCTCACACCTCCGGGAGAACAGATCTTAGTGGAGACTGGATTTCTCAGATGCATGACCCCCGTAATGACTGATTCACCCCTCAGCCAGTGGAAAAAGGAGCAATGGAAATCAATTTGTGAGTGACATTATTGCCTGAATTGATAACCAGCGAGGTCTACTCTAACTCCCGAATCATGGAATAAGAAGATACTCCAAGGCAGTCAGATTGATAGCAGCAGCATTGAAACCTGGGCTGCCCTTTGATCAAACTTTGCAATTAGGCATGTCTAAATCTGGCCCCACACTGGCTGGGAAGATTGTTTTCAGGCCTTTTCTTTCCAGCCCATCAAATGAACTCCAGTTTGCTTCTAGATAGAGAAAGGAAAGAAGAAAGATGTTTTCTGAGAAATCACATCACAAACAGCTCCTTTGGACTAAGCAGTAGGTTTTATTTTAAGAGATTAGTGGTAGCCTTTGTTGTACAATTTTGACTACTTAACTTAAGGCTTCTGAGAGAGTAGCATTCCAAGGGACCCACAGTGAGTCAGCCAAGATTCTGGAGAGATTGCACATATTAAAAAAAAATCACATACAAAGGAAAAGTGTAGACCTTTTACCCAATAAGAGCTAAATTTAAAAATTGTGCTTAGCAGTGAACACATGCCTAGCATGTGGATGCTGCTGATGGAAGAGTTCCTGCCCCTACACACAAGTGGCAGATGTACCATCATAAATTTAAGTGACACAGCCACACCCTCAGTGCTTAAGTTCCAGTCACTTGTCTATGAATCCACCGTGGTTGACACACATTGGAACTCCAGCTTTCATTTTGGTTAAAATCCACAGATCTCAGACAAACTGGCACTCATTTGTTCCTGAGTTCTTTTGAGATATTATCGAATAAAGTACCAGGTGACTTTTCACTTCAGGGCCCTCCCCGGTAGATTTTGTCAATGCCTGTCATCTGATCCCAACAGCATGAGGGTGGACATCCGGACTTGGCAGGATGACTAAATTTTCTAGAATGAATACTACTTCTGAAACAGACTAAAAACTTTAAATGTAACACCAGGGTGACCTTTCTTACTTGTCCTTTTATGACCAAAAAAAGAAGAGGGGGAGGAAGAAGAGACTGAAGAGAAGGGTGAGGAGAAGAAAGGAGAAAGGGGCTCTGTATTTACTTATTGAGTTGGAGTTCTTGGATATTCACAATGATAGATAGCCTCAGACACTCTTAACATATTTATAAAATACGTAAGCATTTTACAATTCAAATCAAGTATTTAAATCACCCCTATCTAGACTTAGTTCTGCAATCAGTTTATTAAAGTTTTCTGTTGACAGAATCAATAACTGTGGGTTTTTTTATGATTGTGGAAGCAGTGCTTAGTCAGACTAGCAACTGGTAATACACCATTTCAACAAATCAAATAGGTGGTCGTCTTGCATCTACACTGGATGGGCAGAGCAGATGTTGGAAAGGAGCCTGTTTTGAAAATCCTTTTGACAAATAATTTGATAACTTTGGCAGAATTGAATCTGTTAATTTGATTCTTAGATTTCTAGGTGATGGAATGGTACCAGATGCCTTGCAAACTGTTAGTACACACGTTTAATGGCCCTTCACCACATCCTGTGCACTCCTCTTCGGGATGTAGAAGAGGAGTGCACAGGACTAATCGAATTAGATGTAGCTGTAGAGTGAAAGCTTTCTTTCACGTTTCAGTTTAGTTAGTGCGAAAACAGTAGCAGAAATACATATTCGGTTTTCCAACTTTTGGGGATTGTTCATTTGGTTTTGGCTTGTTTCTAGACTAGAAGAGAGCAAATAAAGGCATCCCCTGGAGACCTGTTTACTTTCCTGTCCCCCCAGCAAACTATGCCTGACGTGCTTCTCTCAGAGGCTGTAGGTAAGGATGCTGTGTTCCCTAATTCTGACAAGTTCAAAACACACATTAGTTCAGTTTGTCTGGTGCATTATGGTAGACTGGACACCAATCCTATGTGATTGGATTTGCTTCTCATTTCTCAAGGAATTAAATTTTCATTTGCTGGTTATGAAGTTCAGAACAGGAAGGGAAAGCATTTTGAAAAAAAAATGGAATTTTCATCTTTGGTCTGTATTGTAGCCTATGACATATTTTTAGATACTAGCAAGCATTGTCAGAGTGATGGCTGTTAAAATAATCATTGTTTCACATCCATAAGGGGATGAAGATTTCCACAGAGACCTTGGTGAATACTTGGCCCTGGTGGAATCGTCTCCCTTCCTTCTCCTTTTTCTTCCCCCACCTCCCTCCCTTGCCCTCTCTTTTCCTCCTGAGTTCTTCTTGTGTCATAGCCCTGGAAATTGAAAACGTTTTGTTTTTCTGGTACCTGCAGTAGAATAATGGGGAAGATGAGGTGCACTCTTTCAGTGACCTCAAGCTTATGTTCATGATGGGCAGACTTCAGATAACAGCATATTTTGGAGTTTGTGTTCTTGAGTCCCATTTACCTGTCCATACACACTGCTCCAAAAAGCAAACCCCGAAGCAGGTATCTAGACCAGTGCTTTCAAACCTCTGCAGCCTTTATATTGACTTCTCTGTGGAATAAGAAATGTCCAGGCTTCTGGTTTAGCAAATAATTTCCTTTGTGTTTGGATGGATGTCAGGAGCTTCCATTTCTGGTTGCCTCTGGGAGACGAGACAGGCAGACTGGAAATGACGGACGTAAAGGAGTTGGACCATGACTAAACAAATCCTTGGATCTAGCAAAGGAACATGGAGAAATCAAGGAAACCTTCTGTTGGCCCCAGGAGGAGAGACTGTTGCTATATGTAGCTTAGCAGATCAGGAAGGGGCAATAAAAATAAGCCTCTTATTCATTTATCTGGGCCATTTGATGTGCTAGACTGAAGTTCTTCCTTCAACAAAGCTACCCTAAGTATCCCAAAGACAACTGTAGCTATGGGGAAATAAAGAAAAAAAGAAAAAAGAAACAAGCAAAGTAGACATATATCAGAACAACCACCCACTAGAGTTCTCAGATGAGGTCCAAGTTCTAGCTGTCTTTCTGAGCTGTGTGTGGATGCTGCAAGCATGGACCCTTTATCAACCTCTGTAATTGACTTGTATAGGACTAGAAGAAAGAGACCAGATCATCAGAATGAGCTGCTCTTCCCATTTATTTCTTAAAGTGCCCATTTTAAATGATACAGCAAAAAATTATTTAGAATAATAACAGCAATGCCTTTTCATTTGTAAAGTATTTCTTCAAATCCACTATGAAGCATATTTTGCAAGTAAGTCTTGTAGACATGTATAAAACTTTCATGAGTTCCCTAAGACATTCACAGCTCCCCCACACTGACTCGTGATTTAGGAATATGTCTGTCAGAGCAGACCTGGCTGTAACATGCACCTAGCCCTGAAGACACACAGGGCTTGCTCTACTTTTGCGAATTGGATTTTAAATTTCCTGAAGCCATCTTGCTCACAGTCCAATTTCTGTTAAGCACTAATTTAATTTCTTTCAGGTCTCTGGCCTGTGGCTCCATGCTAATTTGTCAGACTGCTGGTGTCATATTGATTAAGCAGTTATATTCTTAAGGACTTTTCAACTAGCAGCAGCTTTATTAGTTGGACAGGGTACGAACACTCAGCATGTTTAGCATTTCATCCTGCAAACTCTTTTACACTGCTATTTTTGTAAATCACTTCTCACATCAGTCTTGTGAGATAGACTAATGATGTCGTCTGGAAACTCTAGGTTTTAGAAAGGGTACATGATGTGTCCTGAGACACCAGTGAGGCCAAAACTAGAATTCACAGATCTTGGAGCTCAGGCATCCATGTCTTATCCCCTACCTGATGTCTGCTTGGCTTAATTATATTGAGTTTGAGTGACCCTGCACAAGAACAACACATTTGAAATGGAGATGGAGGCCTGCTGCTGTCTTGGGGGGAGTCACATGTTCTTCTCCCTGTAGAGGGCCTACAGAAGTGGGGTTCTGAGCAGCGGCTGGAATCAAACTATTTGAACTAGAAGATTATTTAGCTCAGCTTTTTGTTTTGCAGATAAGGAAAGCCAGACTTGAAGAGACTGAGAGACTTTCCTAGTCCCTCAATGCAAAACTGGGTCTGTTTAAGAGGCACGCAGACCATGAGGTGCTGGCTTCTGCTCAGTCCTCAATGAGTTGGGTTTTGACACTGGATCCACAGCCACTTTCCATGGAGTTGCAGAAGGGATGAAGAATTAATCAGTGCCAATACAGCATGAGTTTGGGGGTGTGTTCCAGCTTAACTGGAGCCTAGAACTTGAAACAGTTTCTCCACAGAAGGTGAGATCACAGCGGAGGACGAGTAACGACTTCGACTTCTCCAAGTACTATTACTTGTGTAGTAAGTGCAGTGTTTACAAACACTTGGAGTGAAACAGACCTTCACATTGTTACTGCACACAGGGAAGCGGAGAGTGTGAAAGGAAGAAGAGTGACCCTTTCTCTCCATGACAATGTCTAAAAACGTTGGGTGAAAAGGTCGAAGTTGGAAAAGAATTAGGCAATGTCGTCCTCGCTTCTGAAGATTTATTTTGGTGCCAGAGTTTCTTATATTTCAGTCTTTCACTTCCAGCTACCACCATCTCTAGAATATCTGCATGTTTCCATTAAATTTATTTTTAGCATAAATAAATATGGGGGGGAAACTGTAGAAAAGTGAAAAACTATTATAAATTCTATAAGCTATTTTCAAAATCATAATATCTTTAGTTTCAAAATGCATAAATACATAATTTTTAAAATTTAAAGTATTTATGTGTACTCCTATTAGAACCATCTCACACAGCATAGGACCTGTGCTATGGGCCAACAGTTATCAATGTGTTTTAGAAGTTCCTTGGTAGAACTCTTTAGGGGTTATTTATGTATACTATCATATCATCTGTAAATAATGATACTTTGACTTCTTCCTTTCCAATTTGTATCCCCTTGACCTCCTTTAGTTGTCTTATTACTCTAGTTAGAACTTCAAGTACTATGTTGAATAGATATCAAGAGAGTGGAAAGCCTTGTCTTGTTCCTGATTTTAAAGAACTTGGTTTGAGGTTCTTTCCATTATATTTGATGCTGGCTACTGACTTGCTATATATTGCTTTTATTATGTTTTGGATTTTAAGTTTACTGGTAAATTTCCAATCCTTTACCCAAAGGTACTGCTTCAATTGATTTTTAAAAATTCATTTAGAATTAATTCTACCATTTAATGTGCATTTGAGAAGTACCAAGCCCACCACTGGACCCCAGGAGTCTTAGGACACGCTTTACTCTCAAAGAAATTTATTGCTTCTATTAAATTATTTAGGCTCAGAATGCCACGGTCTCACTAGCTTGCTTATTTTACTTATAGTATCAGGTACTTTGCTTTTGATTAATTATGTACTTGTCCATTTCCATGAAGGGTTGCCTTTCCTTTGTTTCCTTGATACTATTATCATGCCTGCATTAGTGCTTGACATACTAAAAGAATTCATTAAAAAAAAGCGTAACACACGTTTAGCAAATGCTAGTATGAGGTACTAAGTCTCGGTGATTTTGAGAAGATCATTTCTCTTTTTCTGTAGAAGCGTTAGTGTATTAACTGAGTCAAAGGACAGTCACTGGTTCACTCTGCTTGCTTGTATTTCCTGGGAAGAGGTTTTCAAACACCTGTTAAAACCCACCCAAATCTGTACTGCCACAGACTCTCAGTGGGGCAAATACTTTCCCAAGAAGCCCATTGAATCACTCTGAGTTGAAAAGTTAGAAAACACTTTCACATGCATGAGCCATTACCATCCTTTCATAACCCAGTGTTTGAAAACATCTGTGTGATGCTTTACCTCGAAGGACACTGTGGAAGGGTTTAAACAGCTTGTCAAGTGACCCTTGAGAAAATTCTCTCTATACCATTTGGAGAAGCTCTGTCATCAGAGTTAGATTTGGCCTCCCATGTGACTTCTGGACACACACACAAATTTTTTTCCCTGCTGAAATTCCTGTTGGTGGATGGTTGTCTCGTGATTCTGATGTGAATGTGGAAAACCACTGGTACTGTGTCATGGACCTATGTGCTCTTATCTTTTGACTTACAGCCTTGATTCTGCACATGGATGATGTGCATGCATATACTCGTACACAGTTGTGAAGCTCTGGGGAGAGGGGTGGTATTCAGCCCTTGTACAAATTTTTCTGCATTGGACAGTTCCTGTGTTTGGCTGACCCAGATGATTAGAATACTATTAGGTAAACTCTCTTGCTTTGACTGCTGAGAATATCATAGCAAGTTCCATTAACTATGCTGTGTAGCTAAAAGGCACTCATAAGATTCATATTTTTTATATTTCTGTATATGAGACTTCCATAACAAGTTGCCTAGGTCTTGGTGTTGACAGGTGGCACCTTCCTGCAGTGGAGTAGCAACATCCCCATGAGACTATTTATTTTGTTTCTGATACATAAATTTCTAAACAGTGATGAATGGCCTGGTGAGAAAAGCTTCTTTAATAATTCAATAATTTCATTAAATGATCTGGTCCTAAATGTAGTGTAGGTGGACAGAGACCTGATGTGGGCTGGATTTAAGTCCCACATTATTAAAACAGAAAAGACCATACAGTTTCATTTATGTTTATCTATTTTGGTTTCTTCAAGACAAAGTCAAGTCTTTTATCATACAAAATCCAAGAAACAGAGCCAATGATGCTGGATTCCTCCTTGGGTCTCAGTTGCCATTTTCCAATTCTGCCCAAAGTCCAGGCAATGGCTTGCCCTATTTGCTTACAAGGTAGGCTTGAGCATTGTTTATTTTACCTTCTGCTATTTAATTTCCTTTTTCTTAGTAGGTTCTTGTTCTTTAAAAATTCATGTTATTTTTAAAGTATGTATGTGTGTATGTGAGTGTGCATATATGTCTCTGTGTGTATGAGTGTGCATCTCTCTCTCTCTCTCTCTCTCTCTCTCTCTCTCTCTCTGTGTGTGTGTGTGTGTGTGTGTGTGTGTGTGTGTGTGTGTGTGTGTGTGTGAATGTAGGTGTCTGGAGAGAGGCCTGGGTCATTAGATTCTTTGGAGCTGAAGATCAGGTGATTATCAGCTCACCCAGTATGGGTACTCGGAACCAAACCCAGGTCCTCTGCAAGAGTAAGGTATGCTTTTAGCCACAGAGGCATCTTTCCATCCCCCTTAGTAAGCTCTTATTTGAGCAGAGAATGAACTATATGTAGTGAATATAAACAAGGATGATTGCAACACAGAGCTTATTACAGCTGAAAAGAACTCATTATTCAAAACCTTCTTCTGAGGTGCCAGGAGCGATAGCCATCCAGAACTCACAGAAACCACCAGCCCAAGACTAAAGCACAAAAGTTCCTGGAATACAGCTGCAACCAGCACAAGCGTGTCTTCATGTATTTGCTTATTTCCTGGCCTGTGAAAGACAAAGGCCTACAGAATCAAACTGATTTAGTTTACCTTTACTCACTTAAGGAAAAAACCTTAAAGCAAATAAAACATCAAATTTATAAATTATATTTTTATATATAAATTTGTGCAACTGTATATTTAACTTGTGGTCTCAATTAGAGTCTCGTAATTGTCAAGGAAATGTTAATGCAAGGCAATTAAGAATTGTACAGTGAACACATGTACTCCTTATTTATTTTTGTCAAGGCTAGCTAAAAACAACTTGTGATACTAATGGATCCTAATAGGGAAGTAGCTATTAATTAAATAAATAGCCTGTTAGACTGAGAAATGAAGTGTCAGTACAAGAACAGTGCACTAATATTGTTAAAGAATAGTAATTAACTCACAGCCTTTAGTAGTGGCATAGATATTTATATTTGATTTTGCAGATATTTGTGTCTGTGATGTCAAATTAATTGAATTAAACCTGGAAGCATGTTTTAGAATCAAAGAAAATAGCAGTCATGATCCACTGTATCTGGAAGAGGCTAGATATAAATAAAATTAAGTGTCTGATTGTCCATGTCAACATATTGGGGATATTTTTAGATATAATCATTAATTCCTTACCACTTTTACCATCATCCACTATGCCTTATATTTGTTGATGCTACTTTATAGAGGACACAGTGCTGGAGTAATAACACCAAGAATACAAATCCAGGCCTCCACATAGGAAGCCAGTGCCCAGATTTGGTATATGGATTTCTCAATTAAATCTTTGACAAAACAAAAAGTTCCATGAATGGGAAAGGGGAAGAAAGCATGGGAACAGGGTGTTCTGGCAAATTCTGTGAAGGCAAAGAACTTGAAATACATGTAGAATATACCTTCACAGAGGACAGTGGCAATGGTCAGGTGGGGACCACAGCTTGAACCAAGCTTATTATGAACATTCTGGGTAAGGTTGGATAAGGGATTTACATAGTTAGGGCCACATAATATGGGTTCTGTGGAACTGGATTTGGTGCTCCTGGGAGAATAACAAAATCAAGATTTTTATTTTTTAATTCTTATTTATTTATTTTGAGGATTGATCAGACTGGAGTGGCCAGGGACATTTGAGGATAGACATATAGGCTAGAGGCAGCAAGACTACCTAAAGCTTCTTGTGGGAAAGAAGATGTGAAGTGAAAGGCTAGAGAGATTGCTCAGTGGTTAGGGGCATTGGCTGCTCTTGCAGAGGACCAAGGTTCAGTTCCCAATATCCATATGGTAGCTCAGAACCATCTATAACTCCAGTTCCAGGGCATCCAAGACCCTGTTCTGGCATTTTTGAGCACCAGGAACACATGTAGTATACACACACACACACACACACACACACACACACACACACACACACACATCTATATCTAAATCATCTGTATCTATAGCTATATCTAGACAGATAGATACATGCATGCAGGTGAACACTCATATAAAATAAATACATGTTTATAAAAAAAAGGAATGTGAACATGCTTTCCTAACCACATTTTAGATTTCTTAGGGCAAAAGCACTGTCATGCTTCTGCTCATTGGCCCATGATATATAATACAGTAGGTGCTGACCTTTTGATATTAGCATTGGGCCTCCTGGATAAGAATGCCTTGTGAATAAACAAGTCAAAGAAACCTAGGGAGATTCAAGTAGCGGTCATTCTAGTGTGAGGTGATAAATTTCGTGATCGATTGAGGCTTAGCATAGTCCCGGGAACTCATTATTGAGTTACTTGGTAATAACAACTAGAGGTGAGCAAAGTGTTCGTTCCCCCTACAACACAAATGCAGACCACTAGTTTCCTGGGACCTGGACAAATAAAACTTAGGTTTTAATTAAACTGTAACTGAATTAATTGGAAGTCACTGCATTGTGTGATAATCACCAACTTGGATGTTATTTATTTTGCCTCAGCTTTCTAATTTATCTTCCTTTTCTGTAAATGTAAAAATCCTTTTGACCTTTTAATTATAGGAAAACATTGAGTTAGAATTAAGTGAAATCATGGAGGCCGGCATTTTTGTTTCCTCCTTTAGATTCTCAAGATAAGCTTTTATTGTGCTATGTGTCTTTTTTATCACATACTTTTTAAAATGTGGTGATAACAGAACTGATAATGTTAACAGTACTGACAACAGTCATTTCTGCTTTCCCGGAATTTATTTAGTGCTGGATGTTCATAACTCTCAATGTTAAAGGATTATTCTTTGCTTTCATTAGTTTTTTCACCAAATAAAGAAGCTTTTCAATTCAATTGGTTTGTTGTCATATCTGTCATGTGACATGATTAATTAAAGGCAATTCAAATTTTTGCTTAAGTCTATAGAAATGTTGAATGTGTTTTTTGTTGCTGAGGGGACGAAATGGGGTCATTGGCTAAAAGATCTTTTCTTCTGGTTTTTGCCCCTTAACTTTCTTTTTCCAGAGGCCAATTCTCCTAGGGGTGGCAATCCATAGAAACTGGAAATGTATGTAATAATTTCTCTTCAGTGGACAGTATTCCTAATTTTGTTGTACCTCATCCCAAAAGGTGTGCTAACTGTTGGCAAATAATTAACAATTTGTGTCCCTTAATACTGTGTAAAGTTTCCAAAGGGTGCTTTGTAATGAGTATCTAATAAAAGCTTACCATAAGTCCAAAGCTGGGATCAAGTTTGAGGGCTATGCAGTTCAACCCAAGCTCTTCTCGTGTCTCACCACAGGGTAGGCAGTATCGCTTTTTCTCCTTCAAAGTGTCCAGGCAAAATAATTCTGCAGCAGCCTCTAGCAGATCCATTTCCACACTAATATCCCTCATGACCAAGAGAAAAATAATTTGACTCATATATAATCTGGTTCTTCCTCATCTGTGTTGAAACATTTAATGACCTGGTATCTTCGCTCAGCAAGGCTAAGGGTATTCTGTCAAAACACCATGATGGATTATGTGCTGGGTGACCTTCTGTGACAGAGGCTGGGATGCTCTGTGTGTCAAGCTTGCCACCCCCACAGTGAGATAAAGGTTCCCAGAGGAAAGGCCCTCCTGCCTGTACCTGCTTGCAAAGGGCCCCTCCCTTCAGGAAGGCATTAGCTAAGACTTTGGAAATAGGGGCCATACTGGTCTGAAGGGATTAGATACCCACTTTGGAAGTCTAATAAAAGGAGAAACTATGACTAAATTCCTTTGCCCAGGAATCACTACCTATAGGACTCTTACAAGGTTAGCTCAAGGGAAAATGGACATTTCTTTTAATTGCTTCCTCTGACTCACAGTACAAATTAGAGCACACTTAGCATTTTTTTATTTATAATTATTTTTTTTTAAATTTTTACTTGTTGCCCCTCCCCTCGTAAGTAGTTAAGAAACAAAAGCACCACTACACACAAAATGAGCTCACCACATTCCAAGGACCTTGGAGACTGCTCAGATAGAAGGAACAGCTTTATACTACAAAGGAGTGCTGTTTGCAGTTCTTTTAGCCAGCTTCAGAACAAGGGTGCCTCCAGTTTGGGCAGAAATCAAAGTAGAAGGTTCACAGGCCACACTGCCTCGAGCCCAAACAAATTTGGAACACATTTGTTCACAAGGTGCTCTGCCACCATGTTGTGAAGTGGCATATTTTAAATGCTGAAGAGGTGAAATTCCTAGTTATTCTACCCCACGCTGGCATTCCCATTTTCAAGATACTTAGTCTTGATATCCTGTCCATTTATCTAAGTTGAAAGTCAGATTACACCATTCCTTCAAATCCCCTGTACCTGGCCTAGACTTGAGAAGGCATTAGCAAAATAGTTTGGAATGAATGAGTGAATGAATGAATGAATGAATGAATGAGTGAATGATTAAATAAACATAGAACTAGCCTGCTGTTTGGTAGGTTTATCTGCAAAGACTATTAATCTATCCTCATATGTTCCGTTCTATTGGCTTCTTACAGATTTAGTAAAAAAAATAGGCTTTATTTCTCAGACTTTCTGATGAAGGCTAAAAAGTGGCATAAGAAAAGGGAAAAGCATAACGAGTTGAACCCTGGGTTTTTATACAGTGGATTTCTGCCAGGTCCTACTGAGCCAGACCGAGGGGTAGGCTGGAAAGGGAGAGCCAGTAAAAATGTTCAGTTCATTGACCAGTGTGAGCAAGGTGGGGGTGTAGGGCACGAAGCCAAACCAAGAGATAATGCAAATGTAAGATGTTTCCTTCATACAGGTTAGCTTGGACTGCAGCAGCTGCCTCTCTGACCAAGATGTCCTTCATTCTGGATCTACTCAGTCACACACCACTGAGATGGGATGGGCATTCTTACCAGCTCAGAGCCATCTGCTCTTGCTAGACAACAGCTCTTCGGTGCTTGTTTTCCCAGCTCCTGTTTGCTTCGGTTTTTCATACATTCGAGTGCTTGTGTGTATCTGTCCTTTCATTTTTGACATCATGATGTAGGCACAGAATTTGTCCCCTCCAAACACTCCCGCATGCCCCTCCCACTCTCCTTCAAATTCATGACCTCTCTTTTTTTGTGTGATTATTGGCCTGTAGTTTTGGGTTTTTTGTTGTGTCTTTATCTGGTTTTGACATTAAAGTGATATTAGTTTCACAGAAGGAGTGTGAGAACGCCACTTTTTTGTTTGTTTGTTTGTTTGGGTTTTTTGTTAGTTTGTTTTTGTTTGTTTCTGTTTCTGTTTTTTAGCTGGAAGATTTTTTTTTTTACTATTTCACTCTCTTCATTTGTTATAGGTCTGTTGTTCATTTGTTACACTGTTGACTTCTTGGTTTTATTTTGGTAGTTTGGCTGAATCTGGAAAATCATTCACTTCTTTTAGATTTTCCAGATTCATAGAGTAAAGGTTTTTAAAATATTCCCTTATAATACTTTGAATTTCTTTGGTGTCTGCTGTAATGTTTCCCTGTTCATTTCTGGTTCTGTCAGTTGGATTCTTTTTCTTTCTTTTGGTTAGCTGGGCCAAGGGTCTTCCAATTTTGTTTATCTTCTCAAAGAGCCAGTTCTTAGACTTGTTGATTCTTTGTATTAGTTTCCTTATTTCAATGAGTTCTGCTCTGATTTTTATTATTTCTTGCCATTAATTGGGTTTGGATTTGGTTTGTTTTTGTTTTTCCATCTTTTTGAGTTTCACTGTTAAGCCATTTATTCGTGTTCTTTCTGAATTTTCATGTAGGCACTCAGAGCTATAACTCCCTCCTGGGACTGCTTTCAATGTGTCCCAGAGGTTTTGTGTTGGACTTTTTCATTTTCCTTTAGTTTCAGGAAATTTTTTTCTTTCTTTTTTGATTTCTTCTTTGACCCATTCTTTGTTTAGTAATGAGTTGGTAAATCTCTAGGAGTATGTGTATCTATTAGATGTTTTATTGCTGTCAATTTTAAGACTTATGGCATTGTGGTCAGATAGGCTATAAGGAGAACTTTTAATCTTTTTGAATTTGTAAAATTTGTTTTGTGTCCCAGGTTGTGGTCTAGTTAATCTAATAATATTGTCTCTATTTTTCAAATATCAAGTAGGAAAAAGACGGATGCTAAGGCGTTTCCAGGGACATGGCAGCCACTGAGCAAAAGAAAGGAATGTTGATGCAGATTTTCCGCACGTCTACTCGGTGGGTTACAGGTCTTGCAGGACTATGCCAGGCCTGTGCAATCAGAACTCCCAAGGGGCAAACTCACTGTTGGGGGGTAGTATTTACTCAGAGCTGTAGCTTGCACTCTCAGATTTAAAATCTCATTTCTCATTTGCTTTTCCACATCATTAAGGATACTTTGCCAGACTGAAAGTAAGAGAATGTGGGTTCACATCTACAGCAAACTGTTGACCTCTCTGGATTCTAATGCAATTAACAACAAAAGTGCTAAGAAAATTGAGTGAGACAGCACACAGAAAACCTACGAATCATCTGCTTCTCAATAAATGTTGAGTTTTAAACTGCAGTTAGAAAAGTGAAGCCCAGCAATGGAGTATCAGATCTGGATTATTCGTCCTTTGTGCTAATGATTTTGCATAAAAAGAACGGTGGAGGAATTCAGTTATCTACATACCTGTGTCTTACAAACAAATTTAAAACTTAAGAGGAACTCATTCTTTCTTTAGGCAATTAATATAGTGAAGAAAGGGTTAAGGGATTGTGTCATTTTATTCAAATATATTTTAATATCAATATCAGAAAAGATAGACTCTAATATAAAAGTCTTGGATCAAATCAAACTTATTATCCAAAATTCCCTGGGATTATTAAGGCGCTATGAATTTAGCCAGTGGGATTTCCATTACCAGTCTCTCTTTCTACTTGTAATGACCAAAACATGAAACTGGTGTTAAAATTCACTAGTAATCAATGTACTCTTCTTCATTTCAGTAATTGAGTTTATCAGCTGAAACAGTATATCAACCATAGCCTACTTTGATTCAATTAAAGCCTTCATTTTCCTAGCCAGAACCACTGTTAATTAAGACTATTTGTACTCACATTCTAATCATTAAAATTATTTTTGACTAGGCATCCCTTAGAGTTCAAACTATTCTATATATTTATACCCCAATAATTCTTACAGACATCTAAGGCTCTCTGTAATCTCTTACTATTTTTTTTTTTGGCAATGCATATGCCATTTAATGGATGCCTGTGAAGATGGCATCATCAGGGCTCTATATGCCTGGACCTATGTAATCTTCTAACTGAGCCTTTTCATTTTGATGGATAGATTTGCTATATCGGTGACATAAACTTAATTATAAAAGCATCCCTACCCTTTAACAGCATCATCTGTAACATGTCATCAGTCTTTCCATAAGTTCCCTTTCTGCTCAATCTCATCACTTCATCAATTTTCAGTACCACGATCCATGGAAATGAAATTTGTTTTGTTAAAATCAATAAAACACCATACAGTTGTCATTTACTTTTAAAAAAAAACACCTTTTATATAATTTCAAATGGTATTTTTTATTTTCTCACACTTAGTAAAAAAATCTGTTGAAGTCCAATATCACATTATTTACAAGGTCTCAGTAGAAAACAAAATAGAAGACTCAATAAGGTGATTGAAAGACTTTTAATAAATAAGCTGTGTCTAAAAGTACAAGTAGAGTTGAGGAAAACAAGAAATACGGAAATACATTCCAGAGACAGTTGTGGTAAGGAGTCATGACTCTGGCACAATTGAACAAGAGGTAGGAACAACTGTTAGAATCTGAACTGTACAAGTAAGAGAAGAATGGATAATAGAAGCAAGTGATCTCACAGGGAGGAAGATCGTGAACTCACTTTCCTTGTGCCCTATCAGCTCCTACTGGAAGTTTCCAGTGACATACCCAACCAGTCACTGGAGACAAGTATGCCTCTTTATGCAGCTTATGAATGCCAGGCTCTATGGCACAAAGCACAGTACACAGTGGTGGAATCTGCCTCTAGGGTAAAAAAACTACAAGCTTCGAAGCACATGGGTCTAGAATACGTTGTGAACTGATTCAACTGCAGAAACACGAAAGCTGCCTTAGTGGATTTTGAGGGCACAAGGCTGGACAAGGCTGAGCAAGGTTTACTGGAAGATGCCACAGTTACTTTCCAGACTTGCCCACCCCTTAATATTTCAAGCCTCCTCCCTCAACCTAACGATGACTATTCTCCCTCTCACTCCTGCACTGAAACCTTGGAGGGAACTGTTGCCTCACCCTTCACACATATAGGAGGGCACATTGCCTTAGGCCACTTATACCTGGTACACATGGCAGTTCCTTTCTGCATGAGGGGACCCATAGAGTGGGCTATGCCATAGTGTCAGATACTGGGGTGGTAGAAGCACAGGCATTACCCGCACACACTACTAACCAACGCTGAGCTGATAGCTCTCACCCGTGCCTTCCAATTAGCACAAGGACAATCCCTAAATGTTTACACAGACTCCAAATATGCTTTCCATATCCTCCTGTCCCACGCTGCTATTTGGAGAGAGCGCGGGCTTCTTACAGCAAAGGGAGGATCCATTTCTAATTCAGGCCAAATAATGGCCGTGCTAAAGGCTTCCCATCACCCCAAGGCGATAGGAATTATTCACTGCTGGTCTCATGAGACCAACAGCTCCATTATCTCTAAGGGAAATAACTGGGCTGACCAGGCAGCCAGGACAGTGGCCCTCCAGGGCTAAAACTCACCCCACCCACTGCAGGGAATCTATACAGTGCAGCCTGCACCCTCACAGGCAACTCCTGACACTAGGCAAATTCTGTCCTATCTACACCAGCTCTTTCACCCTAATAGTCTTGCTCCATCTCAGTTCATAAAAGCCCACTTGCATCCCACCTCTGAGGATTTACAGTTCTTAAGAACTATTACTGCCTCTTGTGAAATTTGCCAAAAGACAGGACCCCAATACCAGATACTGGAGTCAGCCTTTTCCCACCCACCAGGCTAGAGGTTCCCTTCCAGGGACTGACTGGCAGCTCGATTTTACCCATATGCCCACCGTCAAGAAAATTAAATATCTCCTCGTGATGGTGGATTCATTTTCAAATTGGGTGGAGGCATACCCGGTTTCTAATAAGCGGGCTCAGACAGTTGCAGATCTCCTTATCCGAGAAATTATTCCTCAGTTTGGGATTCCTGCCTCTCTTCAGTCTGATAATGGTCTGGAGTTCACCTCCTAGATTTCCCAGACACTAGCTAAGGCTCTTAATATTCCTTGACATTTTCATCTCCCATGCCATCCTCAGTCCTCAGGAAAGGTGAAGCATACCAACCAGTCTTTAAAATCTATTACTAAGATGTCACAGAAACTTCACCTCGACTGGATAAAATTATTGTTTCTAGCTCTTTTCAGGCTCCGAGCCCTTCCCAAGAAGCCTCTTTCAATTTCTACATTTGAACTAATGTATGGGAGACCGGCTCTAACACCAGGTCTTCTATCCAAACCTTCACCACCACCCCCCCCAGACAATCTGTTAACTCTCTTATTCTGTCACCTAAGGTCTATCCTGTGGAACTTCACAGATCATTCCTTACCTCAGCCATGTGACAGTCCTTGCCCACCACCAATCTGCATTGGGGATCAGGTTCTTCTTTCTTCTCCAGGCCAGCGCCCCCACCCCTTTCCCCTAAATGGCAGGAACCCTTCAAGGTAATTCTTGTAACCCCCACAGCAGCTAAGCTCGAGGGCTTTCCCCACTGGATTTAACTGTCCCATCTGAAGTCTTTCATCTTACCTCCACCCCAGAAAAATCTCTCTTCATACACAGTGACACAGACAGGACCCTGCTCTCTTAAGTTCCAGAGAACACCAGGATCCACTGCCTTGTCACCAATTCCAGAAGAATGAGTTCTCACCCCACAAGCTCTTCCTTCCTGGTTCCCTCTCCTAATTAACTAATCAACCGATGGTTACAGGGCCACCATAGAGCCAGAGGACGAGGACCATCAATGTATCCAGTTGGTAAGAAACAGTAACAGTCTAGAGGTATTTACATCCCCAAACCCAAAAGGGTCTGGAATCTGAAAAGAAAGACAAACAAACAAACAAACAAAAAGTCAGACTTTAATGTAACCATTTATTACTGTTAAACACCCTCAGCAATTGATCACCTGTGTCTCCCGGATGCTAAACTAAAATGAAACAGGGCCTTAAAATAATCTGTCTCAGGGATAAGGCTTATCTCAGGTAAAAATTAAAAGCAATGTTCTAAATATCCCCCCCTCTTTCTCTCACTAACACTAACCAATATAGCAGAGTACTAGACATTATAATATTATGGTCACCAGCTCAAGATTTTAAATTTCCCATGGCTGCTTCTTAATATGTTTAAAAATTCTTCCAAGCTCCAGAATCAGCTTGAATCCACCTGGACAGGTTGAATCTACTTCAGATAAGTATAACCCAAAGTTTCCTGGTCCCGGGACCCCCTCCCTCAACCTGGGACCTCCCAAAGGAAAAAAAAATTTTTTTCTAAGCTTTTCTCTGTCTCACCAGCACCCTCTCCGACACAAGCAGCCAGAGTCCCAAGCCAAAATAGTTGATGGATGGCTCCATCCAAAGCAGCAGACAACAATCTACCATCCCAGGACGCCTGGCTACCTCAGAAGCCCCCTTCCCTACCCCTCCAAGAGTCAACTAACGCCCACCAAGTCAGCTGAAAGCAGTTTTCGGGAGACATGATGCCCTCATACCTGCTCATCTGCCAACTTCTATAAGAATAAAGAGTCCAGGATAATAGGAATTCTAACCACACCCCCATGATCTTGCATGACCTGGTAAGACATCTAGTCATTTCCGCTTGGCCGTTTCCACATCATATGTCCTATGTAATCCGTGTGCTGCATGGTCATGTAATTTGCACTCAGTGTGATCACATAATCTATGCACATGGATTAGCCACATGGGCCCATATGTGCATGCACAGGGTAGTCCATAAAAGGCAGGTCCCAAGTACCCTCCTCCCTCTCCGCACATGAATTCCAACTGGCCTGACCACATTCTGTCCTTTTCTCCCTCCTCCTAATAAAACTCTCATAGTGGGTTTTGTTGTGCCTCATGACTTTTCCTAGCAGGGTAAAAGTGCCACCTAAAACCAACACTTAGGAGACTTAGAGGCCGGCCCCCAGCTCCCATCTTGCCCTGGACTTCTCTTTTGGAGGAGAGGTGAGTGCCCTTGCTTGCCCCGGACCCCATCCCTGGGCACCAGCCACTCCAGGGAAGACCTGCCCAACTTGGCCCCAGGTTCTGGCCACCGGGCAGGTTCCCTGCTAGCCTCACTGGGAAGGATCCCCTTCTCCAAGACCCCTAGAAGACCCTGCAGTCTCCACGCCCTGCCCCCACGCCCATCCGCCTGAACCCCAAGCCTCTTCCTGAGACTTAGAGGCCGGCCCCCAGCTCCCATCTTGCCCCGGACTTCCCTTTTGGAGCACAGGTGAGTGCCCTAGCTTGCCCCGGACCCCATCCCTGGGCACCATCCACTCCGGGGAAGATCTGTCCAACTTGGCCCCAGGTTCTGGCCACTGGGAAGGCTCCCTTCTAGCCCCACCGGGAAGGATCCCCTTCTCCACTACCCCTGGCAGACCCTGCAATATCCACGCCCTGCCCCCACGCCCATCCGCCTGAGCCCCAAGCCTCTTCCTGAGACTTAGAGGCCGGCCCCCAGCTCCCATCCTGCCCCGGACTTCCCTTCTAGAGAGAGAGAGAGAGAGAGAGAGAGAGAGAGAGAGAGAGAGAGAGAGAGAGAGACGGAGAGAGAGACGGAGAGAGAGAGGGAGAGAGAGAGGGAGAGAGAGGGAGAGAGGAGCTCCCATCCTGCCCCGGACTTCAAATTTGGACAAGAGAGCTCCCATCTGGACAAAAGAGAGAGACTTCCTGAATCTGTCAGCTCTGTCTGAACCAAGTGTGTGCGGGGATAAGGCCAAGAACGAACCACAAGGAGATGGGCAGACGTCAAGGCAGAAACATATACAACAAAATGAATAGCAATACAGCATCACCAGGCCCTAGCCCTCCTCCAACACCTAGACCTGAACATCAGAAATTGGAAGAAGCAGAAGAAAACAGCTTTATGAATGACATCATGAAGAAGCTAGAGGCTTGTGTAGAGGAAAAGACAAAAAAATGTGAAGAATGCTGTAAACAACTAGAGGAAAGGGCAAACAAATTAGAAGAAATCAATAAAGTCCTGGAAGAAAACAATAAAGTACTGAGAGAAAATCAAGAAAAATCAATGAAACAAATGAAGGAAACAGTCCAAGACCTGAAAAGGGAAATAGAAAAAATGAAGAAGACACAAACAGAGGGAATGCTGGAAATAGAAAATCTGAGCAAACGATTGGGAACTTCAGATGCAAGTATAATCAACAGAATGCAAGAGATGGAAGAGAGGATCTCTAGCGTTGAAGATACAGTAGAAGAAATAGATTCATCAGTCAAAGAAAACACTAAAGCCAACAAAGTCATAAACCAAAATGTCCAAAAAATTTGGGACACCATGAAAAGACCAAACCTACGAATAATAGGGGTTGAAGAAGGAGAAGAATACCAACACAAGGGCACAGAAAATATATTCAACAAGATCATAGAAGAAAACTTTCCCAACTTAAAGAAGGAAATGCCTATGAAGATACAAGAAGCTTATAGAACACCAAACAGACTAGACCCCCCAAAAAAGTTCCCTCACCACATAATAGTTAAACAATTAAACGTACAGAATAAAGAAAGAATATTAAGAGCAGCAAAGGAAAAAGGCCAAGTGACATATAAAGGCAAACCCATCAGAATAACACCCGATTTCTCAATGGAGACTTTGAAAGCCAGAAGAACCTGGACAGATGTAATGCAGACACTAAGAGACCATGGATGTCAACCTAGACTAATATACCCAGCAAAACTTTCAATCACCATAGATGGAGTGAACAAGACATTCCATGACAAAGCCAGATTTAAACAATACTTATCCACAAACCCAGCCCTACAGAAAGCACTAGAAGGAAAATTCCAACCTAAGGAAGTCAGATACACCCTCGAAAACACAGGCAACAGATAAAGCCACAGCAGTAAACCCCAACGTATAGAAGTACCCACACATCACCACCAAAAAATAACAGGAATGAACAATCACTGGTCATTAATTTCCCTCAATATCAATGGACTTAATTCACCTATAAAAAGACATAGGCTTACAGAATGGATACGAAAGCAGGACCCATCTTTCTGCTGCATACAAGAAACACATCTCAAATTCAAAGATAGACACTACCTAAAAATAAAAGGCTGGGAAAAGACTTTCCAATCAAACGGTCTTAAGAAACAAGCGGGTGTAGCCATCCTGATATCCAGCAAAATAGACTTCAAACTAAAATCAATCAAAAGAGATCAAGAAGGGCATTACATACTCATCACAGGAAAGATCCACCAAGATGAAGTCTCAATTCTGAATATTTATGCCCCAAACACAAGGGCACCCACATATGTAAAAGAAACATTACTAAAGCTTAAATCACATATAAAACCCCACACATTAATAGTGGGAGACCTCAACACCCCACTTTCACCACTGGACAGATCTCCCAAATTGAAACTTAACAGAGAAATAAAGGACTTAACTGATGTCATAACTCAAATGGACTTAATCGATATCTACAGAACATTCCATCCTAACAAAAAAGAATATACCTTCTTCTCAGCACCCCATGGAACCTTCTCTAAAATCGACCACATACTTGGCCACAAAACAAATCTAAACAGATACAAAACAATTGGAATAACCTCCTGTGTTCTATCAGACCACCATGGTCTAAAGTTGGATTTCAACAACAACAAAAACTACAGAAATCCTACAATCTCATGGAAACTGAATAATACCCAACTGAATCACCAATGGGTTAAGGAAGAAATAAAGAAAGAAATTAAAGACTTCCTAGAGATCAATGAAAATGAAGACACCACATATCCAAATTTATGGGACACTATGAAAGCAGTACTAAGAGGGAAATTCATAGCACTAAATGCCCACATAAAGAAGTTGGAGAAATCTCACACTAGTGACTTAACAGCACGCCTGAAAGCTCTAGAACAAGAAGAAGCACAGTCTCCCAGGAAAAATAGACGCCAGGAAATTATCAAAGTGAGAGCTGAAATCAATAAAATAGAAACAAAGAGAACAATGCAAAAAATTAATGAAACCAAGAGTTGGTTCTTTGAGAAAATCAACAAGATAGACAAGTCCTTATCCAAACTAACCAAAAGACAGAGAGAGAGCATCCAAATCAACAAAATCAGAAATGAAAAGGGGGACATAACAACAGACATTGAGGAAATCCTGAGAATCATCAGGTCATACTTCAAAAACCTCTATTCGACAAAACTGGAAAACCTAAAAGAAATGGATAACTTTCTGGATAGGTACCACATACCTAAGTTAAATCAAGACCAGATAAACTATTTAAATAGTCCAATAACCCCTAACGAAATAGAAACAGTCATTAAAAGTCTACCAACCAAAAAAAGCCCAGGACCAGATGGTTTCAGTGCAGAATTCTACCAGATCTTCAAAGAAGAGTTAATACCAATACTCTCTAAATTGTTCCACACAATAGAAACAGAAGGAACATTACCAAACTCCTTCTACAAGGCTACAATTACCCTAATTCCTAAACCAAACAAGGATACAACAAAGAAAGAGAACTACAGACCGATCTCCCTCATGAACATTGATGCAAAAATACTCAATAAAATACTGGCAAACAGACTCCAAGAACACATCAAAACAATTATCCACCATGATCAAGTAGGATTCATTCCAGGGATGCAAGGGTGGTTCAACATACGAAAGTCCGTCAATGTAATACACCATATAAACAAACTCAAAGAAAAAAACCACATGATCATCTCACTGGATGCAGAAAAGGCATTTGACAAAATCCAACACCCCTTCATGATAAAGGTCTTGGAGCAATCAGGAATACAGGGAACATACCTAAACATAATAAAGGCAATTTACAGCAAGCCAACAGCCAACATCAAATTAAATGGAGAGAAACTCAAAGCAACTCCACTAAAATCAGGAACGAGGCAAGGCTGTCCGCTCTCCCCATACTTATTCAATATAGTACTTGAAGTTCTAGCCAGAGCAATAAGACAACATAAGGAGATTAAGGGGATACAAATTGGAAAGGAAGAAGTCAAGCTTTCCCTATTTGCAGATGACATGATAGTATACTTGAGCGACCCCAAAGATTCCACCAAGGAACTGATACAGCTTATAAACGCCTTCAGCAACATAGCAGGATACAAGATCAACTCAAAAAAATCAGTAGCCCTCCTATATACAAGGGACAAAGAAGCAGAGAAGGAAATCAGAGATACATCACCCTTTACTATAGCCACAAATGACATAAAATACCTTGGGGTAACACTAACCAAGCAAGTGAAGGACCTACATGACAAGAACTTTAAGTCCCTGAAAAAAGAAATTGAAGAAGATGTCAGAAAATGGAAAGATCTCCCATGCTCATGGATAGGCAGGACTAACATAGTAAAAATGGCAATCTTACCAAAAGCAATCTACAGATTCAATGCAATCCCCATCAAAATACCAACACAATTCTTCACAGACCTGGAAAGAATAATACTCAACTTCCTATGGAAAAACAAAAAACCCAGGATAGCCAAAGGAATCCTGTACAATAACACAACTTCTGGAGGCATCACGATCCCTGACTTCAAGCTCTACTATAGAGCTACAGTAATAAAAACAGCTTGGTACTGGCATAAAAACCGACATGTGGACCAATGGAATCGAATTGAAGACTCTGACATTAATCCGCACACCTATGAACATATAATTTTTGACAAAGAAGCCAAAAGTGCACAATGGAAAAAAGAAAGCATCTTCAACAAATGGTGCTGGCAAAACTGGATATCAACATGTAGAAGGTTGCAAATAGATCCATATCTATCACCGTGCACAAAACTTAAGTCCAAGTGGATCAAAGACCTCAACATAAATCCAGCTACTCTGAACCTGCTAGAAGAGAAAGTAGGAAGTAGTCTTGAACGCATTGGCATAGGAGATCACTTCCTAAATAGAACACCAGTAGCACAGACTCTGAGAGAAACAATCAATCAATGGGACCTCTTGAAACTGAGAAGCTTTTGTAGAGCAAAGGATATGGTCAACAAGGCAAAGTGACAGCCTACAGAATGAGAAAAGATCTTCACCAACCCCACATCTGACAGAGGACTGATATCCAGAATATATAAGGAACTCAAGAAATTAGACATCAAAATGCCCAACAGTCCAATTAAGAAATGGGCTATAGAACTAAACAGAGAATTCTCAACAGAGGAAACTCAAATGGCCGAAAGAAATTTAAGGAATTGCTCAACATCCCTAATCATCAGGGAAATGCAAATCAAAACAACTCTGAGATACCACCTTACGCCTGTCAGAATGGCTAAGATCAAAAACACTGAAGACACCTTATGCTGGAGAGGATGTGGAGCTAGGGGAACTCTCCTCCACTGCTGGTGGGAATGCAAGCTTGTACAACCACTTTGGAAATCAATATGGCGCTTTCTTAGAAAATTGGGAATCCATCTCCCCCAAGATCCAGCTATACCACTCTTGGGCATATACCCAAGAAATGCTCAACCACACCGTAAGAGCACTTGTTCAGCTATGTTCATATCAGCATTGTTTGTAATAGCCAGAACATGGAAACAACCTAGATGCCCTTCAACTGAAGAATGGATAAATAAAATGTGGTACATATACACAATGGAATACAACTCAGCAGAGAAAAACAATGACATCATGAGGTTTGCAGACAAATGGATGGATCTAGAAAAAAATCATCCTGAGTGAGGTAACCCAGACTCAGAAAGACAAACATGGTATGTACTCACTCATAGCAGGATACTAGATGTGGAACAAGGATGACTTGTCTGCTACTCACATCACCAGGGAGGCTACCTGGAAAACAGGACCCCAAGAAAGACACAGGGATCGCCCAATGACAGAGAAATGGAATGAGATCTACATGAACAGCCTGGACATGAGTGGGGGTAGTGAAAGGTGAGGGTCGAGGGAAAGAGAGCTTGGGGGAGCGGGAGATCCCAGCTGGATCAACAACAGAGAGGGAGAACGAGGAATAGGAGACCATGGTAAATGAAGACCACATGAGAATAGGAAGAAGCAAAGTGCTAGAGAGGCCCACAGAAATCCACAAATGATATCCACACAACAGACTGCTGGCAATGGTCGAGAGACAGCCCGAACTGACCTACTCTGGTGATGGGATGGCCAAACACCCTAATTGTTGTGCTAGAAACCTCATCCAACTACTGAGGGATCTGGATGCAGAGATCCATGACTAGGCCCTGGGTGGATCTCTGGGAGTCCAATTAGCGAGAATGAGGAGGGTTTATATGAGCACGAATTGTTGAGACCAAGGTTGGATAAAGCACAGGGACAAATAGCCAAATGAATGGAAACACATGAACTATGAACCAATGGCTGAGGGGTCCCCACTGGATCAGGCCCTCCAAATGGGTGAGACAGTTGATTGGCTTGATCTGTTTGGGAGACATCCAGGCAGTGGGACCAGATCCTGTGCTCATTGCATGAGTTGGCTGTTTGAAACCTGGGGCCTATGCAGGATTGCTTGGCTCGGCCTGGGAGGAGGGGACTAGAGCTACCTGGACTGAGTCTACCAGGTTGACCTCAGTCTGTGGGGAAGGCTTTGCCCTGGAGGAGATGGGAATGGAGGGGGGGGGGCTGGGGGGAAGGTGAGGGGGGAGAACAAGGGAATCCGTGGCTGATATGTAGAACTGAATGGTATTGCAAAATAAAAAAAAAAAAAAAAAAAACAACACTTAGGGGGTGCTGCCTGAGCTTGAGTGTGACGGCCTGGAACCTCACACCAACGAGCCTCATTGGCCCATTCTAGTCTCATCTTCTGTGGTTCTGCTTCTTCCTCGGTATCGTTGGTGCATTGGTCCACGAGGGTGGAGGGAGCAGAAGGGTAAGATGGAGAAAGCCCTCTGGGAGATGACTTCAGTGAATTGGCTCAGCTTTATTCCAGAGTATAGGAAATATATAAGATTGGGGAGCCTGGGGACAAACACTAATTTGCATTAAGTGGCACAGACCTATCATAAGGTTTCATATGTGGCAGCAGGGTCCTATAGCAAAGCTCCTAGTATAAGTCTTAATTACCATATGTGCAGCAAGGGAGACTTCTAGCAGGAAACTGTGCCAAGGATCACTCTAGAGATAAATCAGGCATCCAGGCTTAGAGACAGATTTCAGATAAGGTCAATCCTGTAGGCCCAGGGACATTCTCCAAATAAGGGCAGGTAGAGAGGAGAAAGCCTCACTGGAGGGGATCCCATGTTATCAAGCTTTGGTAAAAGCTGCCAGGCCATGATAGACTGCAACTTCTGACCAACAAGAACTTCCAACAACCTTCATTCTTCAAGCATTTTTCAATCTAGCCAGAGAAATAAACACACAAGGAACTATACACAAAAGATTCTGGGGGGCAAGGTTTATGCTAAAGTGTAAGAAGCATTACAAAACCCAGATGTCTAAACAGTAAATTTCAATTGCAGAATTTGGTCTGATTGCTCTAAAGATAGGTCATTTAAGCTGGATGCTGAAGGACCTGTAAGATTTTGAGAGATTCATTTGTTGAACAAGTATTTCTTGAGCTCATATGATTGAGCCAATTGGTATTTCAGGTGCTTGAGGAAGAAACCAAGTCAATAATAAAATGCAAACAAAGTAATATCAAGAAGGAAGATGAATCCAGTAGCATTCTCTCCCTTTCTCTCTAAGCACTAAAATATTTTTAAGAGAGAAAGGGAGGTCTTTATTGGTATCTTGTTTTTCTGCATACCTGTGAGAAGAGGCACAAATGGTCTTCTCTGAACTATCTTTTCAAGAATATTTGTAGAGCAAATAGCCTTGAAGGATGTAGCAACTCCTTCTACAGAGAGCAGGGGTTAAGTGGGCTTGATGACTGTCCAGCACAAAAAGGTTTGGATTCCTCACATTCATAGTTGCTGTGACTGTAACACAGCCCGATGTGTGTTGGGCCCTCCACATTACATTACTTTGGGACTGGAGGAGACAGCAACACAGGAGGGAAGCTCTGCTGTACACTATGCTGAGTAAAGACATACTGTGTCTTAACTGGAGTCATGGTTTCTGGATACACACGTGAAATTATGACAGGTTACTTAGGTATAATAGGGTAAACTTCAGACCCTCCACTAGTTCTTGGTAGGTTTTGGTGACAGTGGATGTTGATGGAAACTTGGCTTTCTGGAACAGAAATGGTGAAGTCATATGAGCAAGGGTCAGGCACACAGAATCACTCAATTATTTTCACTCACTCAGGTGTCACCCATGTTTTTAGACTTTATTGCTGCTGTGAACAAAAACTCAGAGAAGATGACAAGACAGGAAGGGTTACTGAGGCCCATTGTTTTGGGGTTTTCCATCCTTGGCGCTACTGTTTATGCGCATGTGGTGAAGCACTAATTGTTTTTAGCAGCTTACTTGGGTATAGTTTACATACAGTAAAATCATTTAAAGCCTACACGTTTTGATGAGTTTCAGAAAATATAGATTTTTGTGTAGTCTATCACTGCACACAAGATCCAGAACACTTTTCATAGCTCTGGTGTTCCTCTGGCCTCCTATGACACACTGAACCTTTTTGTTTTCTTACTACTACCCCTGAGGCAATTGCTGATCTGTTTTCTGTCCCTATAATTTTATTTTAGAGTTGTGTAAGTGAGATCACCAGTGTGTGTTTCTGTGTGTCTGGCTCTGATCGTACTGTGTAGTATGTTTGAGATCCTCCTGTGCTGTTGACTACAGTAATCTCTTCCTTGCTGAGAAGACTTTATGGTGAGGATATGCTATAATTTGATTATTCACTCACTTATGATGGCTTTTAATTCTTCCCAGGTGGTTCAAGATCACGGATAAAACTGTTCATGGATTTCTGCAAACATACATTTCCATTTTTTCCCCCAGAGAGGTGCTTAAGAGTAGAATTGGGCTGCATGCTAACTCTATCAAGAATTACTAAACTTCTCTAAAGTGATTATACTTCTCTAAAGCTCCACCAGCAATGGAGGGTTCCATGTTCCTCTACATCCTGGGCAACACGGGGAATTGTCACCTTGGATGTATCATGGATCTCATTGCGGTGTTCATATGCATTTCTCCAGTGACTAATGACAATGAATACCTTTATTTGTATTTGTTGACCACTCATACATCTTCTTGTAGGTGTCTACTCAAACTTTCACCTACTAAAAATGTTTTAACCTTATCTTATTGACTTCCAAGAATTCTTCGGGTAATCTGAACATAAACTCTTTGTCAGGTGTTGACAATGGTGAATGTTTTATCCTAATGCAAAAAAAGCGTTTAAATGTTCATTTTAAAAGAATTAGTCTAATAAGCTATGTTTTGTTTATCTAAGGACTACTACTGTTAAGGTCCAGGTTCCTTTCCTTTTAATACCTTAGAAGTGTAGTGTGTTTTGAGTGCATTTATTTCTATTGCTCACTTAATGAGCAGGTATTTACTAATGTCCATTTACCAAAAGACTTCAGTCAATTATATATCTATAGTTGAGTTTCAGATTAAGGGGATACAGTACAGTTACTCACCATGGTGAGGCTAAATCATACTGTTTTCACATGGCAAGGTCTGCCACAGCCTACCCAAGACCCTAAGTTTCCCTTTATTGATTTATCAGAGAAGGCAATATGATTAGGTAATATAAATTTTCTGTACTCCTTGTGGTGTGTATGGCCATATAATTATGACAATAAGACAGTAAGTTTTCAGATCCTTGTGGCAAGAAAAAGAAAAAGATGTATGTGGTAGTCAGAGTGTTTAGGCTTAAGACAAATGCCAGCTGTCATCTTAAAGATATAGTATTATAATTTTATGGAATTTTTTTACTCTTTCATTTCACTTTTATTTCTTCCCTTTTAACTCTGTATTAATCAGTGTTCTCCAGATAATGAGAACAAGAAACAATTGGAGCCAATTGGAGATTACACACACACACACACACACACACACACAAGATGAAAGGAGAAGATATGACATTGTGGAGTAACAGTAAAGGATTAGTATGGTGATATTTTATTTGTGTTGAAATGTGATTTTATTTGTATGTTAATAAATAAAATTCTCTGGAGATCAGAGGTAAAAGTGAGCCATTAAGCAGAAGTCTGGTGGTGGTAGCACATGCCCTTAATTGATCACATGGCAGGCAGAGTCTCTGTGTGGTCAAGGACCCAGCCACGCATGGTGACCCGAGTCTTCAATCCCAGCACCAACCATAGAGACCAGAAGGTCTGTATAGACAGGCAGTGGCGAGTAAGTCATGTGGCTGGGCTTAGCGTCAATCAGAAGCCAGAACAGGAAAGCAATAAAAGACAAGTCACACAGGGAGAAGCTCTCTCTCTGCGGAAGGATGGCGGCAAGTGGTAAGCTAAAGGTAGTCTTGGCTCTTCGCTAGTGCTCTGATCTCTTTGGCTTTAACTCTGTATTTGGCTCTGTGTTTCTTATTTAATAAGACCATTTAGAATTTCATCTACAGATTAGCTCACATGATTATGACTCCCTCGACGTCCCACAGCATCTGCAAGCTGAAGGCCCAGCAAAGTTGAAATGTAGATCCAGTCCAAGTGTGATAACCTAACGACCAACTATATTGATGTTTGAGGGCAGGAGAAGACAGAACCCCAGCTCAAGCAGAAAGAAAGACTTTACCGTTCCCCCACAGTTTTGTTCTGCTTGGGCTCTCAATAGATTGAACCATTCCTAATCATATTGGTTAGGGAGATCTATGCTCTACCAATTCAAATGCTAGTATCTTCCAGGAACAGCTCATAGACACCGGAAATTATGTTTTAGCAGCTGTGTGGACACCTGTGTCCCTCCTACCTGTCTTTCTTTCCTCCTTTTCTGTATTTCCTTCCTCATGGATCTTTCCCCATTCTCCAGAACACAGCTTTATATCACTGTAAAGGTTTATAATTACACACAGGTAGTTACAGCACAGGTGCAAAGCAAGTCTGAAATGACGTGAAAGATGATGCAGTAAGATGTGGCTCATTTTGATGCAGGGTCTTAAGCCTCCATCCTCAGCTTTATTACACCTTTTCTCTGACACCTGACTTCATTTGCTTTAAAGAATTGACTGTCCACGGTTCTGATTTTCCTTTTCCTCCTGCACATCTGTTTGGATTGAAATTCAGCTGCTTGTCATTCAAGCATGATTTCATTTTGAAAATGATTTCCTTTTGATGGATCCTTAGTTTTTTCAGACAAGTACTATCTTGTGTTCTGAACACTCTCTTCAGCTTGGCTCAGCGCTGCAACCTCATCCCCCGGGACCTCAGGCACTTGCTCATTCATGCTAGCTCCGGACTTCCTTGTAATTAAATGCCAAAATTGCTGTATTCCTTGGGTGAGTCGGTATCAGGGATTGACAAATCACTGCCAGTAGGCTAAATCTAGCCCTAGCTTGATTTGGTATGGTCTTTGAGCTAAGACTATATTTTATATTTGTTAGATGTGATAAAATCAGTTAAATAAGCAACAAAAAGATGATTCCATGTTAGAGACTTTACATGTGCATTAAAGCTAAACTAGAGTTAAGTGTTCATCAGTAAAGCTAAGTTTCTATGTGACACAATACCATGTAGAACAATATGTTCTGTTCCTCCACTTAGAGACTCTTGGATGTAGTCTGACTGGGAGGTTGGACTATGTAGACCATACAAACTACACCTTAGAGGAAATCCTAAGGAAAAATTTCAGAAGGCTGTAGCAATTCTCCATAGCAGCAGGGAATCTCAGCGAGAGACTGCCCATGACAGAATGAGATGGACTAGGCAGACAATGGTTGCCAGTGTGAGTTTCAAATTGAAAATGACAAGGACAACACTCCAAATTACATGAAAACTGAGCTGCTTCTCATTTGTCCTCTGGAGCAGCATACAGGGGACTATCACCAAGGATTTATTTATCTGATGACAGGAAATAATTCGCTTGAGAGAATTCAGAGGACGTTAGTGAGCACGGAATAACTCTTTCACACATTCATACATCCACTATTTATATTGCTCATTATGCAGAGAAAGTTCCCAGCCTTAGTTGCTAGCTTTCTACATTGTAACATTTGCAATCCATCTGAACACAATATCAACTATTTTGGGGAAACATTCTACACTGAGCCACCCCAACTTTTTATACCAGTTAGTTGCCCAATGAAAAGGCCTTGTTTATCTTATGCCTATAATCTACTCTTTAATCCACATACGATTTTCTACAGTGCTGGGGATTAAATCCAGGATCTCACACCCAGGCAAGTACTTTACCAATTGATCTATACCCATTCCTGACACACTTCTTACTTTATAACACATTTTCTCATATGCTTTTGCTGAGGTAGATCTCCACTTGAGACATCTCTAATTCTGTGTGCTGAAATTCTCTTTGGCCTCCAAAACTTGCTTTCACTCAGAAACCTTCCCAGCTCTCCTCTGTTGGAATTCCCTCCCGGGGGCTTCAGGGTCCTAATGTCTAGAGAGGAACATTTTTAAGCCAGTTCCCTGGCCTAAGACTCTTTGAGCTTGAATGTAGCATAAATTTGAGGTATACCTCCAAAGACTTTGTAGAATTTAGGTTTGATTTCTGCTGATAACTTTTCCAAGAAAGACAACCTTGTAGCCTGGACAAATGGAAAGAGCCAGCACTTCATAGCTCTGACTTCCATGCCCATGGCCTCATAGGCTTCTGGCGATATATGGAGCCAAGGCTGCACTTTCAGCCATTCAGACATTGAATTGCAAATCCCAAGGGCTTCCATCCATTCCTTATCGGCTGCTGGCATGTCACACAACATGCTATGCTGCTCTGACTTGAACTTCTGCCTTTTTTTGTGCTTCTGCATTATCATGTGCATGCGTGTATCTTAGTTAGGGTTTCTATTTCTGTGCTAAAACACCATGACCAAAACCAAGTTGAGGATGAAAGGGTTTATTTCATTTATAGCTTGTGGTCTGTCATCCAGGGAAGTGAGGGCAGGAACTTAAGTCAGGAACCTGGAGTCAAGAACAGATGCAGAGGACATGGAGGAGTGCTGCTTACTGGCTTGCATTCCATGACTTACTCAACACTTTTTACACCACCCACTAAGGTTGAGTATGATTTTTAAGTCAGTGCTGCAATGAAGGAATAACACAGGGCAGATGTTTGGAAGCCAGTTATATTAGGATATTTTATTTCTAAACATAGATCTAAAGCGTATTAAGGCAACTTGACCAATTGCTTGGTAATGCTCATCTTTTGGTCATCTAAATTGTAAATGTTCATTTAAATTTGAAATAACAAATGTCCTCAGCCTCTTAGAATCCTTAAACTCATTTTTATAATAATATGCACAACTGTGAAAATACTGAGTTAAATGTTTTTGACAGGTAGGGTGTGTTTACAGCCATTTCAATGGGAAGCACTGTGAATACTGCAGCTTGTCATCAAGGGATATAAACAGAGGAAACAGAACCCAGGGACCCTACTTCACTCTATTTACCAGAGTTGCAGGGATTTGTGATCAGACAGAGCTCTGGTTATTGAGCACAGCATTATCTTTTTCAGATACTCTGGAGTAGGCTACAAAGAAATGCCTTCCCAGGGCCACATGGATGGAAGCAGGGTAGAGGGAACCCAGGCTTCTTCTTGTGAGCAATGCAGAAGCCCATTGTTACTGGGCTAAATGGAGAAGCTCTGGGTAGCAGCACTCAAAGATGGTGGACTCTCTTGGAATAAACATGACCTGAACATGTAGCTTTGGTGTGGAAGGGAGCAGAAAAACAATTAGGAGATTTTTCAGCTGGCTCTTCATTGTAAGCATTCTGTGTAAGAAATTCCAACTCATTTCACATGTTTTGTGAAAGGTGTGTGATAACTGAGATAGTATTTACGTGAGTAGGTTGGGAATTGCAATGGGAGGCTCAAGATGAGTAAGGCACTGAAAATAGAAAGACAATTTTCTTAGGTAAGCTTTGAGATATTCTAAGTGAAAATCAGGGTGGATATGGCATGGGCTGTGGGATCCTGGAGTTCTGGTGTGCCTAGCATTTTACTTCCTTGTGTTGACAGACATGTAGTCCCTGCACATGCTGCTGCTACTGTTGTTGTTTAGGGCCTTGCAAGGACCTCT